>NC_132819.1:13161666-13493333 GCF_048594095.1 Paramormyrops kingsleyae
TTAAGTGTTCTCAAATTTCCTTTGTGTGTGGGGGGGTGGTGACTAAGAGCTCTTAGTTTGTGGTCGGCAGATGATCTTTGTCACCAGTTGCAGCTGTGTAACATTCAGAGGAAAAGGAACAGCACTTAACTGAACGGCGGGAGTTAGCCAACAAGGAGCCGGCTGCCCGTCATTGGCCGAGTTTAGACTCATGCGCCTCCACGGACGAGAGGACACGCCAACAGGACGAGCTAAAGTTACCGCTGACGCTCAGGTGGAATCGGCTCTGCTTTGACGGGCCGAGGTTTACATGATGACAGGAGGGCGACCCGGCCAACCTGAAAGGTATCAGGTTGAGTAAAAGTCGAAGAAAGTCGAATACTGGAAGCATAGGTGGGTCTTTCCTGTAAGACGTGACGGCGACGTGACGCTATGAGAGACACAGCGGACGAAGGCAGGGAAACAATGGCATGAGTGTACCCTGAGACTCACAGAGATCGCAACACTTTCACTATTAATCACAGTGGCATCGAACTTGCGATTCATGGCAACCCAGAGAAATTCAAACTACGGTCAAAACAGAGTCAAACGAGATAACATGCAAAATATTTTCAGGAGGGAGTGACAGACTGGGGACAGGTGGCAGTGCAAGATGACAGTCAGGGGGCCTGCCTGGACACCGCCGCCCGGCTGGCCCGCACAAGGACACATATGAGCCCTTCAGGGAAATAACCGAAGCATATGGGTAATTCTGCGCGCTTTCGTATCTTCCGCTGATGCCAGACCAGGGCTACGAGAATTAAACCTTTAGCAACATCTGGCTTTGCCTAACTGTCGAGCAAAACAGAGGTCCATGGTGAGCGAGCACACACACACACACACACACACACACACACACACACACACACACACACACACACACACACACACACACACACACACAGGCCGGCCAGAGGGAAAGGGAAACCAATCCCCCCCCCCCCCCCCCCCCCGCATCTTCAGCTCAGGTTTCCAGATTTCCAGCAGCTCTTGTTTTGAAAGGCCTTAATGTCAAAATGTGGCCATTGACTGTGGGGGGGGGGGGGGGTCATTAAAGCCAAAGACGAGGGAGGAAAAACAAAAGGCCGAAGGTAGAGATTTCACCCCATGGGGTGAAACGGGGAGCAGGAGGGGTAGAATCATGGCGACCAGGTGGGGGCATCAGGGAGCACTGCTGACATCACAGCTGTCCTGGCACCACAGACTTGGGGGGGGGGGGGGGGGGGGGGGGGGACTGGGAATGGCCAGTACACGGAACTGGCAAAGTGATGATCATCTCCACTGGCCAGGAGGCGAGATCCCCCAGCGCGTTAGGAAACTAACCAGTCTGAGCAACCCTATCAGTGGGCGTCACCATGACAGCTAAAGCAGCCAATGACGGCACGTTGTCATGACAACAGAACAGCACCCTGAGCTCCACCCCTCCTCACAAACGACACGCACAAGCATCAGCAGTGTCTCTGACTCGCAAATGATGCCGGCTGGCGTGAGAAATGGTTGGGGGCCCGGGGCGGGGGGGGGGGGGGTTGGCACGTTTTATTTTCCGGCTTACCGTTCTCACATTAGAATTAGATTATAGATTGAACAGCTGCTGGAGAGAGGACTTCACAGACTTCTGACAGACTCAAAAACACCACAGCACGTGTCAAAGATGCTAAAAATAACTGCGGACAAAGTCAATTAAGTGTGATTAATTACGGTGAGGCAGTAACAAGGAGGGACAAACCCGTCGCGAGCGCGGGGCCTGACAGAGGGACCGGGGACAGCGTTCACATGTCAGCGGGTGGAAAGCGCTGCAAGTGAACTTCGGTGACGTTGTCACTCCAACCACAACGACTTTCCACCACAATTTCCTCTCAGGGCTTCCATTGCGCTCACAGCATCCCCCCCCCCCCCCAGCAACACCAAAAGGACTTTTCCAAGTCGCGTCAAACGCGAACACAAACATCAGCCTCTGCCAGTCCCACTCAGAGCAGGGGTGCTGTTGTTTTTGCGAGTAATTCTGAATGCCGGACAATCCCGCCTCATTTGTTCCTGTTAAATAAGCAGGTTTTTCCCCTCGGCAGCCATAACTAGTTAAAAAAAATAAAAAATAAAAAAAATTACGTCTATCGAAAACAGAACCTACTGACGAGCCAGATCAACACTGACTGGACCTGGGCTCTTCATCAGACGGCGCAGTCATCAGAGATTGTTCTGGAACAGCACCCCTACCAAGGACGAATAACACTCAACCCAAAATCACAGGTTTGCCCCTCCCCCAGCCATAACCACATTAGACGCCTCACATCTGCTTGCCAAGGAGACGTCCTGTAAAATTAGACAGCCAATAATAACAGGAAAACCAAAACAATTACAGCAAATGACAGCAATTATCATAAAAGGGACATCGGTACCAGCCAGTCAAACCGCTGTCTGGATCCCAGTCTGGTCGCTTTTTTGGGGATATGTAAAAACACATCATCACCAATTTGTTAGTCAGCACGCAGCTTTAACTGACAGTTAGGAAATTAAAATAGAAATTAAAATATTTTTAAATACCTGAGAAAGCATTTAATGTTTTTTTGTTTACTTGGCCCAGAGTGGTATCTGGACTACTGACAAAATTCCAAAATAGAGTGAACCGTTGGCGAAAAGCTCATATGAAGTAAACAGCAGGATTACGAGGCAGGATAAGAATGCAAAAGCAGGAAAGTGAAGAGAAATGGACACATGCCTGTTGCTATGATGAGGTAAAACCAGAAAACCAATAAAAGTTACAAATTGACCATAAAATGAGTATTGAAATCAAAGTATGTGCAAATTAACATGCTGGACTGCTTTCTGACAGCGGGACTGTGAGACCCACACTGGGGGGCGGGGGGGCGTCACAGCACGGCAGGGCCCCGCTACTCCGGCATAGACGCCTCTGTAAGGACACGCTGACGACACGGGCCAGCGGAAGGGCCATGAATCACTGTCAAACAGCGACGGAGAAAGAAAAATCTCCACTTTTATGCAGCTACAGAGATGGTGTTACTGCTCCTCATGAGCCGCTGGCGTGGCTCTCCGGAGCTGGGGGCAGCAGATTAAGTTACACAGCAATAACGACGACAATAACAATAGCGGCAGCGATAATAATGATAATCCACACTGACGGGGGGGGGGGGGGGGGGTTCCTGACCTGGCCCTTCAACACAGACGACACTCAGGGGAGCTACCCACCCTGGGGTCCGATTACAGCGCCACAGGACTGGGGATCAGGCAGAAACAGGATGGGATATTATGAATAATAATAACAATAATAACAATAAATGACGATGACGATAAGTGTGTGCCGCTGACAGGCCAGGCTGATCAACAGGCTGACCTACTTTCTGCATCATAATAAAGTAAGAAAATTCCTGAAAACATGGTGGGGGGGGGGGACCCCTACCAATCTGTTTATACATACATCAACCACAGAGTAGCGTCTGGGGTGGGGGAATGGTGGCATTAGCTGGGGGTGAAGCTCACGGCGACGTCTCTGCTCCACATCCTCCATCGATCTTCTCACAGCCCAGCAACACACCTACATCTTTCACAGGGAGTCAGGGGGGAGGCACTGCAGCCTGAGGCCTACCCCCCAGTGGCCACGTGCATCGGGGGGGGGCAATAACGTCCCTCTGTACCCAGCGTCAGATTTCGCTGGGATCCAGGAGACCCCCACCCCCTCCCAGGGTCTCTGACACCCCCTAGAGGAACACAACACCAGCCCGTTTCTCATCATGCTCACTGCAAGTAAAAGCCAACAGAGCTAGGTGCTGCCCCTAGTGGAGACGCAAAGACGGGGGACGATCCGGGACTGCAGCACTGAGCAGCATTTGATGAGGGCTGGGAATATGACAGCGATCCCTTACTTATATAAACATGCACACGTCACACCTAACATACCCACGCTCAAGGGGGCATGAATTTGCGAATTAAAACGATGCAAATCAAGAACTAAACTCAGAATTCACGTCCTCCTGATTTTTAGTACCTCCTTCCAGAAGTACCCATGAGCCATGGGAAGGTGCCATTTTGGTGGATGCTAAAGTAACAGATCGCAACATAACTCAAGTTCACAGATTCCACTTGGGCCTCAAAGCCACCAGCAGATGAGGGCTGAGCAGAGCGGTTACAGCTACACAGACTGGCGCGCAGAGGAGAGCGTCCTCTTACATGGAGCCATTAGCAGAGCACCAGGACTCTGCTGGGCTCATCGTTGGTCCCAACACCTGCAAATGCAGCACTGTAACAGGAGAGCAGGTCTAGGGCTCAACAAAACACAATCCAGAGAACATAAGAGGAATGTATGCTTGATATATGGTATAAGGACACATTCTGCAAGCTACACTACCGGCACAGCAAAGGGGGAAATTCAAGAGGAATTTCACGTCATCTTTAAACCGAGCGCACCTCAACTCTCACCCTAGTCAGGTAGGAGGATCTTGAAAGGTTCATGACCGGTTCAGTTAGAAAACCAAAAATAAACCCAGAGAGTTTCCAGAAGCAGTCTCCATTAGATGCCTTTCAGCCTTTTAGATCAGTCCGCCGCTAATGGGCTCGTTAAATATTAAGGCGCGTAGTTTGCCTGAGTCGCTTCGGGTTCGGCACACTGTAGGGCCCCAAAAAGATCATTTCACAAAACTGCCGTGACAAATCAAAGCTTACGACTCATTAACCTCATTACACAACTTAATTACGCTGTGTTAGTAAGAAAACTCCCTTTTCAGCAGAGGGCTTATTTTAGATGAGGAATCACACCCTGGAATGAGCAAGAACATAGATTTACAGGATGAGGTTTATCGGGTCCAATGGCCATCAAGAGGCAAGAAGTCAAAGGTGTCCAGCATTTCGCACCCGCGGCCAGGAGACACCAACCCCCCGGGATACTTCCGGGAGACACCAATGTGAACTGCTACATTAGAAACTGGCCCAAGTGGGATCTGTACCACATATATGGTCACGGGATCTTGGATCTGCTCCTCAGACAAGAGCAAAAGGGCATCAGGTCAACCGGTACGACTGAGGGCAAACACCATAAGCGTCAGGAACAGAAATACGGGCTCAAAACCCAACTGGAATGTTGCCTAGACAAGAGTCTTATTTCACCATCCGTTAGCAGGTCAGAAAATCCATTTTGGTGGGAGGAGCCTAATCCCGTGGGAATTCAGGATACAGACGGCAGTGCGGACCGGGAATATTGTGGTTTGACTGAAACACAGTAGTTATGTAACACAGCAGGTTCTCAGACACACACACACACACACACGCTATTAAAGGTTACTTACACAGCGAACCTTTATCTGATTTTTCTCTGTGGTGATTGCAGAGCAATTCTCAGAAGATCAGGCAGGCGGGGAGGGGGGGGGGGGGAAAGAGGTTCTGAAAGGCCGAAAAGGAAGGTTGGGGTGGGGGGGGGGGGGTCTCTGACCATTCAACTATAAATCCCAACCGATAGCGAAGGAGCTGCTTAAGCCCCCCCTAGAAGTAGAAACCATCACACTGCCTGTCCCATCTGAAGCAGTGGGTCATAGTGCAGGGGGGGGGGGGGCTTAAGCAGTTGTGTGCCGGGTGTGCACAGAAATAACAGTAAATCATGGTATCGTGTGAGTTCAGGCATCAGCAGAAAGTCGGGGCTCTGAAGCCGGCAGATTTTACTGAATGAAACCGGCACCTGTGCAGCCATAATATTTTGATTTGGGGAGGACTGGGAGGAGCACCGCCACACACACACACACACGAAGACGGCCCCACAGCGAGGCCCCCCGCAGCCACCCAAAAGCACAGGCAGCCTCTCTGGCCCCGCCCCCCCGCTTCTGAGTGAGCCCGAAAGCGGCGCCCCACAGAGGCCGCGGCTGGCTTCTCGAAACAGGCCCGTGGAGCCTTTGAAACTCAGAAAGGGAGATTTCTGTTGTGTGGAAATCGAGAGACTAAAAACAGAAGCAGCCACACTCGCGATCTCTCGCTCTCCATCACGAGAGAAAACAATTCCAGCGCGACTGGAAACGCTGGGCCTCCGTAATGGTTTCTCTAATGGTTTCCACCTCACCCCCAGTGCGTGCTGCTGAGCTCTGAGCCCCCTCCCTTCCTGTAAAGGCCCTGTTTCCGTACAATGGGCATGCGGAGGTGCCTGGAGAAGCCCTCAGCTAAGGTGCCGCCGGGGGTCACGCTCGCTCGCTCGCTCTCTCTCTCTCTCTCTCTCTCTCACACACACACACTTGGTTTAATCTTTAATTTCTCTCTGCTGGCATTTTGGTGCCATCAAGGTTTGGATCTTAATGACCCCTCTTTATTGCCGAAAAGAATTTATGGAGTGCGAGGTAAAGTCGCAGACGGCCCAGATTATGAGCAGACAAAGACCGGTCATTTACAAGCCCAAGGAAAGGCCCGCAGTTCCTGAGATAATCTCCCCCCTCCCCACCCCACCAGCACCCAGACAGCTCAGATTTCTGTTTACCTCTGATTTGACGAGAGGACCAGGGAGGGGGGCAGGAGTTACAGCCAGGCAGAGTTAGTTGGCTATTTTGACCCACTCAAGGGGTGACTCTAAAAAGCCCACAACACACCACGATGGCACTGTGGCTGTTGCTATGGAAACAGGTGGTTAGGCCCCACTGATGACAACCAGCATTAAAAATCAATTTTTTTGGTCACCATGGCAACATTTATCTTTAGGTAACTTTAAAATTAAATTTCTTTCACCTCCCAAAACGCCTGTAAATAAACAAACTGAAGACCTGATGATTTCTTGGTTTTGGGGCAAATTAGAACCATTTGAAATGTAAAAATATGTTTTCTCTTTTTTTTTTTTTTTTTTTAAATAAAATCAGTACTCTGCTTCAATATTTAAAAATCAGAAAAGCCACTGGAAAAAGCCATTAGAATGTAGGTAACTTATAAACCAGGTCCAGGAGCAAACAAGCCAGGATGTAATTCCATCCAAGGCACGGTCTTAATTCAATTATTTCTTTCCCTTTAAGTTTAAGTCTCCGGTGAGCTGGGGAACTTCCGTCATTCGATCTGGGCCAACCGGGGCCTCATCTCTGGGCTGAGCCGTCACCAGATCCCCCTGCTGCACGGCCTACCAGCTGCCTGCAGCTGCTAAGCTTCAGCCCTCCTAAAAGCAAATTATAAACCCAATAGCTGATATAAAATTACAGGGAACTAGCATCTATTTCTGCAGCACAACCTGCTCCTAAAAGTTTATTAAAAGACGGTCACACAGGAACACAGAAGCAGTAAATCGCTCAAATGGGCCTTAAGTCACATGACGTGAAACTCAGGTGTTTATTGGCCCGCTTTTGCCGCCATTGAGGCTTCAGGACCCGCTGGAGTGACACGGCCGAGCGGAAACAGACGACAAATGTTTGATTAACCTAGAAGTGGCGACAATTCGCTTCTACTGGGGGTGGGAGTCCCAGAGAAACACACCAGCCAGGCGGCCGGCGATTCCCGCCGCGGGTGAAACACGCACGCAGTGCCGACTGATATTCATGAGGGAATCCCCGGTCGGAGCCGGCAAGGAGAGGCGTCCGCGGATAAAGCCCGTTTCCTTTGTTCCGGAGCTTTGATCTGGTAATTGGCTGGTAATTGTGCAAGTGCACGCGCCGGTGAGGGGGCACTTCAGAGCACGCGCTCATCCTTAACGCGGCAGAGAGCCTGTGCCGCTGCTCGTCCCCACGGCTCCAGGTCTCCCGCCATCACCTCCCGAGGCCTCGTGCCATGGATGCGAGAGATCGCAATGGAGCACCTGCTCCAGGCACCGTACCCGTCCGGCGCCCGAGTGGGACACCTCGGCCCAGAAAGTTCTAGGACGTTCCCACTACTCTGGGACATGCAGAATGATGGACAGTCATCCCTCCAATGAACCAGAATCCAGGAGCACGAGCCCCTGTTTTTGAGACTTGTGCCCAAAATCCATGCATTATTTGGCAGGGAGGGGGTGGGTTTTTCAAAGCTTGCTCAGTCACTCAATCAGTTGGTCAGACAGACAGACAGAATTTGGGACATGACCCCCACAAAGGTACAACAGCAACACCCCCCATATGTGGGTCAAGATCCCGGAACTGTATGCGCATTCAGCTGCAATGTAACCCATAAAAAAACAAATTACTGGCATATTTAAGTCAAGCACCTTACTGAAGGGTTTCAAGACAGGGCCCCTCCTAGGACTAGAACCAACAACCTAGAGACCAATCCTCCTCGCTGCAAAGCTCAAGCACTTAAGGCAGCAGTTTAAAATACAGGTCTCTCTCTCAAATCAAATAGCTATTTAAACAAAAAAAAACATAAAACCTACTATGGCCAAACCGCAGAACAGGCTGAAACGTTCTTAACCTCCAACAATTTCAGATCCTTCATAGTAATGCGAAAAAGAGAAAGAGTAGATAGAAGTAACTAAACTGAAGAGACCAACAGGCCATTCCACAGAAATATTAATATCAGAGCTATATGACTCTTATATTGGTGATTAGACATAGCTAAATGACTCACGGGGACCAGATGTGAAAACAAAACTTGAAAAACGCATAATTAGACTGTTACTACATACGCATGATGAGAATGCAATTCATAAACCTGTCTCGGGAACATAATCATACATAAAGAATCGGCCTACTTGGAATTGCAAATGGGCGCCCGGCCCTGGCAGTAGGCCGCGCGCGGGAACGCTCTCGCTGGCGGGATGAGACGCGGGAGGGGCGCGCGACATCGGCGAGAAACACCGCCGTAAATAGGACAGGGATGCTAACGTGGGAGCGGGACACACGACGGCGGGAGGTTCTGATGGGGCACGCGCCGCTCGCCTGCGCAAAGAGAACACGGACGATCCCTCGACACGTTCTCCTGCGGATTTTTCCGGGGAAATCTGAGGTTTTTGGAACGCATCTGTAACAGGTAATACAGGAAAATTGAAAATCATACGTTGGATGGGAGCCAGGCCTTCAGGAGGGCTGCACACTTCTGTACTTCACTACCAACACTGAGGAAGCACCAATTAAAAACACCACACTGATAATACCACAATGCAGCGAGGGGGAGAAGGGCGGCTCGTCCGCGAACATGCACTCCATTTTTACGACACCATTCTAGAAAGTTCCGCGCGCTGGAGCACGGCGACCGGGAGGCTTGCCTGCCTGGTGGGCGGCTCGTCTGGATTCCTATGACAAAGGGCACGTCACATAAGGGGACGCGTCCGAGTCGGGCGTCACCGGCAAGTGCGGCAGCCACGATTACAGCCGATAGCCTCACGCCGAACTCCGCCCAGCCAAGACGGCAGCAATGCGGCAGAGTGGGACACTGCGTCACGGCGTGGAAGGGGGATTAAGATGCGGGGAGGTTTTTGCGCAGTCTTACGAAACGGTCACCGAATGTGTCCACAATCAGGGCCCGATAGCGTAGCGAACACCAGACGTTGTGCAACTGCATGGCAGGGGCATTATCTGCACACCTGAGGCAGGGGAGTAACATTAAGACATGGGCGCCGTGTGGTTCAGCAGGTTTCGACACTGTGGCTGGGAGCAGAAGGTTTGTCGGTTCAAATCCCATGCTTGTGACTTCACCGTTGGGCCCTTGAGCAAGGCCTTTAATCACCAATTGCTCCGGGCAACGTCTGACCCAGCTTTCTCAAAAAAAAATCGCTTTGGATAAAAATTGCCTGCTAAGTGAATGTAATATTTTTCAGCAACACATTAAAGTTATAAAACACACTGGACGTTTTGGTCCATTTATTCATACCGGACGGCATCAAACACGAGACCTTAAATCACGAAGTGTTACCCAAACTGACAGTGCACTGCTTTCACTCTGCGTCAGCCGCTGTAAATGAATCAGCACCGTGCCGCCTTCACCGATTCCGAGGTAACATGTCTCTCGATGATGGCATCTACGTGCGCATGTGCCGAACCTCGGACGCCTATTCCCGAGCAGGAACTATGATTTCGAGCAAATGAAAAATGGAACATCCTGAGCGAGACAGAGATCGCTTCCCATAATCAACGCCATTGAGATCTCACCATTTCCAACTCCCATTTCAGTGTAACATGGTCTGTGATTGGCGACAAAGCTACGTTTTAACGTCGTTTAACAGTTACTTTGCTGTGCCCGTCACAAAATCACAAACAGCCCCCCCCCCCCTGCCCACGGTAGCCAGTCCCTCCCACCTGGTGCTTCCTGACGGCCTGCCTTAACACCCCACACCATTACGACGCCGCGCCCCCTCCGAGGACCCGGGCAGGACCCCGGGTACGTCACGCGTGTCAGCTTCAGAGAGAGACAATTTGCAATAAAACACAAGGTGAAATGAAGCAAGGAGGGACTCCGGCACAAAACACGGCGACCGCGAGGGCGCACGCGGGGGCCCGCATTTAAATTTTAAAAGGGGCCCGGTGCGCCGGCGGAGGCCCCCACGGGGCCCTGGCTGCACTCTGTTTTGTTTCCTTTCTTGTGGATTTTTCGACTCGGCCTCATCAGTTGTGCGCCTGATGAAACGAAGACTGACAGCTCCTTTACATCTCTAAAGGCCCCAGTGCAGCTGTGCTTATCCCACCAAGCAGCAATGAATTAGGGGGAAGCCCAACTGGGCACCGGGGCGGCAGCCTAACCCTGCGCGGCTCGCTCACTTAAACCAGCAAAATAAACCAAAAAGAAACCCATTCTTCAGCACTATCCCCAATCAAAAACGAACTGAGGTAAATACCGATTTGCCATTATTAACAACATCAAAATAATACTAAAAGCATACGTGTGCGCAGGCTTATAAGGCAGCCGTTAATACGGCTCCCAGATCAGGGCACCTCAATCCCGCTCCCTTGTTTACTTCACAGATGACACTCCCCTCCCGGCTGATGAATTTTCACCCCACCCTTTGCATATGTGGAAAAACAAAACAATGCAAGCTCCCATTCCACGGAGGAGGGTGGGCGAGGAGGAAGCCAAGCATGTTTAATTGTCTTACGCTAATTAAGGGGAGGTTAGATCAGAAGGGCGAGAGCTTCCGGAAGGGAAAGGGGGTGTCCCTGGTAAGGCTTCACCGGGTCGTTCCCGTGTTGTTGCCGTTTGCCCGTTTGGCTTTACCGAGTTTCGCCCACAGCTGCCAAGTCTGCGCAGACGGGACAGGTCTCGCAAACGTTACTCAATTCTGAACAGAGAGACGAAAGCGTGACCGTGCCATTAAAACCCAAAAACGTAAACATGCACTATCGGCCTACACCCCCGCACTCCGCTCCCCACCCCCGACAGAACAAACACTGCCACTTTCTCCAACACCTGCATGTTCTCTGAATTCATTCCGAGGTTCAACGACGGTAAATGGAAAAAGTTCACATCTAGAAAATAAAAAAATTGATAGGAAAGCTGACGAGCAGGGGGGGGGGGGGGGCTACAGGCCCACCCGCTCAGGCAGCCCGTCGCCCTCCATCTGAAGCAGAGCATCAGGCCTAATTAATTTCTACAAGAAAGCACATTAACAATTTGAAGGGATTGCCTGTAATGAGAGCAGACTACCGCTATTCTGAAGCACAAAAAAAAACAAAAGCCTTGACAGATGGAGCCCAGGCTGCAATGGCATAAAGAGGAGGATGATGGGGTTACGGGGAAGGGTACTGATGTGGGTGGAGTCCACACGGCAACCTGCCCAGAAGGCCCAGAGAACACCAAGCCGCGGACAAAGGTGCCCGAATCTCCATCTAACTCTCAGCTTGGCATCCGCTCCTGCCGCAGATCGATAGGTACGTGGACGTTTTCTGTGACGCGATAGCGAGCAGCCCACAGACCCACAGAAGAGATTCCTTAAGGATACTGGCATCAGGGGCGTGTGACATTTCCCTGCCAGGACACCCACATTACCTTAAACCCCCAGGCACATGGTCCAATCCTGACCCTTACACAGCGCTGCTGTCAGCTGAGCCATCGGATCTGCAGTTCACCTGCATGACACCATGCTGCCGGGAAAGAACTTCAGCCTCCGCAAGCAACCGCCACAAGCCCACAATCATTTCCTCTCTACCTGAACTGCAACAGATGTAATTCACCCGGGTTAAAAATTATGGCCATCTATTCATATTAAACTAAACTGAATCAGCATCAAATTTCATCATACATAAACTGCAAAGTTGTTGCCTTGGTAACATCCCAAACTACGCTGGATTTTCAGTTAAATGGGGTTTGTAATTGTCGCCAAATTACATTTTACCTGTGATATGTGATAACTATGAAAACAGTAACAGAAGTAAATACTCACGTACCCTTTAGATATATATGACTCGTCTTAAATTTCTTATGTCCTGAAGATCCAATTGCTTAATTAGCCAAACTTTCCAGAAAAACAATAACTTGGTCTTCTAGTCCAAGCCCTTTGTTTAAAGGTTACAGAATGGTCATGAATCATAACTTATATGGGACAATTACAAATTAAATGTTACATCCAGAGTATATTTAATAAATACTCTTTTAGGATGAAAGTAGTCTATATCATGGTGCTTGTTTATAATTTGAAGAATGTACTTATTTTATATAAAAATCACACACATTGAATGCCTAACTTTATTGATCCCGACAGAAATTGTCTATCAATTCTTACATAACCACACGCGACTGCTTGGATAGGCCTACACAACTAAATAAAGTAAAACTGGAAATCGAGGCATTTTTTTAAAGGCCGCTTGTATTGTATGTAAATGGTTTACATTTTTAAGCACCACTTTTCAAACCAGACTTGAAGAGACTCTTTTGAACATTTCACACCGCTGATGTAAAATTCCTTCCCAAGACGGTGATTAAATGACGCAACAAAGTATCACGCAAGCGGGATTAATGACCGACGCACGTTCCGCCGAGGAAGTTTCTGCATTCCGAACTCTTTGTGACGTCACATCAAATGCCCGATAGGGTTCTGTATTGACGTCGTAGATTAACCTGTTGCTCTAAAAACACATGGCAGACAAAATACTTGTCCTTACACAGATCCTCACAAACTTTACTGTGAGAGTTTTAAGAGTGTGAGCACTTTCGTCGGCATCCTGAAATAGTCATGCCGATGCTTTCTAAAGAGGGCCTAAAGGCACACAGAGTTTAGTACATACAACGAAATTCAATACGCAAGTTGTTTGCCACAATTGTTTCACATCCGTGAAACGTCATAAAAAAATCTTCCCCAAAACTTTACCAAGAGGTCAGTTACAGTAAGTTCAGGGTCAAACGCTAAACGGGGTTATAGAGAAATGTGCTGAGCGATTCAGATGCGTTAACGTCTTTGTTTGCCTTGCACTTTTTAATCCCTTGGCTCACCGCTCTACATTAAACACGTTGGGAGTCCGTGTGCTTTTTAAGACATCCACGGGCTTCAGTCCGCGTTTTTAAATATCCAGTGTTGCGGTTGCAAAGATAAAATGGTTGCTTTTGCGGTACAAGCACCTCTGCAATGCGACTGAAGGAGTTACAACTTAAAACGACCCCCCCAGTTCGCGATCCTAAGCGTAGTGGATTCCTGGATTTACCACGATCTGCTCAAACTAGAATTTAGGATACCTTCGGCCGCAAGCGTCCGTGCGTTTCAAGAATCAACTAAAATCTGAAATAATTGCACAGCCATGCCGTACTTGGGGGGGATCCTCATCCGTCTACTCAGAGGTCATACGCAGGATACGTGCAAAAACGAAACAAAAACATCGCGTAGTGCATTTAAGGGTCCGGGTTATAACGTGTCCCTTGCTCGTCGTGAGTTTGTACACATTAGCGCCGAGTCGCACTGAATTGCAGCGAAAGGCTCAAACGCAGCACTGTTTTCTGTCCCCGCGTGTAGCGAGAGATCCGAAGATCAAACCCCTTTCTCGATGCTTTATGCTCCAGTGGCCGATCTCTCCGAACGCGATACTCACAGATCCTTCCCAAATAAACACTACGAATCGACAGCAATTCCTCAAACGAAAAACCATACTCTTGTATATTAATTGCCGAGTCGGTTTATTAACGAAAAGCTCTTTCATCGGGACATGTAACCCGGAAAAAGCCAGAGGCGATATGGCTGTCTGCATGGCTTCAAATAGGAACACTATGAAAACCAAACAAAGCCATTCTGACAACAATTACAGAGGAAATTCGCGCTATTTCAACCAATATTGTTGCTAATCAATGTGGCCAAGCACACAAATGAAGCATTGTAATGGTGCTTCAATGGTTTCTGTCGTTTTTGCACAAATAAGAGTACCTCGGTAAGTGATCAAATATAATAGATTTGATGTTGAAAAGGAAAAACCTGGCACCACGAGTGCTCTCTACAAAATCGGTGCCAACACAGCTAACTCCGAATATTTAGTCTCATCGACACATTTTAATACACAATTCTTTGTTCTTTTACAGTGTACGTGAAAGGCCGGCAATGAAAGTTTAATACGTTTTCATTATAGCAAGCAAAAAGGACGTGTAAACTTGTAAAGGTCGATTTAAAAAGCATTATCAATCATTAAAATAACACACTTACGTATTTCTTTTGGATTATGTTTCTCTTGGGTCTTTCCTTGCTCATTCTGCAATCCAGACTGTAGTTGCTAAACAGAAAAGCGCCACATGAATTGTAAAGGTTTCTCTATTTTCGCGGAGCACCAAGCGATTTAAATCCCCGGTTTGTTGTCGAGCCGTAACGCCTTAACTCCCCTGTTCCGTATTTCCTTCGCGAAACAAACGCCGCGTTTCGTTGGCAAAATCCCGAATTACCAATCCACAATGAAAAGGGAAAAAGAAAACAAAAAATCACTTCGGCATAACATACTCAAAATAATTAACAGTAGGCTATCTTCCATCGGCGAAACAGGGCTCATTAAAAAAATATTTAACAGTATTCTAAAAGACTGTGTATTGAGTATAAGAAGTTACATCTTGTTTGGGAAGCCGATTAAAGGTAAGCGAACAAATAAATACAAAAAAGGAACGTAGTCACGTTTTGCTGGAGCTACCAGGCGATGAGCGAACTCCCCAGCACTGTAATCTACACAAGGCAACCTTCTTACAGCGGTAACTTTAAAAGCACTGACGAATTAGGGACCGAGTCAAAATGCCCTAGCAGCGGTCTCTTCAACGGCTTGGCTAGAACCTAGTAAGAACTCGTTAAAAGTCTGTGATCGTAGGCCAACCAAAACTGAACTGCACTGCGCATATACTCCTGCATGATGTCCAATATGCTCATATTTTTGTTTTATTAAAGCAGCGTCAATGTATCTAACGCGAAAGGAATACGGTTTGGAGCGCCATCTGCATCTCGTCCCATCTAAGCTTCGATCAGGCTTAAAATGTGCACTCTTTTTAGAATGAAGCGTTTTTTGTGATTATAACTCTGTTTTAAGTCGCTATCCACGCAGATATATTGTGGCACGGAAGACTTCATATTTCATCAGATATTTAAATTGTCAATGTGTATTTCTTTGATCAAAGTTTGACTTCGTTGCAGCTCTGATACACATCTAGGCAAATAATTCTTCTGAGGGTTTTCCTCTGGCTTGTGGCGTCGTCTTAAGTAATGATATAACGTAAAATAATTATGCCTATAGTTAAACGGAAAAAGTTCAGAGGTAACTGAATAGTCTTTAACGCAGTCAATTGCTCATGTAACCGTGATGACATTGACGGTATATTTGACATAAGAACAATAAGGCTCGAACAAAAAGTAGCAATAGCGTTATTTACACCATTAAATAAATAAATATATATATATATGACCCTTACGTACAATTAAGGATAGATAGATAGATAGATAGATAGATATACTTTTTTTTCCAGAAGGTAATGTAGGACTTAAGGCAATAAACCACTGTCCATCCATCAATTTTCCATCCGCTTATCTAGCACAGGGTCGTGCAATACCACTCAGTCTTATAGGTGACATAGGCAGCCGTCTAGGGCGCCAACCGCTGAGAGGGAGCCGATTTGTCAGGCAATTTCACTTTGCCTCGGACTGGGGGGCGCCGGCCCTGATACTGGTGCTGGTATCTCAGTCACTTTAAGACACAAAGCATGTCTTCTTTAAAATCAAGTTATCCCCAACGTTATATAATCAGTGTTGAAAGGGGTAAGCCCTTTACAAAATTTTAACTGTTCTGTGTACCAGTAACCCAAATTGAGAAGAAATATACAAACTGTAGTATAAAAAGGCATTTTAAAATGTAAAACATGTATACAAAATAATGTATACAAGATGTAAACAGAAGAACGTAAATGGATCAGTTTCAGGGACAAAACAGTTTGCAATATATGTCAGGATCAGTTAAACATCAAAGAAGTGCACTTATTTATTTATGCACATAACTTTGTCCGTATAAATTGGTCTTTAGGTTCCTCCAAATTAATGGATTCCAGCTGCTCCCCTGTCCAGCGCTTTATTGTGACGGTGCATAACACTGGTAGTCAATTTACCAACGAGCAACACTCAGCAGCCAAGCAAAGCCGCCGCTTTCAGCAGACTGGAAGCTCAAAGGAAGTGTGAATGTGTGGATGATTTTGCAAATAAGCCGTTATGACTGTTTGCTGACTGAATCCTCGTCTCCCATACTGGCCCAGAAGGTCAAAAAAAAAAAAACACGGACAAAAACTCGTAGTAGGAAATTGTTCATTTAACCCTTGGCGTATCACACTTAAAGTATGCTGAGTGGCTCAGAGCACAAAACCGGTCTTCAAGTGTTTTTATTGACGGTGCCCTGCTAAAGGACCGGCTTTGCCGATTTCAGCCTTCCCTGGGAGCTGCTGAAGTGCCTGCTCACTGCTGCATACAGGAAACGCTATGGCTAAGGGCTACACTCTAGTACATTACAATCTATGGGGCCAACGGCATCTTTTTTTCTCTCCTCTGGCCCTTAATTATCTTTGCTTGTATAAGCAACTTTTTGACCCAGATTAAAATAAAACTGTTTTGCATATTCAAACTGGTTGGGGTAAAATCTATTTTTTATTCTGCATTCAGATCCCCGTAGACTCCCGGTTTCTTCTGGCGTGCTGGAGCGATTCCTCTCCAGTTTATAAATGAGGGTATCATCGCGGGGTCTTTCTGTGCGCTAGATATAGTCAGCAATTTACCACAGGCAATGGAAATGTAACCGGACGATGGCGCTTAATCTTAGGTGTCATCTGTTACGCTTAAACGGCAGGGCGCTTTTCCCACTGAGTCTACACTTTCTTGGCCGCGTTATATAGTGTGCCAACATCCTTGTTATAGAAACTTTACGTGCGTCTCTGTCAGACTAGACTGGAACTACATCAAGCGTCAATGTATCGTCTTAGTTATTACATATTAAATAACGCCAAAACAACAGCAACAACAATAATAATATCCAACCAACAATCAGTACACATGAACAGTATTTAATAAAATGAAGACATTTTCGTTACTTTATTACAAAGTACAATGCTGGCAAAAAAACTTGTTGTTTTTTTCCTTTTCCGTGATACTTGTTCAGCTCTGAATGCCCTATAAAGCCCTCACCTCCCCCCCCCTCACCGCGTGCTCTCCGCGATCTGCTCCATTCTCACCGCGACCCTGTTGGATCAGCTCTCGTGGAAAAAAGGATGGCTGATTATATTCGAATGGTTAGGAATTTGGCATCGGCTCAGAAATGTTAGATGTTCCCATATTCTCTTGCCAAATTTCTGGAAGAGTTAAATTGTGTATCACTGAACAACACTTAACTGGGAGAGACATTTTTTCTAAGGCAGATGCCAAAGTTAGACCGAAGCTGGAAGTAGTCGTCTTTAGTGATATGTTACCAACCATATTTTTGCATTTTACATTTTAGTAACTACTGTTTTTCGCGTGAAATTGAGTTTACCTGCTCACCCTCTCCTTTTACACTCTAATGCGATCGAAAAACAAATTTCGTTGCTCGTGTCTCCGGGTGTGGGGAGACCTGGGGATTTTTAGACCCTTACAACCGATAATTAGGTATCTCGAGCTGGAAAACCTCCCGTGACATGATTCCCCGAAGGAGAAACCGAAACGGGTCAACAAAGGCAAGACACTCATATCGCGATCGGCGTAAGGTTTTTGTTAAAACCGGGATCTGCACTTTGATAAATTGTAACAATCAGCAATGTTCTATAGAGTATTACGGAGGTGCCGGTGAGTTCTACTGTAGTGTGCGATGCATTGGAAGAGCCCTGTTTGTAAGTAGGGCTGGCTTCTTCAATTCACCTGGGATCCTTTCCTCCCTACAGTGAACGTGCCTGGAAACCTGTAAGGTCACATGACCCCGCGTGAACCGCCGCACTTCCTCAGAAGCATTGTTAAACCTGACACCTTTACACCCCCCCCCCCCCCTCCCTCCCCCAGACACAACCTGCCCCAGCTGTGCATTAATGACCTTCCCTAGTATTTGAGTTACAGGGGAGGGTGATGGGTCGTTTGCCTTCCAAATGCGGAGCTCCTCACCACCGTCAGAAAGGCCCATATAAAAGGTGTATTCTTACAGTGGGTCTAATAATGCATCCAGGGTGGACATGGGCACAGGTGGAGCCCCCTGCCCCCCCTCCCCACAGCCACTGCTCTGGCCCAGAGTCCTTTCATGGCAGGACACCTGCGCCAGGCACAAAGGCCACCCCCATGGCCCATTGTGGGCGCGAGGAGGGCACGGGCGACCTTCACTGCACGGAGACAAAGTAACACAAGCATCCGCCGCCAAGGAACAGCTGTGGGGTAGGATGACAGCAGCTTGGGTGGTCTGTTAGGGGGGCGGAGCTTAGGGGTTAGCCGGCCAATCAGAGTAGCTGAAGAGTATGCATCGACTCATAAGTGAGACTTGAGAGGGGACGTGAAGAATTTATAATTTTCGATTTTGCTTAAAAAGCGGTGGGGAGGCGTACACGATGTAGAATTTGATTAACAGCAAAAGAAGAAAACAACTAACAAAATCCTTAATTGAAAGAAAATAGGAATAATATTCTACTAAGTAAGAGCTCTTTGTTTGTGTACTACAGATCACTCGTTACATTGTGCTCCGCCATGCAGAGAACAATGCAGGGGAGGTGTTTTCTTTTTATTTTAGTGTTGCAGTTTAGAAGCAGCTCAAATTTAGTTGCTGAATGAGAGTATTCAGCACAGTGGTGCAATCTGTCTTCTAGGGTTATTAAAGGTGTATCAATGGAGTATTCTCAGAGAATATACTACAGCCCATTCAGATAGACACTCAAAGTGGGCAATATTCCTTATGTTTTTATTCTGGGCTTTTCATAGCAGCATGGTTTGCATGAAAATAAAGGATATCGTTCTTGTGGGAGGTCCATCCAATTTGCATTTCCCATGGGCCCTTGCAATTTAGCTACATATGTCCTCCTTATAATAGGTGGGGGTTTTTTTGGTGATGGTTGCTTTTCACGTTTGTTTTTCTCCTTCTCATTCTTCTTCAAGCTTATTTGCAAGTGAAAAGATGCCATCGTTCCAAGAGTGACTTGTAAATAATCGCTTAGGTGAGGAACTGGGAGTAAATGACATGCGTGTGCAAGGTATGTCCAGACCATCTGTGTGTGTGTGTGTGTGTGCGTGTGTGCGTGTGTGTGTGTGTTAGTGTGAGTTTGAGTGTGAAAGTGGACCGTATACTTTACCTTATGGGGACACAATTTCCCCACAACGTGATGAATACCCGTGTGAATACCAGTATCCTGGGCCCCATAAGGGAAAACTCAATTTAATAAAAATCTGTGACTGCAATGGAAAAACTAAAATGAGCGGACCCCATAAAGATATGTTTACTCGACATGTGTGTATGTGTGTGTGTGTGTGTGTGTGTGTGCGTGGGCTGACCCCAACGTGGAACACAGCGCCATTAGGGTTCCAGCCTGTTGGACAGTGCCGTGAGCTCACCCCTGGACTGGAGGAACCTGCCTCGAGGTAAATGTGGCCTTGGGGCAGCCATGACAGCTGGCCTGTGTAATTTTCCCATTGAGTAGGGATGAAAATAAAATTTAAAATACCCCAGTGACCCCGCCTGTGTGTGGTGTAGGTCATTTAAGGGGCGGCAAATGGTGCCTCCCTGCGGGCGGGATCCACTTACCCTGGCCGGGCGTCTCAGCTCTTACTCCAGGGCCTGTAAGAACATCACAGCCACGTACTACTGTCCCTCTGACCGCATTAAACTTATTTATTCAACTCCAATAAAGACCTTCTCCTAATAAATAATCCAGCCTACTGATTCCTCGCAAAAATCTCTATGTTTACTGCGACGTTGGCTGTCCATTCCCGAATGCAATTTCAACAAATGCCGGACATGACAAATATTTTGCTGTTGTCACCACAAGGACTGAGACTTGTACTGATAGTACTGATTGTAGTTTGACATATTATATTTTAATCCAGTCCCTGGACCACAGTAGGGAAATGCTAAGTGTCACGACATGGGCCGGGGAAGCAGGAGCAGGGAGATGGAGAATCGGGGAACGAGGGATTTATTAGGAAAGCAACACTAAACACAAGGAAAAGCAGGCAGAAACGTCAATGACAAGACTAGGGAAACATAATGGAACATGGACCTAAATACACAGGACTAATCAACATGACTGGAAACAGCTGGTGACATCGGGATTCCACATGAGGTAACGAGGGGGCGTGGCTCACGGGAAGATCAGACGAGCAGGGCATGACATTAAGGAATAGCCATACCAGATGTTAAGCAGTAGCGTGGCGGCACATAGACCCTGTTACCTCACAAAGACTGGAATTTAAATGATTGTACATTCCAGCATCATAAACTAATGACACCTATTTCTTTAATGCAGGTTTTGTTTCCCGGTTGAATATTTTGAGAGGGATAATTGACATGCACCTTAAACTACACCCTAAAGTGTGATCATTCTGCCATAATAATCTATATATATTTATATATACAATGAAATCTATCAATGTCTTTCAGGAAAATTTAAAAATCAATACAGTTTAATTGATATAATATTTTATATCTGGAATATCTACAGGTTCATGATTCATGAAAGAAATTCTTACGTTTCTGGTTTCCTGCCAGTCCACATGCCAGGCAGGATGAATGTCATTCACTTGCGTGTTTATAAATGAGTACATCAACTAAGGAGCGGGTATGTTTCAGATAATGAGAAGTTAAGATGAATTCTTGTCCTCTGGGCCCTGGGGCTTGATAAATGGTGCTCTCTGTGAACGTTTTCCTTTAAGATCACGCAAACATCCCAAATAACAAAGTGTGATTATGATGACATTAATTATCATTACTCTCAATTACAATATCCAACAAGGCCCATCCATTATGAGGCCAGATCCCTCTGGAGACGGAGCAGGGTGGGGGGGGGGGGGTCGTCTGTAGACTCATTAATTGAGCGTGTTTGCACTTCCCTGCGTCCACTTAACTCAAGCACAGGACTGACCCCCTCTCAGAGACTTGGGCCTGCCCTTCGGCCCAGGGATAATAATAATGGCTCCACATGGGGGTCGTACCATAAGTTTACTGAACGGGGGTATCCTCAGAGCAGGGCTAGGCTTATTTGTCCAGGTGACACCTCCCCTCAGCACATCTCTGCCTGTCGTCCTGTTGGCCTAGCAGTAACGACTCCTTTGTAGTTGGATGCAAAAGGCAAAAGGCTGCTTCGCTTATTTCACAGATATGTGCCCCCCCCCCCCCCGATTATCAGGCAACCCCCCTCCCCTTACAACATGACAGCTGCCGTGGATTACAGCTATTAATAAAATACCGTTAGCGCCATGGCTCGCCTGGGCCGGCTCGTGTCCGCCCCAGATAAGGCCCCGCGTGAGTCGCGCGGCTGTGCGCTGGCTTCCGTGAGCGTTCTTCACAGGATGTGTCCGATTGGCCCCCCTCCCAAACGCTGGGGTGTGAGAGGCCGCCTGTTTGAGAAAGCCATGACTGGAGCAGGCAGAGCAAGCCGGGGGGGGGACTCGTCACCAACATGTGTCAGTGCCGGTCGGTAGCGGTGGGATGGGGGGGGGGGGGGGGTGATGTCGCTTCCCAAGGAGCACGAGCCTATTCCTCCTGTCAGCAAGAATCCCTCTGCTCACTCCCAGATCTGCAGCGGCCGCGCCACATCTGAGTGGGAGTGCCCCCCCCCCCCCAGGGATGCTCCCTGCGAGTGCCTGTCCGAGTGTCTGCCTGACATCTGTGGGAACGGCCAGCGCTTCTCCAGGGGGGTCTCTGGGCCCTGGAGGGGTGTGTGTGTGCGGCTCGGGGTAATTAGGAAATAAACAAATTCAGCAGCAGCTGTGAATGGTAGTCTGTATGCGTGTATCTGTCCGGTGCCCCACACACACACACACATGTTGGGCAAACATATCTTTATGGAGAGCACTCATACATTTCTATGGGAAAAATGTACATACATACACACACGCACACACACACACACACACACACACACACACACACACATGCACACGTGCACGTGCACATGCGCACACACACACACATGTTGGGTAAACATATCTTTATGGGGACCACTCATTCATTTCTATGGGAAAAATGCTAACGCTAACTATGACAACCCTAACCCCTACCTAACCTTAAGCATAACCATAAGTAACCAAGCAAAATACAAGAGTTTTTGCATTTTTAGGACCAGAAAACTTGTCCTCATAAGGGAAAAAAAACGGGTATTCATTTCATGTTGTGGGGACATTGTGTCCCCATAAGGTAAGGTATACCCGCACACACACACACACACACACACACATACATTCTTCTTCCGCTTTTTTCAGCTGTGACATTAATGCTGTATCCCAGGGGCCTGTGGTCAGAGGTGTTTTGATCAGTTTGTCACTGGCCCCCTTCACAAGCTCCAAGGCCGTACCATACTCTGGGCTGGACAGCTCAGACGACAGCACACATTTGTGTGTGAGGTCTGAGGTTTGTAACACATTAGAAACCCCAAACGTATCTGAGACAGATGCCAGTGAATTAACAGCACTCTGTCCTTCTGACATTGAACGGCGCAGCATCCCTGTTGAATTCGTACATTTATGTCACACAGTTGCTTCGCTTTGACAGCACAGCCAGTGTCTTCAATAAACAAGAGTCCCGTTGACCTTAACAGAAGAGGAAAAGCCTGTCTCTTGCTATCTGGGCAGAATGTTTACTATTCACATGCCCTGTTTGCTGTTTGTTTTGGAAGTCGCACTAGAAAACGGCCCGATACGCAGGTTTGCCGGGACTGTGTAGAGATGAGCCGTAACTATCGTGGCGCCTAAAAGCCCACCCGCGTCTTCACACTTAAACGTGCGATGAACCCAAACAGTCAGCAGTACCTGTCGTTATCTCCCAACGGCCGACCCCTGCGTTTAGGTATCTCTCCCAGACTGCCTGATTTTGTTTTTCAGTGTTATTTGGGAATCTCTGCCATCTCTGTGTGCTAACGGCAGCCCCCTTCCCATAGGCCGTCACCGCCTGATAAGCCCGCTCACCCCGCTGTCCCACTGGCTGAAAGGGAGAGAGCGATAGATAAAGAGCGGATGTCTGCTTCTTCAGGGGCCAAATGGTCTCTGCGCCCATGGCAACCTACAGATCTGCCCCCCCAACAGGAGTGGTGCTGTGAGATTAGAGTGCCTGCACAGGGTGGGGCCCCATCCATTGATGACCACCCCCCTGCCATGGTTTCACACAAGACAAACTGTCACTTTAAAGTCCCTCCACATCATGGTGACCTCCTCCATGTCTTCACCTTTTTTCGGTCCTCTCCGCCTCCCCTTACTCCTCAGTCTTTGCCCACCTCCAAAATTCCTTGCCCCCCTTTATATAAATGGCAGGAATAGCTGTAAATTATAAGGCGTGGATGAGGCTGCGTGTCTGACGGCTCTAATGTCCGAAAGCCACTGCTGACGTTCCCCCGAAGGATGCAAAGTAGGTGCAAGCAACCAGGCTGATGGCCTTTAATGGCGGAAACACGGTCATGTGACGCAGCTCCGTATCCGAGCATCACAGCTACGCCATTTTACCCGTCTGCTTTTCTGATTCTGGGACTGTCTGCTGTAGGAGAGCTGTTACTCCCCTTTACCATGCACATGCTTGACCTCCCCCCCCCCCCCCCAAAAAAAAAGCAGGGCTCTTACGATCCGCCATCTACTGAAAACCAAAACGCAGGGCGCTTGCAATCCCACAGATAAGTTCCAATCCAAAGTAAAATGACTCCGACGTAGCCTGATGCATTGCATTAAGTTCAGGGTCAAGGGAAAAAAAAAACAGCCAAGCTTTGTTTTGAGAGCGAAGCAGTTCCTCTAGTTGCCGTTTACTTGATTGCTTTTACAGCAGATGTATAACGGTGCCCTGGCCTCAGGCCGACTTGACACACAATTGACACAGTCAGTTTCTAGAAGCCCTAACTGATTCCATATTTTATCTGGGAGTGATTATCCAGGACGGGCACCCTGAAACCATTATCGATCACATTGATTTGTCCACTTTTTGAAGTGAAGCATTTCAGCCATGCATTTTCTGACTGCCTATCGCTGAACGTATTGAGCTAATACTCTCCATTAACCTCCCGCAAATCAAAGGTCCTCGACATGCCGGCCGGCTAATTTACCGTCATCAGCCATAGTTACGAGGTGCTCTCCGTGCTACATAAGGTTTACTTTTGTGTTTTCAACTCTGATGTTTAGCTTGTAGCGAAATAATGAGCTTTTTGTTCAGTACAAATTCGGTCTCTCTGGTTGACTGCTTGCAACCATGTCGTTAAATCACTGGTCTAGTACTGAATTTCATTATGCGATGATTATATGATCCTTACCTCATATTGGTGAGTGTTTATGCAAATTGAAGCCTATATTAAATACACACAGGGTTGAACTGGCCAATCTGGCACCCTCACGATCAGCAAATTTTATTGTCAAACAATGTCAACAGTTTTTTAATTAATTTATTTTTTTTAATGATGCATAGTTTTTACTTCTTTTTTTACTTCTTAAAGGTAGCAGAAACGTGGGAATCATTCAGCTCACACTAATGTCCAGCCTGTGAAACTGACACTGTTGATGGCTATTACCTTTAGCTTTAGATGCTTTGGGGGTGCATGAAACGGAGGACTAGAGCTGTGTTTCCCAGCCTGGTTCTCGGGGGCCCCCAGTCAGCCCACGTTTTTGCTCCCTCCCAGCTCCCGATGGACTTTCTGGGGATCCCCAAGGACTGACTTGGGAAACACTGGACTGGGCTACTTGAAGCAGGAAGGGAATGCAGCAGTTATACCGGGACAATGGTGTGCTTTTCAGGGATCGCGGGGGCTGTGTTGGAACAGGAAGGAGAGTATGCAACCCCCCCCCCCCCCAAAAAAAAGAACACCGCTGAGTCTTGGACTGGAAAGAAAACCGAAGAAACAGGACAGTGATGGTGTGAAATGGTTGTGATATCAGACCTTTGTCCAAGTGCTGTGGGCAACAAATTCAAATCTCTGCACAGTGCAGGGAATGCGGCAGGTAGAAGTAAACAGAGCAAACCGTCAGGCACATCCACAGCCACCTATTCTAGGGTCTTAACATCTCCTTCTCAGGAAGATGGCGAAATTCTCACATTTGATCAAATACCTTACATACAACAGCATAAAAGTCCTCGAAGTTATGTCCCAGACCCTACAGTCAGAGACAAACATCAGCTACATCACCGGACACATTTTCCTGCAAGAGCTTCTTCGAGAAATTTTGTGAGAAAGAATTTTATGAGCTGGAAGCAGGTGCCTTAATCAGAGGAGGCTCGTGTTCTCCTCTAAGCTCATGGATGATGTCTCGCCACTTGTCAGCACTAATGCGTTTTCCTGAACTTCCCAAAAAAAAAGAAGAAAGTAGCTACAAGGAGGGTGTAAAGATAGCTAAGTGAGGTTGGGGTGTCTTCAGCAGCTGCTGGAATGACTGAGCAGAGACAACAGGCAAAAACCTTCAGCCACATAGAGGAACGCTGATACACTGTGACTCCCCCCCCCCCCGTCAGTCGCAGTGTGTTTCGAAGGGCTGCAGTTCCGGCACATCTGCCTGAGGGATTTCGTTTATGTCCACTGTAGCTTCCTGTTATTCTGTATCAGAGCCGTGGTCTCACTTCCGTAGCCGAATGTGTCGCATGCAGTGCGCTCTTGCGGTTTCCCTGTCAGAACCTGTGCGACGGCTCTCTAAAATATACCCGTCGCCACCTCTGGGCTCTCAGGTCACATGGCGAATTGTCTGGAAACAAAGAAGCCCCGAGGGTCGATCATAAAGCGGTCAGCGGTTAGTGAAGCACAATGGACAGATGGACAATCAAGGAGGACTTCGGCAATTTGTATGCTAGTGCTTCTCACAGTGGAAACAATGAAAGAAAGGGTTATTTTAAAGGGATGACGAGAGGTCACGTTCCCTTGATGATGTTCCTGCTGTCTATGCCGTTCTGATTCTATTTAAATTTAAATTTAAATGACTCTATTTCCAGCAGGACAGGAAATGGAAGACAGCCCCCACGGAAGCTCCTGTCACCCTTGCAGCTTGGGTCCATCCTGATCATTGGTTCTGACTTGACGTTATGGCTGCTCCTGCTCCAGCTGATTACGCGCCTTGTTGGTTAGTGAGGTGTGAGGGCTGTGCTTGCGGGTGGGGGGGTCATTATCACAGTCAGTCATTTCAGGGAGCCGCGCGGGGGCCTGGAGGTGGGCTGGCGCTGGGCGAGTGGGCGTCCTCGTGTGCGTCGGCGCGCGGCCTGAGTCATTATGGACACGGTGACCAAAGTTTAAGTGTGATGATGCAGCGGTGAGAGAGCATGAGGGGAGAGCAGACCACCCCCTCTTTAGCACAGGATGTCTCCCAGACAAGGCTAACGCTGTTGCTTGAGGGGGGGCACCTACAGCCTGAAAGGCGTGATTCTGGTGATGGGGGACTGGCTAAACTGTTAAATATAATTTGTGTTTATAAAATATGCATTGAAAAACTGAAAAGAAGTGTAAGTCGTGTCTCAGAAAGGCTGGACATGGTGGCGGCTTATGAACAAATTCCCAGTGAGGGAATGCAGCAGCGTAACGGAGGCAAAGGACGGCCACTTAACCTCGGGGACTATTTTCATTTTCATGCAAATCAGGATGGGTCCCATGTTCTGGAAAAGTCCCTCTTCCCATTCCCAGGAATCATGGCACACACACATACACACACACGTCGCCGTCATGGAGGACAGAAGGTGGCTTCTGAGCCCATCCACCAAGCGACTTTTCCTGATTTCTCAGAGGAACATCATGATGGATGGATGGATGGATGAATAGATAGATAGTCAGAACTTTTTAAACTTGAGCGATACCTTATTCAATGTGTCATTGTTCTTAAAGTCATTTAAACAGCAAAAAGCAGAGGTGCCCCATGGGGTCACTATGGCAGACAGCAGCTCCCGGCCCTGGTCGGGGCCTCTCCTTCTCGGTCGCTCTCCGGTACAGATTTTTGTGTGGGCAACCTGGTGGCCCCTGATCCGTGAAATGAGATCCAGGGGCCTTAAGTGGGAGTGTAACTGGGCTGATGGCTGCGGGTGAACTGAGTTCTCTAGGTGCCGACAACTAATGAGGCCAACAGGATATTGGCAACCACCCCTAATAACGTTCCCACAGAGCGGATGCTCCTAAATCAGGGCTGCTCCTGCCTTTGGAGAGGGAACAAAGCAAACCCCTCCTGTTTGGAGACTTCAGGCTTTTAACGGGGGACCTTGGACCATTGAGTCAGGCCCAAGTGTGCTTCACTTCCTCCCGATGTGGGATGTCTGAAGGACTGTGTACCGCAAGCTTTTCTTTTTTCCCATAGAGACTGCTGGGAATGTGGGCCAGTCATGCGGGTTATCTGTGGTCTCCCCCACGATGAAGGGACGATGATCTGCGGGAGCAGAGCGTGCAGACAGACCACTTCACACGGCGCGTCCGATCTGGAGAAAGTGAGCAGGACCTGTGCTCTTTATGTTTGTGGGGGGGGGGGTGTCTAAGTAAGCGATTCCAAACCATAAAAATAACATTTTCCCAACCGCAATATCCTGTTTTCCCAAGTTGCTGGGTCAGAGCACAGGCTTACTGAGGTCAGCCTTCCTCTAAGGTTTCTGCCAGGGATGACGCTGGCCTCCGTCCGTCTCCGTCCCCATCTGGAGAAAGCAGTCTCCCTCACTCCCCTCGTGTGCATCACGCTTTAATGTTCTGCCTGAGAATTTGCCGCTTTAAGATGATGTCACAGATGTCCTTGAGGCGGCCATTTTGACACGCCCGTCATTCCATCTGCAGATTCGCCCCCGCGGGCCACGCAGCCCTGGGGAAGTGCAGCCACGCCCCCTTACGGTATGTGCCGCGTGGAGCGCTTTTCTTAACACCTGTTTCCATGTATGCCATGTGACTCGATATAGTTTCCCTAAAACATTCACAACCAATCGCATTTCGTTTATACGTTTTAAAGAAATCTGCTCAAGAACCAAATCTCCATTCAGAATTGGCTGAAGGTGTTTTATTGTTTATTAAAGAAAACAACTGGCATCATGCTCCTTCGGTCCTGCAATGAACGGTACTAATACTAACAGTATTACTAAAATTTCCCAGTGCAATTAGGGGTTTTAAATGAACTGTTTTCCATCTTTTAGCAGTTTTAGTTGTCATGGAGATGTAACCTTTAGCAGGGCAAAATGCTCATCTGAAAGTGTGATCATTATCAACACACATTTGAAACTGGAGAGCTCATTCAAAAAAGAATTAATTTGTTATTCAAATTAAATATAAACCTGTGCAGACCTTTGTTACTCTGGTCCTGGCTGATGCAGTGAACTATGTTGTGTTTAGTATTATGTTGGGCCAAAATGTTCTGTTCGAAAAGCCCTTTCATTTAATGATTTTAAGCATTCAGGCAGAATCTGGGTAAACAAATCACTTAAAAGCTAACAGTTTTATTAGAAATATCAAACGATTTATTGGCAGGAACCAAAATTATGTGTGATGGTGTAAAACTGAGATAAGGAGTGTTTTCAAAGTGATAGATTAGACATTTCAACATTCCCTCTCCTAAAGTCACCCCAGTATTTGCAGCAACCATCCAGTACACCATTAACACACCTTATTTTACTAATCAATACCTCATTAACTTTTTAAACCATTTAAATTAACTAAGGTGAAATTTAATGAATACATGGAATGTCTGAGGTGCCCCTGAGGAGAGGTTTGGCAGCTGAAGCGGCGTTCATCTAGCCGTCCAACAAGGCATCACTAACTTTTGGAGTTTTTATTTTGTTATTATTAATTTGCACACATTCTAATGTTCATTTGTTTTCTTTTTCTAAGCAAATAAATACTTTCCAGGTAAATTGCTTTAAAAATTCTCTTTGATTGCCGAAGACTGGGATGGCCAGTCTTATCCAGAATGAACCATCATGTATGTAACTGCAAATTAGAGGACTGACTGGCTGAAGAGTCCTCACACCTGGGTTTGAACAGCTGACCTGAAGGTTATCCCAAAAACCTGCACATACACTGGCCCAGCACTGGGTTGAGACCTTCATACAGTGCTGTATGTTTTACTCTCATGTTCACAGTCAATGTCAGTCTGAGCTTCCTGTGATTGGTTCTAGGCTCTGCATGACCTCATACTGGTTACAGCATGCGATGGTTGGATGGATGCATATGAGTGTCAGACAGTGCTGTCCCTTACCCCGATGTGTCACCCCAGGGTGACTTTGTGCACTCTAATGCTTTTGTTCCCATACTGTTTCACTGCTCCCTCTCTCAGAACAATCTCTGCGAAAGAGTCGCTCTCCCGGCGGGGGCGTTTTGGACACGGGTCCGAGGGGGAGTCAGTGAGAAAAGGCAGACGGAGTGGGGGGGGGGGGTGTTGAGAGGTAGCATGAGGGTGCCAGGGCCTATTTTCCCCAGTGTTTACACTCTGTCATTGTGAAAGGTAAAAGGGTCAGGGGCAGGGGGGGGTGGCCCGGTGACAAACGCCTCGAGAGTGCCCCCCCCCAGGAAGGGATAAAGGCAAAGCGGGGCCAGCTGTAAGGGCACAATGCAGCTGAGGGTTTGGCAGCAGCTCAAAGCCTTGAGTTTTATTCCCAAATTAAAAGCAGGCGATGGCGTCGAGGCTGGGGTGGCCTGGATTACGCGTCAATGTGCTCCTTCACCAGCGTAATCCTAATAATTACAGCAAAACAAAGGCAACTCGAGTCTGTTTTATCGTGGGGGGGGGAAGCAGGTGCCAGGAAGGTTGTTAAGGAAAATGAAGATGGGGGGGGGGGACTATCTGTAAATATTTAGAGTGAGAAATGCTGCTGAATGGCGCTGGGGGGAGTGGGGAGCTGGGGCTCTATGATCCATCAAAGGACAAGGGTGAGGTAGCGGGATTTGGAGGGGGGGGGTTGGGACTTGGCATATGGGCATGGAAGAGATGGCTGGGCGCCATGCTGCGAACACAAAGCCACGAGCGGGCAGCAGGAAGACGCGCCATGTTCCCATACACCTCCTCAGTTTCGTCAAGTGTGATGACGCTGAAATGTAATGAAGTGTTTGGGGGGGGGGATAGGGGGCCGCAATTGGAATCTGCAAGCCCGTAGCTTAACGGTGAGCACGTGAGGCATGTAATCCAGTGCACCCCCCTCACCGTCTTCTCAGCATCTAATCAAGCCTCCCCCTCTTCACAGTTCCCCCCACTGGGAGAGACGCAAGCTGGGCCTGAGCAGAGACCCCCCTCCAGAGGTGCTGCCCCCGTTCTCAGGGGGGAGGAGTTTGGCTGGGGAGTAACCGTCGACAGCACCGTGACCGGAGTGGGAATGGCCAGAGGGTGGGGGCTCCTCCAACGTGCCACGGGCCTGGTGTCTATCCTTTGTACAAACTCCGTCTGACGTGTCCAATAAATATTTCATGCGCACCATAACATGTTTGAGCTACACCTTATCTTTACACGTGACCTTTGTGAATGGTGCCGTGTTCAGAGCAAACAAACAGACCCCCCCCCGCCCGTTTACCTGCAGGCCGACACGATCCCCGCTGCTCTGCAAACTCACATCGCTGCTGGGTACTCTAGCAAAGCCAGCTCACTATCTCAGCAGTGTTTACTCTCAGGCCGGGGTTCCTCTACAGCTGGGGCCACCTGGGCCCCCACAGAGCCCCCCCCCCCACCCCCATCCCTTCTTTTGGATGGTTCTCAACACCCCAGCGAGGGTTGTCACCTAACACATCCTACACCTGTGCTACACGAGGTGTGTAACATGAGCGTGAGACACGGATGGCTCATGATTCATGTAATATGCATTACCTTACATGGCTGTAGGCACATTCTGTTTAATTTAGTAATATGTCAATTAATTAGTAACATATTCCCTTTGGGTTTTAACCAAATTGTTATTTCTGCCTTTGTTATTTCATCTTCGCCTGTTCTGCAGGTGATTATTGTGTTGAAGGCAGATTACAAACAAAAGCCTGAATAAAGGAGTTTAGCTCACGGTGACTCTGAAATGTTTCATTTAACCAGAGAGACGGGCTAAGCGATTCGGAATATTCGAAGCGCTAATCCGTCCCTGATGAATCCTATAGAAAAGATGTTTCATACAGGGAACAAAATCTGTCCTGTAATGTGAACAGGTAAGTGCACGCTCGATTAATGTCGTTCCTGAGTCTCGGCCGCAATAAAAGAATCCAGTGGATATGGCAGTGAAAGCAGGACAGGGACATCTGCGGTGTACGATCTCCGGTCGGTCAGGGCCCTCTCTGCTAAAGCCATCTGTCTCCCAGGAAGGCAATAATCCTCCTCTGTGCGTTTTTACTCTTGCTGTTTAAAAGGCACGATGACAGCGGTGTGATTTAACTCGCTTCTGCGGCTGGCAGCCGCCTCTCTCTGCGTTTCAGCTTCACGTCTCATGAACCCCCCCCCCATCGTGCCCAGCAATACAGGGACTCAGCAACCCCTCCACAAGGCTCACAGCCCACCCCACCCCAGAAAAACTCACAGAGCCCCAGCTAAGCTACAGAATGGCTACAGAGTGACCAAAAAGGGGCGTCTGCGATGCTCTGAGGTGTCTGTAAAACTACCAGGCGGGATGTGGCACATGGCCGGCATGTTATGGGCCATTTGTCACACAAAGTCAGGACTTCAGGAGTTTGAAGTATACATTTCACTCCATTCAGGAAGCGTTCCCCATGAATGCAGGACAAAGATGTCTTATTTGGCCATTTTTTTCCATGCTATTTTATTAAACAGGAGCGGCTTAGAACACAAAGCTCATTTTGTCTCTAGTTAAGTGGTTAATGAACTCGGGGGCTGCGTCAGACAGAATGCTGATGACTGGTGACCTCTGCGCGCCATAGTAATGACACTCGTTCCGATTTGGAGGAACTTACCGCTGACTTTGAGTATAACGCTGAATAAACATCAATTTTAGGGCAGTTTGCGGTGGTCGGGGGTGTTCGGTACGATTTTGTCTTGCTGTAATTGCAGCCAGGAGTTTTTGTCCCTGCTTGTGATAGAATGTCAATCCCCCCCCCACCCCACCCCACCCCGAGGACATGATTTCTTATGCTGCTCATTTATTTATGATGTCCGCAATTAGACTCCATTAAAGCGGACGGGGCGGTCCCGCACCATCGGCGTCGCTGTGGGGAACTGGCGAGCGATTCCTGTACGAAGTCCCCCAAGGAAGCGTGACGGAGGGTTTGGTCTGTCAGCGGCAGAGGGACGGTCTGTCCGGAGCCCCGTGGAAAAGAGCGGCGACCTCGTCGGTGACGAAAGGGGAGACGAAGGGAGACTCACGTTTCTCACTGACCGTGACGGTCTGTGTTGCCTGACGGGCTCGCGTTTCACAGGGGAAAATCTCACCCTAGCTCACGATCAGATAGCCAGGAAAACCCAGCGACCCCGGCTATGGAGCACGCTCCGATAGCTGTGCTTAGCCATTCGCCCCTGGGGGGAGCACGGCTATATCGGAGTTCATAAATTCCCTACGAGAAAAGCCTGTCTCACAGTGTCTGGCAGAGCTCCCCTTCCACGCTGGGAGGATTTCTTTTTATTTGTTTGCCGCAGACGGTAGGAGGTATCCATTTCCTCCTTCTGGTGGTTATATCTACGAGTTAAGGGTTTGAGAACAAATTTTTACAGGGTAATAAATATGATACCACTTCATAAGGACAACTGGGTAATGAAAATGGATCCTTTTCATGGTCTATGTTGCACTGAGGACTTAAATTACCTTTGGTGTCATATAAGAATTGTTCTAAGTCTTCGTCGTTTGAATCTTAATAATGCCTTTACGTTATAGATGTACCAGGTGTCCCGACTCACTGCCTTTATCAGAGGACCTCCGGCTCCAAGCCGGTTCTGCAGTATTTAACCTTGGAGACATACAGCAGCACACATCTGCTGGCGAACGGTCCCATTAAGCGTGTTTATTTCCCTAGAAACTCCCAGAAAGACATAAGACATTTCTCTGAAGTATCCGGTATGCGGACATACTGCAGAAACACCCTGGAAGTCTGATAATCGCTCCCTCACCCCATATTCCAATTTCAGGGGCATTAATTGGATTCCTTAATTAGTTCCAGCAATAATTGTTAAACTAGTATAACAGCGCGGTGTGAAATTTTATCTCGTGTCTGAGGCTCCAATTCCAAGTGCTGGTGAAGTAGGTCATTAACGCACACAGGCTGGGTTTCCACGCGATGCAAACGTGTTAATCGGAGGTGCGCATCGGCTGACTTTATCTGCAGGTAAAGATGGCCAATGGAATGAGACCGCAAACCATTCAGGAACCCCGGAGGAGTTCTTGCCGGCGAGCGGGATGCTAACCGAGAAGCAGGACAGCCATACCTGATAAAGACCTGTGATGTGATTCGGAACACGCCCTGCCACTCGAATCTCTCATAATTGCCAGCCAGTGGTTTATTCCAGCTCTGCATAGGCTAGAACATCATGGAACACGAGAAAAGCTCCACGCAGCAGCCCGCGGGCAGCGAGGGATCTTTCGCAAACAGGGCTTGTCGCTGACAAGGCTCTGATTCACGCTATTTCCCAACACAGTTACTGACCCTCGGTGAGCGAAACAGGCGCGGGTGGGTCACTGTACAGCACTCTCCTGATGGCAGATGATCCAGATCAGGGCCTGTCAAGGTGTGGGAAAACTTTTTAAGACTGGGATGTAGAGGTCGACAGCACAGCGAATCGTAACTGAGATTTTGATCGAAGTGCAATTTTACCATGAACCTGGTGTGTAGAAGGAGAGACATCACGCACAGAGGTATGACTGTATCCAGGGGCACAAAAAACAGCGGTGTCTGGGGGGGGGGGGGGGGCTAGGGAGGTGATGACAAGCTTGCTCTGTGACGGAACCCCCCCCCCCAGCTGAACCCTCATCGCTGTGGCGTTTTCACTCGTCCCACTGCCCGCACGTTGCCGCTGGCTCAGCACCATGGCTGCGCTCCCTCATGCCACAGCAGGCCGGAGGCGGGACGCTCACTGACTCCTGCTGACTCAGCAGAAGCCGCCCGTACAGGAGACCCGCCCCCTCCCACCTGGCTCTGCTCGCCTGAACAACCCCCCTCCCAGGCGATGAGCAGGCCCTTCACTCCTCTGCTGAGCCCGTCTGTTCCAGCCCTCTTTGGACGGGATGCTTATCCTCGCAGCTGCCGCGGACGGTATCTAGCGAGGCCGATTCTCGGTCTGCTCCTTGCAGAAACTTCCCGTTCATGTTAAATAGCTCGTGAAAGCCCTAGATACAGCTTTCGGAGAAGTTTCCTGTAATAAAAGCTATTACGTGACCTTTGAGAAATACAGTATCTTGCAAAAGTATTGAAGCAGATTCAAAATGCCCAGATTTGCCTGAATTATAAATGATACATACACATATTCTTCTTCTCAGTATTTTTATTGCAACTCATAGTCACAGTAAATTTTCAACATCAATTATTTGTCAAAGCTTTTAAAAAAAATCAAAAGCTGAAAAATGCGGCTTGCATAAGTACAGAGTGATCAGGAAGCACAGAGTCACCACCAGAAATAAACCTTGTGAACAAAAGGGTTCATTTCGCAAAGAGTGACGTGTGAAATTCTGATAGTAGAAACCTGTCGGTTCTGTTAAACTGGCTGTATGTTTTAGATGAAATCTACATTGTTTCACCAATATGACGTATGCCCCGTAATCACTGCAGTGATCACCGTTTCGGCGCACCACCTGTGCATAGGCACCGAGGTGAACATGCTCATTTGTTCTGATCCCACCCGCTGTCCGTGATTGGTTGACAAAAATGTGACGCCACGGGGTTGGTCAGCAGGACTAATTATGTAGGTACCGGCATGCTTTGCACTACACTACACTGTAAATTAATATATGTATTCATGTATTTCTGTTAATAGTAAATGTCATAACCATGTGATGTTTTACGTGGAATGCATGTTTTAGCCACTGCTGGAGTCAAACCAATAGTTGCTACTTATAAAGACAGGAGCTTCCATTTTAAAAGAGCTGCCACGCCTTTATTAGAATGACTCACGCACTCCCCACAGTATGTTTATTTGCGCTGTGAGTGTGAGTCTGCCGCACCAAACACATCCTGCGCCCTCTAGGGTTGTGGTGTAACACACAAAGAACAAGCTGGCAGCATCGTGTGCGACTGATTGTTCTCGCCGACGTGTTTGATTTTGTTTTGTTCAGACGTCGTTTGAAGTATACAGCCACCTTCTTTCACCACCCCCCCCATAAATAAAGAAGCCTGACAAAAAGGTTACTTATGTGTAATAAGTACTGCTCTAAAAACCAGGGATATATACCAAGGGAAGGAAACTTAGGTAACTTTATGGAACATATAGCTCGTCCATATGCAGGAGAACTTTCTGGATGGAAGGTGAGATGTGGTGGAGGGCAGCCAGTGGAAGGATCATTTGGAATGGAGCGAGTGATCTGATTATGGGATGGGGAGGAGTCCGTAGGGGCTCCCACTCCGGCTGTCCGCAGCCTCGCTGCAAGGTGAAACCCGACACCTGTCATCGCCTGTGACAGAGGGCTGGTGACCGGGACATGGGGACGAGATCCACCCTGAAAGACGCGAGAGGGTGGAGCCCGAAACGCTGGCGTCTGCAGCCCACTGATAGCCAAGCCGTTTGCCTCCTGCCCGAAGTTCACTGAGTTGACCAGGGACATGCCAGGTTACAAACGCTGAATCGATGAGCCGCTCTGTCACTGCGGGACCTGAAGTGTCACCTTCATACAGTGAAACTGTACTTTCATTTTCATTAACCTGCCAGCAAGAAAAGCCCACCACGTTAACACTTGCTACTATGTCTACAGCATGAAGCAATACGGTATTGTCACAGGATGGATGCACCATCGACTCTGCATTCAGCTTTGCAGACACTGCTGTTTTTGATGCAGGAAGGGGGCAGGTGTCAGACCTTGCGACAGGGGCAACGGTCAGTAACACCCATCTCACCGTGGTGCTAAGTTGCACTCAGAGCGGCCTGTGTGTTCGGCACCTACCCAAACAGGAAGCAGCAATGACACGCGCGGGCAGGCAGTAAACATCCAGCGCGCGGTAGCTCTGTGTGGTTAAGGGCTCTGCCAGAAAGAGACTCAAACCTGTTAATTCTATTGTTGCAGAGGGTTTTAACTTCAGTGTACGCACTGGTCACGCCTGCCCTTGGGGTTATGCTGTCTGGTTTGTGTCTAGAAATACATAGTGCAGATGAAGCGAGCAGATCTGTTTTTTCCATAAAGAGCATTTCATTAATAGGGGGAAGATCTGGCATGTTTTATATGTGCTTATAAATGGGGGTGTACAAAACAATGGAAACTTTCAAATGCTAAGTCACCATTACAGGCATAGCCACAGAGTTCAGGCATATGAGGCTGAATAGCAGTCAGTGTCAGCCGTTTAAGGGGTTTGACAATCGCAGCTCTGATTTTCAAAGCAACTAAAACAGATCTAGCGAATTAGTGCCGTAATTGTAGGTTGTGTTTGTGGATAGTTAGCTGTTAAATATGGTGGGTGATCCGTAATGTGTAGGATGATTGCTTTGCATGGTCACACAAAAACCTGAAACTCTGAGGCCATTTATTGTGAATAAGTTTACCCTTCGGGGGGAAACGCTGCCCGCGCATGATGGCCCCTAACACACTGCTAAACAAACTCAAGAGTGGTTTCATGAGCACCAGGATGAAACACACTGTGTGCCATTCCATCTCATCGGGTAGATACACCATTGAATCTTCACTGGTGTATCTACTTGAATCTTCTGGAGTGAGAAGCATATTTTCTCCTACATTTTCCCCTCGATGGAACTGAAGCTTTTCTTCTTGATCTCAGTACATGGATTTCAGGGTCTAAGAAGGGTTGATGCTGTTTTGAGAGCAAAAGGGTGGCCCTACTCCTTGGGTGCTTGAAAATAATATCCTCTATCTTGTCCAGTCCTCTACAGACACTGTACTTGTTTTACCACAGTAAGCTGACAGGCCTAGCGCTAGAACGTTGTGTTATTTTGTGTTCAGCTAAAGTTGGCACTGAATTTGATGCAGTATGAAGGAATTCATTGCTGTGGTGTTAGTGTGAAGAGTCTGGATTAGGAGCTCTTCCTGTGTAGGGAAATTGCAGGATTTTATTTTTTTTTGGGGGGGGGGGGGGAGTTTCAGGAGGCCCACCAGGCGGCACAAATACAGCGCCAGTCCCGTCATCTCATGTAGAGATGTTCGGGAACAAGGCGAATCGACACTGCAGCCAGAAATGTGCCTTGGAGGTTCGTGTCTTAATTGGGCGGTGACTGGGCGTAGAGACGCGCTCTCGCTCAGGCACAATGCGAGACTGTCGCCTCAAGAGTCCGCCCCCCTCTTCCTGGCTGGTACCGCTGCGTCCGTCGTCCGATTGTCTGGAAGGGTCTGGGGCCTGGATTTTCCTTCCCAATCACAAACAAGACGCACTTGTTTTCTTGAAAGAATCCCTTGATCTGGTGCCTGGGGGGGGGGGGGGGGGGGCGCAGTTCGGAGCCCAACACAAATTTAGCTAGTGGGGGAACCGTGAAGCTTGCAGTGCCACTGGGGGCTAGAGAGGGCCTCTTGCTTGGTTCTGACCTGTCCCAATTCAGCGGGAGTCCCATCCTGGATGCATCGCTGGCTGTAACTGCTGCCTCATGCCTTTGTGCGGGGGGGAGGGGGGGGGGGGCTGTGGGTTGAGGCTGTTCAGGGGGAAGAATGGGGGGCCCCGGGGAGGGGGAGGGCACAATAAGGTCCAGTGGCGTTGTTCTCTCTCAGCTGTGGCTGAGAGCCTTTCTTTGTGCCCTCAGTGGGGCTCCTGGCTTCTTGGCTGGTGGGGGCTGCGCGTGCTTTTGTCCTCGGGGTCGGATTCTAGCCGGCCCCCCCTCGCTTTCCCGTAGGTAACGGCTACAGCTGGGCAGGTTACTCGAAAAAGCTACAGTAAATAAAACCATCTTTATGCCGCTCAGATCAGAGCGTTCTGCCCTTGCAGAAGCAGCATGTGGCCTATGTGACATGAGGCTGTCAGGAGAAAGGTCTCTGAAGAAGGACAGATTTATCCCTCGCCGAGAGTCTTTTGTGCTCACGGCTGCATCTATATATAACACCTTCCTGCCCCGAGAAGTTTATATTATCTGAGAAAACGTGCAAATGAGTTTGATTTGGGTGTGAAGGGCCTGAGAATGATTTTCCTAATTAACACCTCGATCAGAGGCCTACCTTTCCCCCCGGAGTGGAGATTATTACCTGTTGGAGTCTTCAGAGTCAGTCACACCTGCTCATTTGGCAGAGCTGCCTTTCGGGGATGGCTGGGAGGTCTGGATGGAGTCCAGGACTCAAACCTAAGAGTCCCAACTTCAATCTGGAACGACTCCCTTTCCCGAAGCACTGTTTCCTGCTGCGTGTTTGTTCTTGTGTTTTACACATATGCAAAGTAATGGGAATTATGTTCTGTTTATAGTGTTCAAGCTGAGTTTAGATTTGGAGTCAGATTTTGTTAACATAACATTCACTGGTATGTGACCATTACTAGTAGTAACCACAAAGAAATTCTGTATCTCTTCGTTCCTAAAGCACAACCTGCAACTAAACTAGAATCACAAACTGTCCATTGTAAAAAAAAAAAAGCCATTTAAATGAAAATGAAGCTTCCAGAAATAAAGATGATCAAGTTGTGTGAATTTTACATTCTGTGACACGCCATACCTGTGAGTGAAATTGCACAAAAAGAGATGTTTAAATTGGGTTCGCCGCTTCCTGAAGCTGGATGCTGTTCGAAGTGGGCGTGTGATCTCTATCTAGACAGAACCGCTTGAAACGTGGGAGATTCTTCTCCTATCTCTGAATCAGCTGCTGGGATTGCGTGTTCATAAACTGGTCTAGCTGGGAGTGTGTGGGTTTTAAGGAGTTTAGCCCTCGTTTTATCTGCACTGGTTTTCCCAGTGGGGGCGGGGGCACAGTCAGAGCACGCGCCCGAGCTCCAGACATTAGCTAGCGTGTATCGGTGGGATTTGCGATTCTCACCGGAAATACCCCACTGTGCATGTTGCCTGCAGACCTGTCCGGGGGTGAGTACTCAAATCGACGCCTATTTGTTTTTGTTCCTGATACATTTTTTAGCTTTTCAGTCAGATTTACATACTACCGTTACCCGAGTTCTTATTGTAAAGTCCCAGGATCCCAGAATAATTCACACAAGTAATTTCAGTTGTATAATGAGATAATTGTTCCTTTTTCCCATAGATAATTTTTCTCCACCTCAATCCATCTACAAATATTTTTCGTCAATATATATTCCTATGAATAATTTATGCAAATTCCTCTCTGAAAAGAGTGAGTTCTCCTGCCAGATGTCCATGAGCTGTCCTTTGTGTGTGAGGCAGCGATAGACTGTCAGATCTCACCAACCGAAGCAGGTGAGCGAGAGGTCCTGAAACGTCGGCTGCGGCAACAGGCGTGTTCTGAGGAAGACCAGCGTGAATGCACACGGCTTGTGGCCCGAGGGCCCCGCCAACACGGAAGATACCATAGGCACACGTCATACTAACGACCTGCCAGAGACGTCCGCTACAGACGGAACTCGCATGCGGATGCTGTCAGTGATCTCTGAGAATGAATGATTTCTGGCTTTATGTGGCAGGCATGGCGGAGGGGGGCATTGTGGTGCCTGCTCGGGGAATCTGGTGAGGAAATGAGACCCCCCCCACCACCACCATTTGTCTCTGAAATAATGTTCCTCTCGCCCGCAACAGTAATCTATCTACCACCCATACAGCCACCCCCATCAAAGCAGTGACCACCATGGACGACGCCACCATTGTCTGAATCACCAGTGCTGAGTCATAATTCTCATGACATTGCTTTGTGTGTTTACTTCACTCTGCCTCCTTTTCAATCTCACGTTTCCCATCACACAACTCCAGTCTGTTTGGCTTCATCTGCAGTCCCCTTTCTGGATGGTGAAGATCAAGGGTAGAAGTTCCTGGAACATGCCTGTTGCCTCCTTTGAGGTATTACTGACAAGCTTTGAAGAGTTGCCTTGATATCTGCACTCGTGTTCATAATCAGCTTCACAAAGCTGGCCACTGTGATTATCTGCAAGGACTATGTTGGTTCTGTTTTGAACTGAACCAAATCCATTCCCTTTACCAAAGTATTACCCTTACAACCCAAAACACTGCGTACACTGTATCCAAACAAAAGCTCATCACTGTGGATTTGCCTGCAATTATTCTTTCACCACAATATCTCGAAACGGAAACACAAAACAGAACCTGACTTTTTCACTGACAGCATATAAATTTGCCCCAATATCTCTGTTTACTGGCACTGAATTGGACCCTAGCAAAATAATTGCATGAGTAATAGAGATGTAAAAAGTGAGCCAAGTAAACAGATTGTGTACCTTTCACTTGAGAAATAGGACAAGGTGTCGGCAAACTGAAGCAAACGTTAGTTTAGTTTATGAATAATATTCTTTTGTGGAAGGTTGACAACCAATAAATCTACTCATTACATGCCATTTTCATTTAAAGTGGAATATTTAATGTTGTTTGAGACACATGGCGATGGTTCTGCGTGGCTGAACAACCTCAGATTTATTTGCTTGTTTCATTTCTCCTGGGAACCAGATCTGGGTTCTGGCTGTAAGCTGGTGACACCCAGGTATCCCGGGATGAGCTCCCGGCCCATCATGACCCTATACTGGATTAGTGGTTATGGAAGATGATGTCGTACGCATTGGCTTTGGAGAAGAACTACATTGTCAGGTGATGAACTATATTTGCAGTTCAGCCCCCCTTCAAATCAGGTGAATTTGGCCGGATGGTAGCCTAGACTTTGGAGCGAGCACTGGCATCCCATAAGCTCCTTACTGTGGACACTACAAGCCTGAAATGATTACGTTTTATGAATAAACTATATTTAATCTTGTCAGAAAGGCCCTTTAAGACAGGACTGGCACCTCATAGGTGCTGATAGCTGAGTGCTGTGCTGGAGAAGGTCGACCGCAGGGAGGGAAGCCGGCACTTTCGATTCATGCATCATTAATGCGGTGCTGTGCACTGAATTGACTTTTGCCGGCTGCCCGCTTTGAAGACTGGCTTTTGTAATCGCTGGGGGAAAATGAATCAGATTGCTCCAGGGCCGTCTCCACGGAACGGTGGGGCCACCCCTCACAGACCATGAACTGTAGTTTGATCTGATCAAAATCGTCATTAAAGTTCTATCTGTGGACTTAGGAGCTAAAATGTCTGTCTGTCTGTCTGTCTATCTATTTAATTGTCTGTCTGTAAGTCTGTCCCCCCCTCCCCCCTCCACCCCATCCCCACCCCTACCATTCACCAGGCAGCCGGGTGTTGGATTTCCAGTAGCCCTGAGGCCCGTGTGACAGGCGGGGGCAGGCTGTGGTGTGTAGGGAGGGTAAAGTTTGTGCCTGAGCGCTTCGCGAGAACCGAGGATCCCCCAGCGGGTCCAGACAGGAGCCAAGATAAGCAGCGGGGCTGCCAGGTTACCTGGGCCTGTGTCAGCTGGCACTGACCCGCGAAGCTGTCAGTGTGAGAATGAGAAAGGCCTCCCCATTCAGCCCCGGCCTTCATCTGCGCCGCCACGCCGCTGTGACTCTGCTGGACTTGGCAGCCGGGCCGCCGCCCCCCCCCCACTGTCGCCACTCCATTGACACCCTTCCAGAAAAACCAGGGGGAAATATTACTCTCTCCCCTGCTCACTTTTTTCATCTCATTTAGGTGCGTATCTGATAAGATATCTGTGCTAAAATGATTTTTGAGGAGAGGGGGCAGGGCAGCAAATGCTATTTAAATTCCAGAAAAACCAGGGAGGTCTGGACATGCAAACATGGTTGATATAAACTCATTTACTGAAGGATTAAACACTAACAGCTTGTGCTACAGACACACAAACATCCCAGAATTACTCTGCACAAACAAGTAAATGCCTTTTGCGTGCTTTTCAGCTGCCTGTCCTAAGCGTGATGCAGCTGCCTGTCCTAAGCGTGTTTCAGCTGCCTGTCCTAAGCGTGTTTCAGCTGCCTGTCCTAAGCATGATGCAGCTGCCTGTCCTAAGCGTGTTTCAGCTGCCTGTCCTAAGCGTGTTTCAGCTGCCTGTCCTAAGCGTGATGCAGCTGCCTGTCCTAAGCGTGTTTCAGCTGCCTGTCCTAAGCGTGATTCAGCTGTCTGTCCTAAGTGTGATTCAGCTGTCTGTCCCAAGCGTGTTTCAGCTGCCTGTCCCAAGCGTGTTTCAGCTGCCTGTCCTAAGCGTGATTCAGCTGCCTGTCCCAAGCGTGTTTCAGCTGCCTGTCCTAAGCGTGATTCAGCTGTCTGTCCTAAGCATGATTCAGCTGCCTGTCCTAAGCGTGTTTCAACTGTCTGTCCTAACCGTGATTCAGCTGCCTGTCCTAGGCGTGATTCAGCTGCCTGTCCTAAGCGTGATGCAGCTGTCTGTCCTGTGATCCAGTTGACTTTCCTACCCATATTCTGGCTGTCTGGCAAACAATGTTCTAGCTGCTTGCCAATAACGCATGTTTTTGATACTTCCAAAGATATATGTCTTCCTGATGAATATATCTTTGAAGTGTCTTTAAAACATTCTATTTTTAGCTTATCACACTTGCATATGCGTACAATCATATTGAAATAGTGCTTTAACACATAACCGAAAAAATTGAGGGTATAATGGCTTTCGTTCACAATGAAATTGGTTTCGTACACACAAAGACGAAACAAAACATTGAGCCAGTGATTCAATGTATATAGATATGAAAATGTTATATTTTCATTATCACTTTTGGTATACATTTACCAGCTTTCAAAACATCTTCAACAACATTCCCCAAGCTCTAAAAAACAGCAGTATTTATCATTTAAAATATGTAAACATATTGTTGGTGTAGTGGATAGCACTGTGAACTCACACCTCCACGATAGGTGTGTGGTTGGAATTACACCCCCATTCTGTGAGTGTGGTGTATGCATGTTCTCCCCATATCTTGTAGGTTTCCTCAGAGTACTATAGTTGGCATCACTAAATTACCCATAGTGTGTGTGTGTGTGTGTGTGTGTATATACATGCACCCTGCAATGGACAGACATCCCATGGTTGGATTAATCGGTTGTTTTCAAATATTATGTTGTATATTATGCAGAAAAATTACATATACATTAGCATTTCAATACTTTTGGTTGGCATAAAGAGATTGGTTGCAAGAAATATGTATTTATTGAGACCTAGAGCGATGATAATCAAGTCGCTTGATTATCATTATAATCATTATCTCTGCCATAATCCATGTGTTACATCGGCTACGCTTTGGCCAGACAGCACAGGTGCATCACCATGGCGTTCATCTTTAAAGGGACCAACCCAGAAAGCAGCACTGAGGGATGGCCACACTGAATGGCACTGAAGCCACTGCGGAGATCCCTGCGCGTGAGCAGGAGGGTCCAGCGTGAACTTCAGCACCAAAGGGAGGAATCCGTAAGGATGGCATATCCAGGTCACCCGCATTAGGAGCGACCCCCGAGCTCACAGATGTGCAGATTCGGATCATTAGGCCCGCGGAGCTGGGGTGGAGGGAGGAGCCGTCGATGGGAGTCAGTAGCGGTGCCCAGCATGTGCGGAATCCACAGGTGCGGGTCGAGTCGGACCGAAGCCAAGCGCGTGTGGCGGTGGGGGTTTGCATCAGCCTCGGGGCTTAGATGGAGGGGGAGCGCTGTTTCAAATGCAAATGACCTGCTTTGGCTGAGGTGAGGCCCTCTGTTTGAGCCGTGTGTAGAATACACACTCCGCATGCCCCCCCCCCCCCACACACACACACTCACACACACCCCCCCCCAACCCCACTCAGCGTAAGTGGGGTACAGACAAAAGGCATCTGGAGGTTAAAAACATGACATGAACGGGTGCTGTGACGTGCAGCGTTCTGCTGATGTAAATCCTCTGCAATCTCTGCACTCCTCACCTCAGACCGTTTGCAGTGCAAGTTAAAGGAATTATGGAGGGGAGATCTATAACAGGCTAATATTTGTAAGGCTGGGTTAAATAGCCAAAGTTCCTCTCCAGAGACGAGGCCATCTAGGCTTCTCTAGGTTGAACACACTAAAATGCCTTTCTCATGCTTAAAGCCCCAGAAAAGGCCTGGGTTTGCGGTTGCATTACAGTAGTGCTACGATCACAAAGCATGCTAGCCCTGGATGCTAGCACGTTAGAATGCGACATGCCAACATGCACGCCATGTGGCCTGGCGGTCGGATGATATGTTGCACAGTTGCTATGGGGAGGAGGGAGAACGGAGGAGTCTGCACAGAGCTACAGGCCGCGGGGTTACGCATCGCAACCTGCAAGGACAGCCGAGGTGGCAGATTGGGGAGACAGACAACAGACGGCCGAGGCTGTGCCCAGACATCCCTCCAAGGAGAGGCCATCGGAGGAGATACTAATCCCCAGCCTGGGGCAACCTGCCGGGGTTATTGATCACATCCCCGGCACGAGTGTTACAGCCAAAGGAGGACAGATTAACTGGACATTATATAATACATTACAGTGGCCAAGCCAGGCTGCCTTTTCCAAGCTGGCGTGTCCGGGATCGAGCCCATACGGCTTCAAACTCTGCTCTTTAAGGAACTCTGACAGAATTACAGCATGTGCTGGATCCCAAACCACAACACCATCACTCAGTATAACCAGCCAGCTGGCTCGACTCCCCTGTGTTTTTTCCAGGTTTTTTTGAGAAAACGGCCGAGAGTTTTTAAAGAGGGATTTAATTTATTATTTTGCCTTTTTTTTTTTTGTTTTTTTGCATAAAAACCATTCTTTAAATTTCTCCCAAAGATATGAATGTCAGCTTTGGAGACTAAGGGCACAGAAAGGCATCTAGTCTCGAGTTGTAAGTATGTAGGCAGTGGCTGAATAGGATACGAGTACGAGCATTTTAGACAGACGGTCTTTGTGCCATCAATACAAGGAATGTCACACTTCCTCTCAATATGAATCATGGGACCTTGAGGGACATTTTTGTATGTGTATTAAATCGTCATTTATTAATGCTCAGCTGTTGCATTATGGGTCGCTGCTGCAAAACCGGTCCTCAGACTGGGCCCCCGAAGTCCCTCCACTCCTCTGAGGGCTGCCCCCGACCTTGGGGACGTGCTGTCATGGTAATGGATCGCTGGCTGTTTCCTCCTGTGAGCCCTGTTTACTCACGCGGGGAAGGGGCGCAGCGTGATGGGGACCACCCCCCCAGCCCTGACCCTCATGGCCTACATTTGAGCAAAGCCCGACACAGACACAGCCAGTTAAAGATTCAGTTTGTAATTATCCGTCGTTTAAGTCACCAATACAATCTTTCAGTCATCGAGCCATAAAAATTCAGGAAATTCAAGGAATTTAGTGTTTAATTGGAAGCCACAGTCTTTGTATTATTCACGCAATATAGATGTATTTACTCAGCGAACGGTGGCAGGGGTCAGTGTTCATAGTGAAGGAGGAATTTGCCTCCATATTACCCTCACAATCAATTATTAAGCCTCTGAAATATGCTCTGCGATCACAGGAGGTCGGCTGATGTTCCTGCACTGGTGTGAATGTGAAGAACAGCACTCACAACAGCAAAGGGAGATCTGCCGAATAGTAAAACGTCACGTTGGCGTGCATGTCTACGTGGTGATCAGGCCGGCCAGGATTTTCAAGCTTCAAGATCCAAGAGTTTATTTTCATATGCACAGTAATCAGTCGGTAATACTATACAATAAAAATGTGCAAATCCCTCTGGCTATTAAGACAGAGACTGGGAGACCCAAATGCAGGGAGCTGGGGTTTATTGAAGGAGACCAGTAAACTGACAGTGAATCGGCAGGCGGAGATCATGGGGAAGTCAGTCTTGAAACGATATGAGGGACAGGAGGTAAGGACAATGGGGAGATTCGAGGGAGAATAAGGAGGAGGCGATCAGGAGCTAAGAAGGAGACAAAAGCTAGGGTAGGATGCAAGACGGAGAGTAAGCGCATTCATTCCACAAACAGTTCCTCGCAGTGAGTGCTCAGGCAGGAGAGTATCACAGGACAAAGGTGAATATAAATGCTGCTTATGCAGTGTGACACTGGCCACTGGGAAACAGAAAAACAAATTTAGACAATAAATACAAGTACAATTATGACAATAAATACGTAACACTGTGCAGTGTTAGTGCAGTGTAACGAGCTGAGAGCTGGCTGCTGATGTGACCGTACAGCTTGTAGAAATGCTTAGCAAAGCAGACTGAGCCGCTGTCTGGGAATCTATATTCGCTAGAGGTGCTCTAGCACAGTGATGAAATCGCGTGGCTAGGCCACCTGATGCCTCTCCCGGAGCTACTGCTGGGCGTTTGGTCCCGAGGCTCGACCCCATGTTTTTAAAAACACCTCCCGCCTCAGGAGACTGGGGTCCCAGCCCCCCCTTCCAGGGCAGGAGCGCAGCAAGGCTCGTCAAACACGAGCGGGGCCTCGTTCTCATTGTTCGTAAACACCTGCAATTACACGGTGATTAAACCCACTAGAGTCTCTACGTGAGGGAATGAGCTTGTCTTTCAGGTGCCGTCTGCATTAATTTGATCCGTCTGTAGCTGGTAAGCGAGTCGTGCCTTTTGATTAGCCGTGAAGAGCATCACAGCCAAGAGTGATCTGGAAGGAGAATGGCGTCGCTCCTCTCAGGTGACCCCCCCCCAGCAAGAAACCCCCAGCAAGAAACGGGTGTGGAAGAGATCACGGCCCAATGAATTACCTTTTTGGAAGCTACCTTTAGCTTCCTTTAGCCTTTAGCGATGCTACATGCTAAGCTATGTTGCTACGTCAGCTATTAGTGTACACAAATAAAAATTTTTTTACAATGGAGTAGAAAGTTCCATGGGAGCCAAAAAAAACTGAAAAAAGGCAACACGTCAACTGAAACTATTTCCAGATTGTCCCCCTAGGACTTGAAAAAGGAAAATGTATGGTACCAAAGGCAGATAAAGATATTAAGAGTGCATAGATAACATAAGGGCACATTCACACACGACAGCAACGGGAAGTTCCCTCAGTGATTTGCCTTCATCCTGCTCATTGTGTGTTTATCTTTTTTCCAGCGACCTGTGGGAGTAAAAGGCAGCCAGCCTTTTCTCCAGCCGTTTAGCTGGAGTCCCGGAGCAGATGGGCTGAGCCTAATTGGGAGGTTATAAGTATGCCCGACAGCAACTGGGGGGGGGTTAGTTTTCTTGACAGAATAGCCCCCCTGTCTCTGATGATGGCAAGGATTCAGTAGGTGAGAGGTGAAGAGGAGAGACCTAGGAGAGCCTGTAAAAGCTTCCTGTTTATAAAGTGATGATTGGAAGATAAGACCATTATCACTCATCTCTGTGTCAAATTTACTAAGAGTGGATGACTGTATGATGCAAATGCTCGCATGTACAAATGCACAGGAACACATGCGTAAAGTATTTCATATACTATAAAACGTGCTGGGAAACATGCATAAAATATTGCATCTTCTATTATCTTATAATAATGCATGCATAGTATTGCTCAGGATATAAAAACGCATAGGAAAATATGCATGAAGTATTGTACATCCTGTGAAAATGCACAGGAAAACAGGAAATGTACAAAGGATATGTAGATGTGTAAAGTTTCACATATACTATAAAATTGTGCTACACAACATGCATAAAATTTTGTATATACTATAAAAATGTGCTGGAAAACATGCATACAATTTCACATATATTATAAAAATGCACAGAGAAGCATGTGCACAGTTTCACATATACTATTAAAATGCACTGGACTACATGCAAAAATTTCACATATATTATAAAAATGCACAGGGAAGCATGTGAAAAGTTTTGCATATATTAGAAATATGCGCTGGAAAACATGCATAAAATTTCACATGTACCATAAAAGTATACAGGGAAACATGTGTAAAGTTTTGCATATACTGTAAAAATGAACTAGAAAACATACATTTTTGAATATACTATAGCAATGCATTGGGAAGCATGGGAAAAGTTTCACATATACTATAAAAATGCGCTGAACAACATGCATAAAACTGTACATATACTATAAAAATGCACAGGGAAGTATGTGTAAAGTTTCACATGTTTTATAAAAATGAGCTGGACAACATGCATAAAATTTCACATATACTATAAAATGTGCCAGAAAACATGCATAAAATTTCACATATACTATAAAAATGTGTGTGAGATTTCACATATGCTATGAAAACTGGAAAACATGCATAACATTTTGCATATGCTTTAAAAATACACAGGAAAATGTGCAGAAAATTGAGTATGACGAAGATAAGAGGAAATGCCTTGTAGCTCCTTGTCTATGCATTTATACATAATGCTGTAAAAAATGAGACAGCAGGAAGGCCGGGTGCAGATGAGCAGGCTGCCTTCTCGTTTGCTCTGTGACCCTGCTGACATATATTTGTGGAGTGGGGGTACTGATGGGGGGGGTGAAGGCCAGACGCAGCAGCTGTGCAGACGAGAGGTGTCAGGATGGCTTGGTCCCCCAGCCTCGGACCGCACCCTGCAGACATGAACGGCGGCGGCCTGTTTCTGAGGCGGGCTACCAGCACCTTTTAATCTTTTTTGGGTCGGGCGTAGCGATAGGCCCCGCACTGCCTGCGCTGTGACATCCTCCTTTGATGCGACAGAGTGCTGGCAGGCATTTGCAGCTCTGCACAGCCGGCTGGGGCTGGAGCGGCCCGTCTGCAGCTGTGGCCGCCGCTGAGGGCTGAGGGCATCCCGAACCCGGAGCCCTGACAACAGCTGAGGCGCTGTCCCGTATCTCCCTACCTGACAGCCGCGCATGCTTCCATGCCACATACTCTCACCTCCGGCTCTTAACGAGTCGGACAGATCTCCCGGCACCCAGAATGGACGAGCCTTCCAAGCGTCTCTGCTCTTCATCTGGATACGGCGGAGAATCAGTCTGTGTGTCAGGTGGGGAAGTGCAGGATATCAGCAGAGGAACCCCCACCAGTGCCCCCTTCAGCCTCCGTAAACCCGTCAGCCGGCGCCCTGGGGGTTCGCTGAGCCTGTATTAACAGCAGCTGGCTGAAAACATGTCCCCTCAGGTCTACAGTGATGCCTTAAAATGCAATACAATACAACCCCCCCCCCCTTAGCAGCAATCAGAGAACGGACATGTACATAAATACATGCCAACATACATACATGCAGATATACATACATGCATACATACAAACTGTACACATGTGCCATTTAATGACTGGCACACTGATCCAGTCCTTGGCTAATTAGGATAGAGCTTAGATCGATATACAGGTGATCCTCTGGGGGATGAATGCCACCACCCTGTTCTATAAGTTTCCATTTGCCCCAGACCCCCATGCCAAATGCATTTACTTCCAACAGCAAGGTGCTTTCACTAAATTTAGCAGGGAGCAGGTGTTCCAGGTGTGAAACATCTTCCCATGCCTGCGTTACCCCCCACCCCCCGTTGTGTATTTGATGCTAAGGCCTCGCTCCGCTTTCAAGGCCGTCCTGGGGTGTGCTCCCGCCTCTGTGCAGGCCTTTGAGGAGAACAGGCTCGCCGTGGACTCCAGCTATTTGCTATCCGATATCCGCCTTTGATCGACGGAGCCAGGCCCCCCAGGCCTCGGTTCTGCTGCCAAGACTGGCGCTGTGGGCGCACGGCCCCCTTCCTAGCGCAGAGAATACGCCCCGAGTCAGCAGCCAGGGAGGAGTCCATGACATTTGGTGTGTTTTCCGCCACAGAGAAGCCAGCACACGGATAAGAAGGAAACAGACTGTGTCGGGGGAAACCGCTAAGCCGGATCCAGCTTAGCTAGCGGCGGAAATCACCGCAAGTTCAGACCTTTATTCTGGCATAACCGTACCTGCATGGGCCGATATGCATGGGCTGAGGTTTCAGACATACATTTTCAGCTCATCCCTTCGCTCCGATCGTCGAGAAAACCAAGGAATCACAAAGGCTTCGTGAGACACAAACGCAAAAGCCAGTCATTCGTCAGCCGGACTGGGCTACCTGCCGAATGACTGGCAGACAGCATATTCTCATGAAGAGAGATTAGTAATTATTTATATCATTATGATCATGCCACTTCTGATAAATTAATAACTCGGTGACATATTAATCTTTTCATGCTGAAATACACTTAGCTCTGGATAACAGACAGGAACTGAAAAGACACACATGATATACCTTTGGGGACCAGCGTGCTGGCAGATTTCAGGCTCGAGTCACAGTGAGTCTCCTTTGATCTCTGACACATTCACTGAGCTATGAAGGCTGTTGAATATCAAAGGCCTGTTCCTAGGTTTTCTCCCTAGCCAAAGATCTCAGAATAGGTATTATGGCTGGACATACTCCACAGGTGTCCCGGCTTCCCATTGGCTCCTTCAGATGTCACATGTCTTCCGCCAGCTTCGGTGGCGGCTCTTTGATGTGCCTGCTTCCCGCACGACGGTCCCCGTCCCCTTCCTCGGAGCAGACGCTGGGCGTCGTGTATCTGGCAGAGACTGACCTTGGCCTCCGTCCACGTTGGCCATGCCAACCTACCAGCTGCGAGCTGCCCCCGGTTTTAGGCTTGACTGGAGTAGAATGGCACCTGGGCGCCTCCTCCTTACCACGGCCAGCCCCTGGTTTTCCGGCAGCTCTGACCTTTGCCGGCGGCAGATGCGTACCTGCTCCTTCAGTTGCTCACACTTGGGTCCAATCCCCAGCTGCTCTAACAACTAACTAACCCTAATTGGCGTACAAAAGTGCAGAGTTGGACAGTTCAAGTCCAGATAGTAAAAATCCAGACCAAGATTTTGTTTCAACTAACCAGTTGAATACTATGTGACTTTGATTCTTTATACTCAGTTGATTGGTTGAAACAAAATCTTGGGCTGGATTTTTACTATCTGGACCTGAACTATCCATCCCTGCAAAAAGGACACTGATCACTGACTACTTTGGCAGCGGAATCGTCAGGCAGTAGAAATGTTGGCCTCTTAAGCTTTAGAGCAAAATGTAACTAAAATAAATCAGGTTTATGTTTAGTCTGAGAGAACGACTATGTCAGGCTATGTTTTTATTAAAGGCTATAACTTTGTCCTTTTCATTGTCATAAACCCCACCCCGAACTTGAAACATAAAGGTTATATTTTGACAACATAAGCTTCTAAATACCTCAGGGCAAATGAGGCAGTTAGATCAGAACAATGACGGCTGGAAGTGTAGCAGTAGCCCCCTCCCTCTGTCAACGAGAGGAAAGACGTCCTTGTTTCCTGATCACCCCTCCCCCCACCCTGCCTCGTCATGTGACTTTGTTAGTCCTGGGGCTACCTATTTTTTTTTTCAGGAGGGGTGGGCATATGCCTTTCACATAACTGCAGTCAGTATTCTTCAGCAGATGGCTTTGCACCTTGTCCATTTGCTGTGCTGGCTACTGCGCTTTTCCGCGCCGCTGGCGGAGCGCCCGTTTCGGTGCGTCCGCTCTTTCCCCCACAGCGCACCGGGAATGGGCCAGCTTTTGGCTCGGACGCCAGGCCCCCGCGCCACGTACCGTGTGCCACTAGCGAAACACGTCGTCCAGAGCGCGACGCCCCGTCCGATGCCCAAACACGACGCTGCCGGTAAACACACTCAGCAGTGAACCGCGTCTAAACGAAGCGGTTTTCCAAAGGAATTATGGCGAGCGGCGAATGCTGCCGACCCCGTGTGACGTTCCTGAATGTTTGTCGAGCACAAAACGGCCCCTTCAAAGGTCACTAAGGTCACATCACCTCTTAAAACAAAAAAGCCCTGATGCAATATAAAACCATTTCCGATGCTTAATAAGTAGATCAAAGGCAAAGACCATGTATTTCATACTTCAGTATTCAAGACGAAGTTAAAATAGAAAAACAGAGGGGAGGCCACACTACCGCAAGATGAGCGTGGCCAGATAGTACGGTATACCACGGTAATTTGGGTATATCGTGGCGTTTTTATTGAGTGAATGAATAGTGCTGCCTTTGAAAAAAATGCATGGCATGGTGCACGAGAAGCACGCTAGCTAGCAATGTGTTATAAACAGGGATTGACATAACTGGTACATGAATATGCATTAGCAGTATAAAGGGCTAAATGCAATGGTAACTTCTTGTCATAATAGCACAAATGCCTATCTGGTTGGTTTGCCTTGCTTGGAGCTGCCTCCTCTATCTCTCCTAACCAGTCAGTTTTCCTTCTGCCCATTTTTGTGTAAGTAAAACTCCCACAAGCTATTTGTAAACAGCTTTAGGCTGTTTTAATAAACATTATGGAATTATTTATACAAGTGCAGGTACAATGGAATGCTTCTTTGCAGATATCCCATCATGCTCTCTGTTGAGATGTACACAAACATACAGTATATACAACTGAGCGTGAAGCTTGTGTTCTGAGCAATTTATCCCGCGTCCCTAGAGTACGTTGCGAGATTAAGGGCCTTACTCAAGGGCTCAGCGGACATGTGACTATTCCATGACTTTCCGATCACAGGCGCTGAGGCTGAACCTGCGGAGATACACGCTGCTCCCCAGTCAGATATAAGAAGCTGGTGTTGTTGCCGTCGCTCTGTGTAAGACGAGGTGCCCCAAAGGCTCCCCCCCTCTGCTGTGATACACTAAACTTTAAACAAAACTGACAGAATCAACGTCGTTTTAGCAATACAATGTATTACCAAGGTAATCACTGTTGTGGCACAACACCTATCCAGGGTCCCCAAGGAATGCTTTTTAATTTGATTTAATTTGATCCCACCCACTGTCCATGATTGGCTGACATATAAGCGACGCTGCATGGTTGGTCAGCAGGACTGATTATGCAGAGACCAGTATGCTTTGCACCGCATCTGTAAATAGTGTAACTGAATATGTGTATTTGTGTATTTCTGTTAATAGTAACTGTAGAAACCATGTGATGTTTTCTGTGCAATGCGTGTTTCTCCTTAGCATGTAATCGTGATTGTCGTTTAAATTGCTGACTACCCTGTATGAGTCGCTGCTAGTTTTAAACCGATAGTGGCTGTTATTAAAGAAAGGAGCTTCCATTTTAATAGCTGTCATCTTCTCTATTAAAATGACTCGCACACTCCCCATAACACGTTTATTTGCTCACATTCCACGTGACATAGAATGAAAAAGCTGCCAGCGTCTTTTAAAGCATGTGACAGAGTGTCTTCCCCGACGTGTTCGACTTCGTTTCATCTGGATGTCGTCTGAAGTCTGAAGTATATGCCCACCATTACATCCCCCCCCCACCCCCACCCAGCCCCCATGTGTGAGACTTTCACTTTCCAACGTGTCGACATGCTGTCCTGCATTCGAAGGCCTTGAGTTCTCCATCCCACACCAGGCAGTACGACGGCTTTTCCCAAACTCGTTTCTAATATTTCTCTCCCCAGTCAAGAGAGGGAAATTGAAAACACGCTTTCCGAACCAATTAGACATCGCCGCTGTGAAAAGAAATAAAAGAGCAAACAGAAAAAAAACACATTTAGCAGGAAGATATTAGTCTTCCAGCTGTCAGTGAAAACAGAGGCAAAATCAGTACATACTATTTAGTTTTAAGTTTGGTTTTCTGCAAATATGTAATGAAAATTAAGATGAATTATAAAACCCTAAATCATTATACACAAAACCACAGACTCATATCACTCGTTTAATGAAATAAATTAAGGTGGGACGCATTAAGATGAGTTTTTCAGAAAGTGTCCCATTTTAACAATACTCACCCTACGCATGGAGATTAACTACTATCTATTAACTACTATCTGTATCTACTATTCTGGATATTTTTGATTATTTGTTATTTTGGGATATTTTAATTTCTGGATGTGTGTGTGTCTATAAACATATAAACTTGCATACATATATAAATAGATTTATACATATATGTTTTGCTGTCGATATGTTTTCATATTGTTGCTGTGTGCCCGTTTTAGCACATCGCACTCGTCAATGGGGAGCCATTACCGATCGGTGCAGTGTGACGCCGTTTAGGGTTTACGAGGCCCGTGGGTGTCAGGCTTTTGCACGCAGGTGCTAAGCCACGTCTCGCTTACTCCTCTTCCTGTTTGCATTGAGCCACTTGCAGGGCCGTGCTCGTCCGGAAGCCACTGTCCTCAATGCCGCCCTGCAGTCGCATCGCAGGGCTGTTGAGAGAACGAGAGCGAGCCGACACGTTTTCCTGAATAAAACATCACACATCTCCCAGCTGGGATTTCACCGTTAGGAGTGCCGGTGTTTTGTTTATTGCAGACAGTAGTAAAACACTGAAAAATTAGTCCACGTCCAAGTATAGATTGGGAGTACACTTGGATTATAGCATAAAAGCACTCAGTTAGCTACAAAGAGTATAGAGAGTAAGACTTGCTCTCGGTAGAGCTGTTAGAAGTTGTGCGTTTGCCAGGTAGAGAGATGATCAAAGCCCGCAGAGGCTGTTAGAGGCAGACCAAGTTCCCCTCCCCCTGGTACTCCACTTCCCAGCCTGACCTGCACCCCACCCCCCCTACTCCACCCCCGCCCCCGGCGCAGCCCGAAGGGGAAACTCCCTCTTTACGACTCGCGACTACATCGTGCTAATTAAACCTCCTTTGCTTACAAGCGAGATCCAGATGCCAAAACAAAGGGAGGGGGGAGGGGTTTTGGGGAAAGGATCCGGGGGAGGGGGGCGGCGAGGTCGGGCGGGAGGGGGGGTCCCGCGGTGAGGTTTATTGACTGCCTTCACAGATGAAAGCCCGTTCCTCAAGTGTTGATTGCACATCCGAGGGAAACAAGGGAACAAAGGGCCCCAGGCCCTGGAATGCCCCCCCCCGGACGGCTGCTCTGCCTCCCGCCACAAGCCATGCATGAAAGCAGGGCGGCTTGGCCTGAAAGGGCTCCGCGGACAGCCAGCTGTTGTATTTTGGCTTAATCAAGTGTGGCATCTGGCTGCCTCTGCCGTTTCGGGGTGTCACAAATCCATTCGGAGTCAAAGCGAGCCCCCCACCCCCTGTCCGGCCTCGACCGAGATGAGGAGACGTGGCTCGTCTCGATGGTGGACCCCGCCACAGCCGGAACACGGCGACACAAGGGCGTCGAGCCGTAAAAATGTTCAGAGGCGGGACAAACCTCGACAAAACCCTGTTTCTTTCAAGGCTGTCGATTTACGGCCTCCATGTTCCTGTTATTGCGCCTGTTGCGCGGTATTTAAAGAGCTTCCACCAATGCACTCCCAGATGTTACTGCTTGTTTGTATAGGAAGCCAGTGAAAAGTCACACAGTCTGAGGCTAAGCGAAAGTCTCGTGGCCCCGGGGCTATCACACCCTCCAGTGTCAACCGTGTATCATCGGAAATATGCCTTTTTTTTTTCTTTGGAGGACCTATTTATGGAGCAACCACAAGACAGCTAGCCTTCTGAGCTTCCTGCCAGAGCAGCGGCTCAGCGATGAGATGAAGTTAGCACGGCTGGCCTACATCCTCCGTTAGCTGACTGCTTTGAGTTGATCGACAGCTTAAAGCTCGAATCCTCTGCCATGTTGGCTAATAACTGACGTGGGTCGTCCCCCCCCCCGAATTATGAATCGCACTGCAACACTGTGCCAAGCTCACTCGTATTCAGCCCGCACCACAAACCAGAGCGCATTTCGAAATGCGAGTGCAGGTCGCTCCGCTTTCCGTTGCATTTCCAGAAAGCCCGCAAGGCGCATTAGTTGACAGGCTGTGAGGCTGAGACACTGCGATGTTCAGGCGATGTTCAGGCAATGTTCAGGCAATGCTGGGAGTATGGGATGGTGCTCCTACATACTGAATCCCCCCATGTTGCAAAAAAAATAAAAAATTTGCAAAAACATGATAAAATCACTTAATCCGTGCTGAATATGCAAATGGTGACAGAATGATTTCCATTAAGTGGCGCGATAATGTTTTTGACCTCTAAGAGGTAATTTAACATAATGGATGGACAAAATTCCATAATCTACTACCATGTGATTTTCATGAGAGGATCAAGTGCAATTAGTTAAACCCGCTCGCAATATTCTTCCCACCAGTTTATCAGAAAGTATGTTCACTTGTCAAAAAGCTGCAATTATGTTTAGCCACTATTACCCATGATTTTTAAAGACCACGGCTTTACAAAAGACGCCTTTGATTCATCAAGACGTAAAACCTCTGGTCAATGATTAATCAAAGTCTTTTGATGCCAGTTCAAAAAAAAAAAAATAATTGGGGAATTGTTACCATGAGGCAAATGCAGTCTAGAGAACCTATTCTGGGAGAGCTGGTATGTTCCGCATTTTCGTTACGTGCATATCTTGATATCGCAACAATGACTGACCTACAACTGGAACGAGTGTAATTGTCTACGTTAGCTGTGTTTGTTTTCACATTTATTGTCCTCAGAGGAGTTTTTTCTATGTTTTTTATGGGCTTAATAAACCACAAAGATGTTGGCTAGACTGAATGAGCGCCATAGCGGAGTGGCTGTAACGTTGTCCCAGTGCAGGTATGTCAGTGGCCGACGGGGGACCGTGTTCAGGTCTCTGTCACGCTGCTCTCGGCCTGACAGTTCGCCAAGCGCCGCTCGGCGGCTGGCTTTCATTAGCCCGGCCCTCTCGTGCGGCCAAAAGCTGAAGCCCCGCTCCGAGTCACCCCGAGTTCGTAACGCCACGCGCTCCAGCAAGACACTGAAAGAGGGGGCTAAGAAGGAAGAAGGAAAAAAAGATGAGAATGAAAATAGCACTTTGTGTGTCTGTTAATTAGAAAAACTAATCACTTCAGATGGTTCCAGAAATACTCAAGGTCACAAGTTTTGCATAACATCTATTGATGCTGCAGGGGCCTTCGCAGATAATGACCTTTGTACCCGGGTACCCGTGGGTGGGAAGCGCCCTCTGGCTTTGTGAAGCCCACATTCTCCTGAAACCCCCCCCCCCCCCCCTGATCTCAGCACAGCTCCTCACTCTCCTTTTCCTATATTTCTTTTTAAATTCAGATTGCTCCCAGGCAATCTGTCGCGACCCCCCATCTGTTTGGGGGGAGTTTCACTTTATTCCATTTCATTGGATGCATGCGCAGAGGTGCAGGAATAAACTGTAAACTGCCAGTGACATCAAATGGGGCAGAGTCACACGGGGGCAGGCGGGGAATCATATTAATATACAGCAGAAAGAGGGACAGCATTCAAACCGGTGTCACTCTTAGCTTTGTTTGTATAAATACATCATGGGGCTGTTTCAGACACACATCCTTTGTTATTCTTGTTGTTATTGTTGCTGTTGTCATTGTTAGTAATAATAATAATAATAATAATAATAATAATAACATTAAACATACAAAGAAATTGAATTATTATTGCAATTGTTGTTGGTATTAATAACATCTTAAATTATTAAATTATTATTATTATTATTGTTACTATATAACTTTAAAAATTTTTGTATACTGAATTGTAATATAATTATTTTATTTCAAGATCCAGTTTAATTCGTAAACCTGTTTCACCCCAAGTTTCATTTCACGCTTGGTAAGGTGTTAACCTGTTTTTCTACTGTGTTAACTTCCTTCCCAGTTAACCTTCAACCTGCTTTCTTTTTTTTTGCCCGTGTCTGTGCCTGTAACCTGGCCAAACCTGTAGATCGTCACTGTCAGACCCGATACTCCTCGCATTACATTCCCGTCCCCCGACTAAATGATCGAAATCTATGCTGGCTGTGCGAGTCATTTCTTTATGTGATACTTTCAGGTTTGTTTTTAGAGAGTAAGACTAAATACATATAAAATTAGAAAATATACATTAAAGAACATATGTAATGTATTATTATAAATGCAGCAGTTTGTTTAAATTGAAAATTAATTAAATCTGTCAAAACAGCAGGAGTTTTGCTGAAGTTGAGATGTCTTTGGTCTCAGTATACTGCAGGAGTATACTTTGGGAGTATACTGTAGGAGTATACTGCAGGAGTATACTGCGGGAGTACAGAGCAAGTCTGATACACTCTAAATTTCACATACCAATTACTTGAGGTTTTGCAAGAAAACCTACTTTGAGCTAAATTGATGTGCAGCTGTGGTGCCTTTACAGACAATTAAACTGGCTGTTAAAATACTGAATGACTCATGATGACACATAAAATCAACAAAACCACAAATATGGTAAATTAACCACCAGTGTATATTGTTTTATTTATCTAACATGGACAGTATTGATCAGTATTGATTTTCATATGGCTATAAATATTTATAAAGAAAAGCTTTACAATAGTGATCTTACATACTGTGGATGCATTGAAATGAGCGAAACCAAGGAAAAAAAGTCAAATTTAAAGCTGCGTTCTACAGTGCACTACACATACCTACACAATGCATTATAATGGCAGGTATAAGAATTAATAAAGCATTACAGCTATTCTCTTGACAGTCATAAGGCATTGTAGTACTGATTATAATGCTTTGTAAGCTCCAATGACTTTAATCTATAATGTACTATAAATACTGTCATAATGCATTATAACGGTCATTACAAAAATTAGTAAAGCATTTTCTGCTGATTATAATGCTTCATAAGCTCCAATGAAGCTCTCATCTATAATCCACTATAGATACCTTCATAATGCATTTTAATGGTCAGTACAAGAATTAAGGATGCTTTGTACTGCATTACGAAGGTATCTGTAGTGCATTATAGATGAGAGCTTCATAAGGCAGTCATAATGCATAATAAATATGGCTATAATGTGTTATGCCTTTTTATAAATATTTACAGTCATGTTTAAAATGTTTTATGAATGTGTTCATAGATTCTTATAGACATAGAAACTGTTACCGTAATACCTAAGTTTGCGAATGAATTGTTACTGCAATTTTATAACACATAAAACTGGCTAAAGTCAGCCTTGGTTGTCATGATTTTCCCGACATTCTAAACCATCCACTTCCATCACCTTCTGTAATGAACCACAGGAGACCTTCAGAGGCTGCACATTACAGGCCTGTAATGGTAAGAGCCCATCATATCAGAGAGCAGCAAGAAAATAAAACACATTTGTCCAATAAAACACTGAAACATCAATGGCATGAACTGCAAATATATCATTTGATGCTTCTAAATATTCAATTTCTTCTATAATGATGATGATAATGAAAACGAGTAAGATTTTAATTTTTTTGCAACCCTTAAATCCTTAAGTGTATATGAGTAAATATGAATTTGTAATAGTGGTTTAACTGAAATCACATTTGCCCAATTTTATAGAAAGGAAGATATGTTACTCTGTCAAGGGGAAACTTATATCAAAGAAAGGGGATACTGGACCTGTACAAAGTGACCTTTAATACAGGTCTAATGTAATCCTCTCAATTCTACACAAACCCTTATTTCAAGGAGGAGATGTGATTGATTTAATGGGCTGCGGCAGTACAATCGGGGAGGAGGATATTGGTGTTGCTGTGAGCCAAGTAGGCCCATGTGGCCTGAGCTATGAAGGGGGGGGGGGGGGCGGGCAGGATGGCTGGGGTGTTGGGGTGAGACAGTGCAGAAAGCGAGGCCTTACACACTCTGTGGAGTGACAGCGATCCGAAAGGAGGGTCTATGGAACCGGGACTGGGGATCTTTTCTGTGTGGCTTCCTGGATGCTGGCTGGTGTATGTGTGAGTGTGTGCGTGTTTTTGGAAGGGCTCTCTTTGTTCACCAGGAAGTCGGAAAAGCAGGAAGAAGGGGATCTTTTTGGACAAATGGCCAGATCGTGGGTCCGACTGGGGGAACAGAGACGCCAGGACCCAGCCGGTGTGAGTCTCATGCACACAGATGTTGCCAGTGGGTTACTTTGTCCGTTTTTGTGGTTTACTTGTAGAGGGCACCTAGAACGTCAGGTAGATCTGTGCCCCACACAGTGTGGCATTGCCATGACAACGGAGTCAAAAAAAACCAACTATGGCTATGGGGTGTTTATTGCTACAGATGTGTGACCACACACCCCAGTATAGAACACAGGCCTTAGACAGGATTTCATTCATTATGATTGTTATGTTATATTTTTCATTGAAAAATGCATTTTACATATTAATTTTGACAATGTGCAAATAAGCCTCTTTGGTTTTGTTATTCAGACACGTCGACAGATGCATTGCCTTTGGTTTACAACTGTTTCTAATTGTGTTTGTCTTTGCAGTTTTAACAATAAATGATATTAAATTATCTAAATCAGGGGTCACCAACATGGTATAGATTTGAAAATAACAATATCTAAGAAAAAAGCATTTAAAATATATTTATTATACACGAAGTTTAGATTAGTTTAGGAGGGTGTTTCAGACTGGTAGCCCTTCGTATGGCTCAGTACCCGTGAAGTAGCTCTCAGTTTCAAAAAGGTTGGTGACCCCTGATCTGAATCATCAAAACCGAGGTTTATACCGAATTGTGAATTTTGAATTTATAAGTAACATTATTTATAATGTCTATTATGGTTGGGACTCTCCAAGCTACAACATAAAGTGCATCTTATGCCTTAAATGTGTCACATATAAAGTCACTGTATTCTAACCGTTTAAATAAACAATATTGCAGTGCACCGTGGAATAATATCCATCCATCTATTATCGTGACCGCTTATTCCCCAATAGGGTCACGGGGGGCCTGGAGCCTATCCCGGGAGCACCGGGCGCAGGTGGGAACCAACCCTGGGCGGGCACCAACAGACTGCAGGGTGCACACACTCACACAGCCACACCCACATTCACACAGCCACAGGGCCAATTTTAGACATGCCAATCAGCCTATCCTGCACGCTTTTGGACTGTGGGATCCACATATCTAGACGGCAAATCAGTATTAAAAATTATATATCACCCAAACCTAAACTGACTCTGTTTTTCAATTGTCCTCATGATTAAACATAACTACTGCAGGGAGACTGAACACTGACTGACTGTCTCTCTCTCTGTGTAAGAATGAATTACAACAATAATTCTTTTAAGATGCTGGCTTGCTAGCCAGATAGCTATTGGTATATTACTATGTAAAAATAATTTCGGCTGAACATTTAGCTCGTTATTGCCTCTTAACAAGCTGAGCTCACTAACATTGCCCTCCCTACCCATCTTTATGTCTCCTTTCCAAACGGGAATAAAAACCGTAAGATGTGCCATCCACCTGAGTTACCGAAGTTTTGCAATGTGTGTGTGCTACAGTGTGCCTCTTTTTACTGGATGTCTTGCACAGAAACTCCTTATGGTTCTGAGTACACAAACCGGATAATCACTGGCCAGTCAGACACGGTGAGGGCATCAGTGGGCGCGAGCACAATATCCGAAAAACACCGAAGCTAATATAAGAATTTGTGGGGGGGGGCTAAAGCTTGATGCAGACTACAGAAATACGAAGATTTTTCAAGCCACAAAGCGTTCGAATCCGAGTCACGACTGAGTGAAATTTCACCCGAGTGCTTAACAAAACTGAGTACGTGGACTTGGGCCGGTCTTGAGTACCGCAGTTCTGGAAGTAATTCATGAAGGAGTCTCTCAGCAGCACCTCCTGTGTGCTCGATAACTAAAGTGGGTGTTTGCCTGGGAACCTCCTTCGCGTTATGTGTAATCGAACACCGGTGCTTCAGCTCTAATCATGTGCATCACGTTAAAAACTCAAAAGTGACACTGCATCCACCTTCCTGATGTGAGGGAACCACCGCGCAGCTTGGATGGGATCTGCCCTGACCTGCTATGGCACATTAGCCGGTGATGTTGAGGTCTGTAAGGCTGGGGGAGGAACCCAGTATATAGCCCTCGCCTCCAAGCATGTGACGGAGCTCCGTGAAGCCTACGGAGGGAGAGAGAGCCACAGGGAGTCTGCAGACACACATGGAGACCCCCCTCCCCAAGCTGGCATAGAAATAGACCCGCTAATTACGCTAAAGTTGACTCGGTTGGCAGATACGCTAAAACACATCGCTGAGTGATTTCACCAAGAAATCTATATCCGCCATCAATTTTCAGATAAAAATAAACGATTCTCATGCTGAACTTGGCCACTATTAATTTTTTCTTGCTCTCTGTGGGGATTTTATCAGGAGTTCTGATACATTTAATGTCCTATCATTCCTTGCCGATCCCCCGCCGCACACGGACGTCCCACCCGCCTGGGCAGCACGCCCCCCTCTCTGTTCAGCCTCCGACTCCCATGTCGCCCCCCCGTGGCCCATTACGCCTCCCGCCTTCCCATTCCCAGCTACCATTCAGCGCGCTGCATTTCCCATCAGGCCGAGCTGCAGGCTACCGCTAATTAGCGGCTGCGCTCTGAGAGACATAGCTATAAAAAAACAATGTAAGAATTAAATTAAAGTAAAAATAACGAAGATACAAACCCGCCACTTTATAGATCCCCTCGGAAATTCTGACACTAACGATTCTTGACGCACGTCTTTCATATTCTGGAGCAGACCGTCCGTGTGTAGATCGTCGTCAAGCACACACAGCTATCGGTTGGAAATGAGCGTGAGGTGTTCAGCTGGATCTTCCTCCCTCTCCACTGGACTTTCAGCTGCCACCTGGACAGAATTACGGGCACTCAGCCGCCCCCCCCAAATTTCCGTTCAACCTCGACCCCCGCACACTCAATCTCTGGAAGACCTCCGCTTCTCTCCAGCTCAGGATTTTTCCACTTAGTCTGTAATCGTGTTAACCAGCCCATCAGTAGCCTCCGGTACTTAAAAATACGAAGTAATAGAGGTGCTGTTTTTAAAATATCATCGTGATTATTATTATTATTAATAAGGAGGAGAAGGTTACAGTGGGGCAGCAGAGAGCCTGGGGGCTCGGCGGCATATTTCCTATAAAATTCACCCGTGGGTCTGGGCTGTAAATCACTAGAGGAAACGGGCTGTCAGTCGTAAGTGGAATAAGAGCACCTTGAATGAATTACTGCTCTTACAGACTTATAATGTCCCGGCCTATTTTTACACCTTTCGTACTTGTTGATTAAATCGAAGTGAGGTTCAGCTCGCCAAACTGCTGTCTCTCAAGCTCGTAGGTCCGCCAAAATATTATCGGCAGGAATAACAGAAGGAAAAATCTGTTATAGTTTGATTTTAGGTTAATCGGAAACATTTTTCGGGCATTGCAGAACAGTGCCATTGATCAGAGGGCTGCTGCACTTCTTTTTTTTTCTATGGAGATTCAGTTAACGAGAATAATGGAATATAACCAGCTTTCAGGGGAAGAGACGTCGCGTTTGAAGGATTAAAAATGTCACATTCGGATGGCGGGGATGGATTTGTATGAGGAGGCGGGGGTGGATTGGCAGGCGGAGCGGAGGGTACCAGGGGCAGGGGGCTGCGGCCCAGCCCACCCCAGCAAGGGGCGAGACCTTCCTGATGAACTGTGGCTTTTGTTTGCCTGGGGGCCCCCTCCTGCCCCCCCCTGCCAATGCCCTGGCCTGGCCGCACGCTCGCGGAGCAATGCGTCACTCACACAAAGCGCATGAAAAGAAAGGTTCATTAATCGTCCGGGTACCGCTGCCCGTTCACTTTTCATTCTTCCTTTTCAAAAGTGACCTCCTTTGCTTAGCCAGTGAATAACGGGTAAAGAAGGCCTCTCCCGGTGATGTCATTATGCTTCAGGCCCATATTGGGGCTTTTTTTCAGTCGAATCTGTAACAATAGGGTGCTGGTGTGCAGGCTTTGTTTCTCGTAAACAAAGCACTATCTGAGTCCCAGCGCTCGTCTTGCCGTTTCCTTTCCGTTTGCGTCCGTTACTGCGGAGTTACGGCGAACGTGGCACGTTTCTCATGCCAGGCCTTCGCCGAGCCGTAGCTGCGCTGGAGAGCCCGCGCGATCGGGCATAGAAACGTGCGCGGGCGACACACTGACTCTCCTACACATCCGGCGCTGACATCTCTGCCCAGAGATGGGATTCCTGTGGGGTTGCCTTGAGGGGTTCCCCGGTTCCGCCTGGACCATGGGTGAAGCGGGCCTGCGCCTTTTCCGCTCAGCGATGCAGCCTGCCTGGCGCATTCTCCCGGGGTGCCCATTGTGTCATGAGGAAGCGTTACAGCATTCTCGCGTGGTCTCATGCCAGCGTGGGGAGAGTTCCCCTTTGGGGGGATACACTAGGGGAGCCGGTACCATCTGTCAAACACTGGACCTTTGCGAGTGGGACCGTTCTGTTCTGTTTCCTCAGCAGCTCTGACGCCGTCTCCCAAAGCAAATGCCATGATGCCTTCAGCCGGCGGCCAAACCAGCAGCCGTGCATCTTCCCAGCTACCTGGGGCTGAAACGCATCTGAGCGTCAAAGATACATAAAAAAGGTGGAAAAGGTCAGGGGGGGTCACAGGAGAAGAAGGGACCCCCCCAATAAACCACGCAGAGGGGGTCTGGCTTTGAAGTTTCTGCAGTTCATATTTTCTCATGTTTTTGAGGTTTTGTAAATTACCAATAACAGCAACAGATGCATGCCCCCCCCCCTCCCCAGGCAGGTAGGCCTTCCAGACAGCCAACCGGCAGGTGCTCTGGTTTTTAAACGTTACCCCCCACCCCCACAGGGCCTGCAATTACACTGTTTAACAAATACATCTTTGAGACCTTTGCATCTTGCTCTAAGTAGCTGTCTCTCCTGATCCCCTTTCTGCGCACGCTCACTCTCTTCAGCTCACCAGCATCCAGCCCCGCCTACTATTTCAATCCTCCGAGCTGCTCATCAGAGTTCGGGCCCTCGTGCCGGGTCAGTCCAAACGCCAGTAAGCTCTCCCACGGGTGGAAAGTTCAGGTCCAGAAAGTACAAATCCAGATAAAAATTTTGTTGGTACTCTGTGACAACTGGTTGGTTGAAACAAAATCCTGGTCTGGATTTGTGCTTTCTGGACCAGAAATTTCCACCTCTGACCTCTCCCTGCCTTGGCTCTTCACGGTAAAATGGAAAGAAATTCAAAAGAGAATGATATGGAAAACATGGGAATTAATTGAAAATCTACTTTAAAAAATTCCAAAGTATTAGTGAGCAAGGATGTGTTAAAGGGAGGGGGGGGAGCCTCTTTCCGGGGCCGTGACTGTGAGCTGGGGCTGCGTGATGCGTGATGCCGCCTGACTGCCAACATGCCGGCGTGCCAGGAACCACGCCTCTGACCAAACGGCTCCACCACACGGGGGCTCCAGCCTCTGCGGTGACGTCAATCCTCTGGGGTTCGTCACGAGTCTGTCATTCAGAGGAGGCGAATATCATGTAAAAGGCCTTTTGTTTATGACCAGAAACACAGAACAGGCACGATTTGTGTTGGGGGGATCCACGTGTCACACGGAGGTTTAACCGTGCCGTGTGTTTACAGAATTAATTACGGCAGACAAATTATGATTCATTTAAAGGGGCGGTGGCCAAGTGTCCCTGACAGGAATGCTCTGGTGAGACGGGGCTGCCGGGCTCACGGCTCATTTCACAGCTTTGAAAAGGGAAAATAAATCACGGAGAAATTAAAAACGAGAGCTGATGCAGGAACGGGCGCCCAAGCCGTGTGAGAGACGCTGGCACCATGCGAATATGAAGATTAAGGAGGGAGAAGCTGGTGATTCAAAGCCTTTTATATGTCGGGAGGAAGCGGCGCAGATTAGGAGACCCCTGTTAGCAGGGCGCGGAGCGGCGCATTGTCTGCATCGGCTTGGATACACTTTCTCCTGGGAAAACCCAAAGGGTCCCAGCTGGCCCAGCATCTCCGCGTAGCCCGTAAGATTCCAGCAGGCTAAGATTTCAGCATTTCCAGCAGGATACACATCCTACATAATTTACCCCTTTTTTATTCAGAATAATATATTTCACTGATCCAGCACAGGGTTATGATGAGAGCAGAACCTACCCCAGACAGTAGATGGTGCAAAGCATGCGGGGTACCCTGGACAGACAGCCAATCTATCATAGGAGAGAAACTCACCATGGATATATTAGCCTAAGCACACACATCTCCTGCAGTGGTTAGCACTGTTTTCTCACACATCTGGGGACAGGGTTCGAGTTTTCGTTGTGTGCAGTTTGCATGCTCTACCTGTATCATCGTAGGGTTTATCCCGGTACTCCGGTTTCCCCCAAAGAAGTCCAAAAAAAAACTCTGAGGTGAATGTGAGTTGCTTAATTGGCAATAGATGTGAATGTAATTATGAATGGTATGTGTGTGTGTGTGTGTGTGTGTGGTTTGCGATGGGTTGGAGCCCCATCCTGGGTTGTTCCCTGCCTTGTACCTCCAATTCAAGCTCTGGACCCCCATGACCCTGAATAGGACAAGCAGGTACAGAAAATGGATGGATGGATGGATGGATGTATGTCTTCGGACTATATGAGGAATCAGGACAGCCTGGAGAAGGCCCACACAGCACAGGGAAAATGTGCAAACTCCACAGCACAGGGAGAATGTGCAAACTCTACAGCACAGGGAGAATGTGCAAACTCCACAGCACAGGGAGAATGTACAAGCTCCACAGCACTGGGAGAATGTGCAAACTCCACAGCACTGGGAGAATGTGCAAACTCTACAGCACAGGGAGAGTGTGCAAACTCCACAGCACAGGGAGAATGTACAAGCTCCACAGCACTGGGAGAATGTGCAAACTCCACAGCACTGGGAGAATGTGCAAACTCTACAGCACAGGGAGAGTGTGCAAACTCTACAGCACAGGGAGAATGTGCAAACTCCACAGCACAGGGAGAATGTACAAGCTCCACAGCACTGGGAGAATGTGCAAACTCCACAGCACTGGGAGAATGTGCAAACTCTACAGCACAGGGAGAGTGTGCAAACTCCACAGCACAGGGAGAATGTACAAGCTCCACAGCACTGGGAGAATGTGCAAACTCCACAGCACTGGGAGAATGTGCAAACTCTACAGCACAGGGAGAATGTACAAGCTCCACAGCACTGGGAGAATGTGCAAACTCCACAGCACTGGGAGAATGTGCAAACTCTACAGCACAGGGAGAGTGTGCAAACTCTACAGCACAGGGAGAATGTGCAAACTCCACAGCACAGGGAGAATGTGCAAACTCCACAGCACAGGGAGAATGTACAAACTCCGCAGCACTGGGAGAATGTACAAGCTCCGCAGCACTGGGAGAATGTGCAAACTCCACAGCACAGGGAGAATGTACAAGCTCCACAGCACAGGGAGAATGTACATTCTCCACAGCACAGGGAGAATGTGCAAACTCCACAGCACAGGGAGAATGTGCAAACTCTACAGCACAGGGAGAATGTACAAGCTCCACAGCACAGGGAGAATGTACATTCTCCACAGCACAGGGAGAATGTGCGAACTCCACAGCACAGGGAGAATGTACAAACTCCACAGCACAGGGAGAATGTGCAAACTCCATAGCACAGGGAGAATGTGCAAACTCCACAGCACAGGGAGAATGTACAAACTCCACAGCACTGGGAGAATTTGCAAACTCCACAGCACAGGGAGAATGTGCAAACTCCACAGCACAGGGAGAATGTGCAAACTCCACAGCACAGGGAGGATGTGCAAACTCCACAGCACTGGGAGAATGTGCAAACTCCACAGCACTGGGAGAATGTGCAAACTCCACAGCACAGGGAGAATGTGCAAATTCCACACACACCCAAAGTCCACAGTGCTACTCAAAGTACCTCCCAACTCACTTTAATGTTACGCCAGTCTCCACCACACCCGCCCCAGCCTTTGTACCCCCCTTCCCCCGAACTAAACTCTCCTGATTACAGCCCCCTTCATACCAGCCGACTGACTCGTGTCTGTCCACTGCTGAGGCAGGTAACCCAAGACTGTGTCTTTAAATGGCTAGCAAACACCCTCTCTCCATGAACATTCCCTGCCCAGTGGTCAGTCTTCCTGTGGTAGCTCCCAGCAGCCACCTCAGTGGGAGCGGAGCCAGAACCAATCTCCCAGATCCCTCCAGTCTTTCCATAACACTTTATACCACTTCCATGTCTTCTCATTGCTCTTTAAATTGTGACTAAAACATTAGACAACGTTAGTTATAGTACATTTTCCCACATAAACGACTCACGTCTGGTTGGGCTAATCAGAAGCATAATTACATGTTAATGCGTAATTGTTCTTAAACGCAGCACACGAGTTTGTGCGGCGATCGAAAACCGTGGGGTGCAGAGTCGGAGCCCCCGGCCATCTGGATGTAGCCCACTGTCCCGCTGGGCTATGCAGAGCATCACCCTTTCAGTGCTTCTGTGCACAACTGAATCCCCCTCAGCACTGGGGTATTTATATGGTATTTACTGGGGTAAATAGCTGTGCAGTTCACTGCTCACTTACAAATAATTATATGGGAGAGAAAGGCACGTAATGTATAACAACTACATGGTATTTAACTTTTGGTCTTTTGGCTGCTAGTATAATAATAACAATAATAATAATAATAATAATAATAATAATAATAATAATAATAACAATTGTTATGTCAGTAACCACATGAGAGAAGTTCCAGAACGTTTCAAGTCAAGTCAGTTTATTTTCTCTGAAGCAGCCGAAGCCCAAAACAAGACTCCAAAGCGTTGTCGAGGGCACAGAGCGGAGAGGTCGAGAAGCCAGGGAGACCAAACCTACGGAGAATTCACAAGAGACAGAAGGAGACATAGCAGGAGCAGGGACTGGAACACGGAGGATGGATCATGTCCGGGCTGCACAGGAGACAAGAAGAAGGTGCTCGGTAAGTTTCATAATAATACTCTTTGGGCTCAGTTGCCTTGCCTCACGCCCCTGTGTGTGTGTGTGTATGGGAGTCTGTGTCTGTTTGTGTGTGTGTGTGTGTGTGTGTGTGTGTATGGGAGTCTGTGTCTGTTTGTGTGTGTGTGTCTGTGTGTGTCTGTGTGTGTGTGTGTGCATGGGGGTCTGTGTGTGTGTGGGTGTGTGTGTGTGCATGGCCTTAATATGGAGGAATATCTGAAAGAGGGGGCCTGAACCTGAGATGGTGGAATGGGGTGATGTGCGGTGAAGATGATTCCCGGGGTCATGATGCTGCAATAAGGCAAAGCTGAGGCCAGCAGCCAAGGAAGCCCAGTCCACCTAAAAGCAGGTAAATCCCTCAGCTGATCAGGAACATGCTGATCAGGAACATGCTGATCAGGAACATGAGAGGGGTGTGGCCTCCTTACCGTACCACCATTTAAGGCTTAGCTGTTAATCTCCTCTAATGCACGCATTTGCTGGGTTCTTTGAGCAGAAAGTGATCGTAAGGCCAAGCCATTCAAAGCCTTCGATCCTGCTTCTACACATTGAGCACCCACTGCGGCTTTAATGAAATGCCTCACGGCTCAGATTTAGTGTTTGGCTTCACTGGTACGCATGACAGGAACGGAGTGTGATGCAGGGTAACTGCACAGGTTAGTTGCACGGGCTAGCTGCACAGGCTAACTGCACAGGCTAGTTGGGTTTAGGCAGGTTAGGCTTACCGTGAAAATGTGCCATTCCAACAGTCAGGTACCCCTAGCTTACCTCAGCGACTGTGTAGCTCAGGATTTACATTTAATCAGAGTTTACACCGTGAATGGTGCCCTCTCACCCCTAACATAAATCACCGACTTCACGTCTGTTATTCTTTCTCAGAAACAATTCCTGCTTTTAATGGGAGGAGGATCCTCTTTACACTGGAATTCCTTACTCAGCATAGGTCTCTGACAGCCAGATTTGGGACTTTGGGTTAGCCGATACATACTTAGCGAGTGTGGGTTAATTAGGCACACGGGAGGTCTGAGCTCAGATGTGTAATTTGGGGTTTTTGACAGAGGATTCCTCACCGTACTGAGGCTCACATTGGCACCTTTAAGTCTGTTAATTAATCGCAAAGAGCAGGTTTGCTGATTGTGTAGAGACGCAGCAAACAGAATAACTGAATAAAAAAAATGATTAATTTCTGTTGGTTTTAGAGGTATGTGACTTGGATATAATATTTGCTGTGTAATGGTTTGCTTTTAAACTGGATATTTCCATTTGATTTTCCACTAACAAATTTCATTATGAGGTGCCCCCCCCCACCCAAAATAATAAAACAGTAAGCTCATATTTTATTTTCTGTGAATTTCCTTAATCAGTTCACTTAGTCAATATCAATCCCCTCAATCTCCTGGCGAATACGAGTTGCCGGCGTAAACCCGATGGCCTTTTCCCCAAGTCCTGGGACATCTTAATAATTCAGCTTTATGATACCGCTGTTAAAGGCCACTATATTGTTTGTCCTTTAGTGTGACAGTCGCCAGATTTATATAATAAGGCAATAACTGAGAATAAGGGGGGTGAAGGAGCCGTAATGGGAAATAAATGCATAGATGACCGTGAAAGGGGATTATCAGCCGGGAAGGTTAAACCAGCCCAGAACGAAACCTCACATCCAGCTGGCCGGCAAAACACCAAACGCATCGCCGGTACGGCAAATGCAGCCCATCTTTTAATATTTGCTAGCTATGAGGTCTTATGTAAACTGATACTCTGCAGAATTAGCGACATTTCGGTGAACTGGCAACACAATAGCAATGTGCAAATTTACCGATACGACCGACAGGAAATGATGTCGTCCGGTTTTATTATTGACTTCCTATTTGGTAATCTGTCCCCTAAAAAATAAGTTTTTGGACGCGGTCACAGTTAAATAGGGGGTGGGGTGGAAGCTTGATGTCTCTCATCGGAGGGGGAGGATGACACCGAGGGGGGGGGGTTTCCTGCGGCGATCCTGAGAAGCAGACAGGAATGCGTTGCGAGCCCATGGGGAAACGGCACATTAAAAATCAATATGGCCGCGCCGCGTGCGAATTATACAGGGAACTGATCTCCGTGAGTCACATGTGGTTTGTCAAGCTTTGTCTGGAACAAAAAAAGAAAAGTTTGTGGGGATGTGCGGAGCATGGCTGTCCCGTCGCCATGGAGATGATGCTAGTTAGGCGCTGAAAGGGCCTTCGCATAAGTGACAATACAAGAGACTTAGCAGCTGATCTGAAGAGTCAGCCTGAATTAATGAGATTTTTCACACTTATTACTAGAAGTGGCAGGAATAGAAAACACACATCATTCTCCGTCCTCCAGTGTTTGACAACAACATTAAGGACAGACCCCACCCCTCTACAGACACAAGCACACACAGACACACGCACACACACACACACACACAGCCAGGCAATAATTGGCTTTTGTAGACGGTGGATTTTTGGAGTACCTTTTGAGTGTGAGTTATAGAGCTGCATGGAGTGTTCTTCCTGCACTGGCTTTGCATTCACTTCGGTCTGCAGGCTACTGAGAGTGTACAAGAACATCTCCATCCTGTTAATATAAGCGCCTGACCGCGGCAGCCGGGTACAGCAGCTCAAACTGGTGCTCGGAAATTACAGAACAGGCCGGCGGCCGTGTCCACAGTGGGGATTTCTTGATATTGCTGAATTTGTAATGGCTGTCCGCATGGTTCTGCTTGTGTGTGTGTGTGTGTGTGGATTAGGTTTATATTACATTGTGAGGACCAAATGTCCCCCACAATGTGATAAAAAAACACTGTTATTTTGATATTCTGGGGACCATTTTTCAACTCCCCACAAAGATCTGTGAATACAATAAAAAAAATATATAATAAAAATGCCTAAAGTCTCTTATTTTGTTTGGTGTGTGTGTGTGTGTTTGTGTGTGTGTGTGAATGGCTCTGTGCATGTGTGAGTATGTGATTGTGTGCAGGGGATGGGTGGGGGGCTTGCATGCAAAAGGAATTAATATTACATGAATTAATATGTTTTAGTATTTCGCATCAAACTCAGTGTTAACATCTAACTAAAACCAGAATATTTGTGCCACTAAAACCTGTGACTCCAAGGTTTCCATGGCAATTACACGGGTGACAGCAATGTCGTGAGTCTCATTAATGTGGAAATTTTATTTGCATTACACACAGGAAGAAATTATTTATATTACAACTACTTCTTTGGAATACTCTCAGATTCAGATTCAGAATACTTTATTGATCCCTGAGGAAATTATGTATTTAAAACTGTAAGGGTAATTTAAAACAGCTGACTTAAATCAATCTTAATTTAAACAAAATTAATCAATTAAAAATAAAAATGTCACGTTATTCTTTTCAACCTTTAAAGTATGTGTAAATATTAAGTTAGTAGGAACTTTCTAAACTTTGGCCCTTCTTTTTTGCAATTTTTAATAAATATATTTTTGATGGAGTAGCCTTGTGATGCAACCACATGTAAGAGCTGTGATTTATGTCTTCGCCTTCAGACCAAGCGGCCTCAAGTAGCGTCACGTTAGGTGGGTTTAAAACAAAAACACAGTGTAAGTTAGTAAATAATATACCACGCTGCTAGGTTTGTGCGGGTGACTGATTAAAAAGAGCAAATGGTATGTCAACAGCTACGATTGTAATCCTATAAATCGTGGATTCAGGAATCTGTCGTCTGATGGACGACTGAGCTTTTTCTGCAGCGCTCCGTTAGTCTCCATCTATTTTCATTCGCCGTTTGATTTGACGTCTAAAATGGAGACCCATCTTCTCTCCTCAATGGCGCGGAGCCTCCAGAGGGTCGCAAGGGTCAAAGGGTTTGACCCCATCACTCCGGCTGCACCGTCCCCATGGAAAGCATTCTTTCCCGGGATAAGTCTCAGAGCCTGGGGGCAGCGCCGACCCCATCGCCATGTCCCCAGTGCTGCGGGGATTGCGATCTGGTGCGACGGGCTGAGAGCTAATTGAACCTTCGGGGTCCTCGGCATCTCGCGGCGCCCTCCGAGGGAGGGCAGGGGAATGTGCTCATTTAGCTGAGAGCAGATAGCAAGGCCTGAGATGTGAATTCCTTTACCCCCCCCCCACCTCCCCACCCCCCCCCCATCAGTTTGATGATGTAAAATGTCACTGACGCTGTCACAGCCAATGAGCTCTGGGCTCAAAACTCCCCCAGCAGCAGCCGGGCAGGTTTCTCTCCGCGCCCCTGAATGTACACTCCTTTCTTGTGTGTTTGCTGAAGGAAATGTCAACCTCACCTTCATGAAAACGAATGAATTATTAATAGGGGCAGATTTAAAGGAAGGCGTGTGTCAGCCCGCACACGGGAACAGACAGGAGTGAGAACAGCACGGGATCAGATGGTCAGTTCAGTCCCTTCTGCAGGTCATACGCTGTAACACCACAAATTTAATTGTATAAATTACAACCGGGGGGCTGAGAGCCCCAGTACATTTCCCCAGAGCTCTCTGCCACTCCTGTCAAAATAAAATGTCCCTGCACTGTTAAAACACAAAGGAAATCGAGCCCATTTGTTTAAGTGCCTTTCTGAGGACGTTACGGACAGCCTTATTAGAGACCACCTTGACTACCATGAAGTCAGTTCATATTAAGCTTGATGTAATTTCCTTCTCTCTTTCCCGCTAATGTGTGTGTGTGTGTGTGTGTGTGTGTGTTTTGTGACAGACAGCCTAAATTTTTTGCTAATCGCTCCATCTGCCTGTCATGATTTTTTGGACTGTGTGAAGTTGCCTCTCAGCCAAAGCCTCTGCCAAAGGCAGTTTGGATGGACTTGCATGGACGGCTTGGCTGTACACACGCTCCGAAGCAAGTGGGCAGAGACCAGAGGGCGGAGCTTAATCGCACTGTCCACCAGCTCTGGGCCCTGTGGTGTGAACAGGTGACCTTTGGGACTCCGTGTGACTCAAGGTGATGCCACATCTGTCGGTGTGTGCAGTTCCAGCACCATGCCGGCTCCTCGCGGGGTCCGGAAGGCTCTGACCCCGACACCGGCTGTGCCGGAACCGGCTGACAGGTGGTAGCAGTGGGGGCGCGGGACTCTGGGACCCGTTGCTGTCCAAGCAGAGTGAGACCTGGCAGAACCTGAGCTTCCCTGTCCAATGGGAGAGAGACCTGGCAGAACCTGAGCTTCCCCGTCCAATGGGAGAGAGACCTGGCAGAACCTCAGCTTCCCCGTCCAATGGGAGAGAGTCCTGGCTAAGCTTCAGCTTCCCCATCCAATGGGAAAGAGACCTGGCAGAGCCTCAGCGTCTCCGTCCATCGGGAGAGAGAACTGACACAGCCTCAGTGTCTCCATCCAATGGGAAAGAGACCTGGCAGCACCTGTAGTTCCTGTTGCTGGTTTCAATAATCCTGAGTTAGACCCAGTCGTAACATTCTATGCCCACAAAATCGTCTAGAAAAGGGTTAATCAAAGATCCTCGTGGCCAGCTAGGTGGGAGACAGGGCAGCACGGGGATGAGCGGTAGGGGGTTGGTGACGTGGGGGAGAGGCTGTCATTTTTAGCAAGACAGTGCCTCCCGCTTTCAGCTCAATGGAGTCTCGCGGTTCTCATGAAGACAGCGACCGCAAGCGCGACAGAGCCGCAGATCAGCCTGTAAGCAAACTATAAAGGCATCTGCATCCTGAGCATGTTCGTGGGGTGTTACTCTGCTAGCGAGACAAACCCGAGGGGGGAGAGCGGGCTGGCGGGGGTGGTGTCTCCATGCCGTGGTTCCCGCTCAGTCCTCTTCCTTTGCTCTTTCCCTCCAGGACGGCCAGGCGAGGCTGACACAGCTGTGCGAGAGCCACACTCCCATCCCGCAGCACGATGTCATCTCAGCCAGGAGCGAATAAGCTCGTCTGTCTTCACCCTGGCATTGCACAGCCGGCCGGAGTCTCGAGCCCAATTAACCCCCGTCTCTGAACGAGTGACAAAGGAGGTCGATACCAGCCATGCTGATGCCGTCCGTGTGCCTTCCCGGGTTCCGCCTTGCGAATCTGACACTGATTCCAGCATTCCAACGGAAACGGTCGTGGTCATGGCCGGATATCAGAGTAAACACTGTCACAGGTGTGCGAAGTAAATGTCGATAAATTACCACCATTAATGCTGGCTGGAGACAGATGTGATGAGTGCTGCCTTTGAGGCAGAAGGAGAGAGAGTGAGTGAGTTAGTGAGTGAGTGAGTGAGCAAGCCAGCGAGTGAGTTAGTGAGTGAGTGAGTGAGCAAGCCAGCGAGTGAGTTAGTGAGTGAGTGAGTGAGCAAGCCAGCGAGTGAGTTAGTGAGTGAGTGAGTGAGTGAGCAAGCCAGCGAGTGAGTGAGTCATTCAGCGAGTGAGTGAGTCATTCAGCGAGTGAGTGAGTGAGTGAGTGAGTGAGTCATTCAATGAATGAGTGAGTGAGTGAGTCATTCAGCGAGTGAGTGAGTCATTCAGCGAGTGAGTGAGTGAGTGAGTCATTCAGTGAGTGAGTGAGTGAGTGAGTCATTCAGCGAGTGAGTGAGTGAGTTAGTGAGTGAGTGAGTGAGCAAGCCAGCGAGTGAGTTAGTGAGTGAGTGAGTGAGCAAGCCAGCGAGTGAGTGAGTCATTCAGCGAGTGAGTGAGTGAGTGAGTCATTCAGTGAGTGAGTGAGTGAGTGAGTCATTCAGCGAGTGAGTGAGTTAGTGAGTGAGTGAGTGAGCAAGCCAGCGAGTGAGTTAGTGAGTGAGTGAGTGAGCAAGCCAGCGAGTGAGTGAGTCATTCAGTGAGTGAGTGAGTCATTCAGCGAGTGAGTGAGTGAGTGAGTAATTGACTGCGTGAGTGCATGTGTGTCTCTGCAGCCTGCCTGTCACCCCCACGTGTCAGTTGTCTGGGAGCTGCGGTTTGGCCTTCTATTTTAAAGCAGTCAGCGCAGATACAGGATGTGTTGCGCGCTTTTTGCCCCTAAGCTATAAACAGTGGCAGGAGTTAACAGGAAAGCGGTGACCTGAGCAAAGCAGGGCTGCTGCTTTTTACTCGTACAGCCACACGGCAAGTAAGCAGACAGGGAGAAATAAAACCAGCTCTGTGAAACGTTACTTTTTAGATTAAGGTCACAGGAAGACGCAGGCCTCGATGCATGCGTCGCATTTTTTCTAGTTGTTGAAGAGCTCGGGTGGCTTGGCATGTCTTAAGATGATCTGGCCGCCCAGAGTCCAGGGCACCTCAAGGGGGCACTTGCTTAACCTCCCCCCCCCCCCCCCCTCACATTTGTGATGATGCCTTCCGGCTGTACGGGGGCCACACGGCACCACAGGGGGCCTCATTCAGATGATGCCCACAGAGCGAGAGTGTGTGTGGCGGTGAGTTGCTGCTTCCCGGAGGTGCGAGCAGGCGCTGCTGATGCATGGGTGGCGGTGGGGGGGGGGGGGAGCAGGCGGGTCTGCAAAAGCCGCACGGCTGCCTGGCAGTCGGAAAGAGAGCAGAGCGAGTGCGTGTGGCTGGGAGGGGGGCGGCTGGAGCGGCCCACAGCCACCACCACTGCCACCGCCGCCACTGCGCCACGCTGCCGGGTCTGCGCTGCCAGTCGCCTTCCTGTGACCTGCCGGGCCGTGAGAGAGGCACCTGTTCCCACGCGTGGCATCCGTCAGACAAACGTGGCATCCAGCTTCGATTCTGAAGGTGGATTTGTGTAGGCGCTTCGGAGTCCGAAAAAGACACCTGCTGCATTTGTGATTGGACAGGTCCTGCAGTGGGGGCCGGGGAGGGGGGGGGGGGTGCATCCTGGCCCTGCCTACTCTGATCCCTCTCATCCTATCAAACGCCAAGAGCCATCACACACAGCCTGCGCTAACCCCAACATCAGCCAGAGGGCACTCCTGTACCTGCCTTTCCGTTCCAGTGTAAAAGCAAGACCTGTATGCTTCATAAGTGGAACAGCGGGGCTCTTCGAGAGCGTGCAGAAACACATGACCTGCTTCCTCTTGCATTACATACCACAATACACTACAATTATATTATTTTACTCCAAACCCTAATTTGAGTAAGTATGGAAGGACATGAATTAAATATCTGCAGGCGCTGAGCGGAGAGTCTGTAGGGCCATAGGCACCCTGGTCTGGATCAAAAGTCTCTCTCATATACAGAGCAGAATATTGGCTGTATGTAAATATTCTGCTCTGGACTCCGCTGTTTTAACACCCAGAAATCAGGGATGCATGGCTATGAATGCAGGGCTCTGCTGGTAATAAACAGGTAAAGCCAGCAGGTGAACTTTCTGTGAAATCCACAAAATGATGCACCTTACGCTTCAAGCGACTGGCTGTCATGAATGCGTGATTGCACCATCCCACTGAGTTGCATGTAGATTTGTCCTTGTTGCACGTTTACCCCAGAAACAACTTGCCAAAAATAGTACATGCTATACGTCAAGCCATACGCTAATATGTAATTATGTTGAAATGTTATTGAAATCAGAACATATTTTTCAATACATGCCATCGCAGTAAGTAAAAGTCTGTATTTTGTATCAGAATAAATAGTGTAATTGACTTAATTTCCACAAATTAAATGGTTTTCATTTTAAATTAATTCTCTAGATTGTGTTGATATTCTTTTCTTGCTCAGTAGTATCAGTAATGTGTTACAGCTCGTATTTAAGTCTGAATTACAATGTATGTTTAATTTATTTAACACTATACTGACTGCCGATTAACAGGGCGATGCAAAATGATTTTTAATCTCACGATTACACACACTGAGCGCTGGAAACGGCTCGCCTTCCGGGGGGGGGGGGGGGGGGGTTATTTTTATTTAAATGAAGAGCACAGAGCGCTCTTTGAACATGCTGTCATCCAGAAGAAGGAGCGCGTGCACACACGCACGCACACACACAGTCACACGCACACACACAACTACATTTCCATTTCAGAATGGAAAGGTCTCTTGACAGAATAAAACATAAATATTTAACACTTGAAAAAGAGACTGACATGAACAGTTTTTATTTAAGCAAAACCTTACAAAGTTGAACCAAGACAGACATTATGCTCCATAAAAAGTCAGGATGCAACGACATATACAAACACGGTGATATATGTAAATAAATTACAAATATGTACAATACATATTTATAAATAAGATATATAAATAAGATGTGACACCACAAAGTCTGTCTTGGTTTGCTTAAATAGAAACTATTAATGTCAAGTAATCACAAATCAGGGTGTATTAAATATTAACTGATATAAATCATTCTCCCTATGTAGGATATACAGCATTAAAATGAAATTTGGATTATAACTGATGATATAACTGGCTTTTGGCTCCTGTGTTTAAATTGCCCAAAATGTCTTGAAACTGGCATGTTTCAATATCGCGGGGTCCTCCACGCCTTCAGAGCAGCTGGGGATGGTGAGAGACTGGCCCCCAATTAAATCCCCCACAGGCCGCCCCCGTCCATCTTCAGCAGCCCAACAGGACCATGCGGGAGTCAGAAATGAGGATATAATGGGAGAGAGACTTGCATCGGAGCTGAAGCATGACACTACGGGTAGGACTGTCCCAGAGAGAGAAGGGGAGAAAGAGAGTCAAGAGTGAGGGAGAGAGTCAGAGAGAAGGGGAATAGGAGAGAGAGAGAGAGAGAGAGAGAGAGAGATAAAGAGGGGGAGTGGGAGAGGGAGACATAGAGAGTCAGATAGAGAGGGAATAGGAGAGAGAGTCAGAGAGAGGGACATCATCAGAAAGTGGGGTAGTGGGAGAGAGAGTTAGAGGAAAAGAGTCAGAAAGAGGGGAAATGGAAGAAAGAGTCAGAGAGAGGGGGAGTGGGAGAGAGCCAGAGAGAGGTAGAGAGTCAGAGAGTGGGGAAATAGGAGAGAGAGTGAGAAAGAGGGAGATGGTCACAGAGAGGGGGAATGGGAGAGAGAGTGAGAGAGAGGTAAAGAGAGAGGGAATGGGAGAGGGAGAGGAAAGAGAGTCAGGGAGAGGTTGAGAGTCAGAGGGAGGGAGAGACTCACACATGAGGATATAAAGAGAAAGACATGGGAAGATAGAAGGAGAGAGAGAGAGAGAGAGAGAGAAAGGGACAGACAGGAGTGTGGCCACCCCCACCAAACAAAGCTGCCTTCCTGCTCAGCTGCTCTCCATGGGCCTGTTTCATCTGACCTGGCCACTGCGAAATGCATTAAGGGGGGACAAGGAGGGCCTCAGTGAAAAGAATAACACCCATAGCCCACAAAGAGGGTGGGGGGGGAGGGCGTCTCTGCTTCACTAAGTCCTACATTCGAATTCCATACCCTCCCTTAGCACCCCGCTAGCGCTACGTGGGGTTAGCTTGTTGCTCCGGCATGTCCTTGGTGTTTTATAGCACTGGAGTATAAAAAGACCACAATGCACTTGGAAGTGCCTCCGCGCTCGGCAGACACAAGCGCATGGAGGAAACGCAAGGAGTTAAATCACTGCAGGGTCTCGCATAAAACACCGGGGCGGCTCCGGCGGGGGCCTGGGGCTGCAGGGAGATTGATGTTGTTTTGTTTCGGGTGAACCTCGGCGATTAAGGAGGAGCTTCCGTCAGTGTGGAGCGACAGGCATGTGCAACGTTAGTGTGCCACAGTGTCCCTCTTAATGGCATCTGGACATTTCCTTGGTGCCATTTCTGTGTCCCCAGACGGAGGCCTGGGAGGACGGGCTGCCTCCCTCACCCTGCGACGTTCGGTATGGAGTCTCCCAACCTATTGTTATTGTTTCTGGATTTTCCCAAATGCCGAGAGGGATCCAGGGATTTCTGGGGGATGAGGTCAGGAGATCATGGTGGGGGTGGGATGAAGGTAGTGTGGGGGGGGGCTGCACCTCTTAAGGAGGCTGACGGGGGGAGGACGAGGGAACTTGGTTAAGGGGACGGAATCGGGGGTGGGGCTTGGTGTTTAATGATGGTGTTTAATGCGGGTACAACAGGCTGGGTTCCTGCGTGAAACTATCTACCTCGAGCCGCTCAGTGGTTTGTTTCCCTATCTTCCTGAGCACCGGAAGCTCTACGCTTTTGTTACAGTGCTGTGGCCCATATTGACGGGCAGTCAAGCCTCACAGAGAGTCAGAGATGCCGTTTGGCGTAAACGTGGATGGTGCTTTGCCTCAGTTCTCGACCCCTTTTGGTGTTTCCCCCCGTCCTTGAGTTTAGAGCTACGATGGAGCAGACACATACGCACACACACACACACACACACACACAGACACGGATTAGATATCTTTGTGGGGACTCTCCATTCATTTCTATGGACAAAACCCTAGTCCCAAATATGAGAACCTCAACCCCTACCCAGCCGCAACCTTAACCAAACAAAATACAAGAGTTTTGTCATGTTCATTTGGTCCCCCCAATGTAATATATACATGCCCCCCCCCACACACACACACCACTAGAGGGCAGCACTCCCACAGGCTTACCTGTAAGGCCCCTCTATAGGCCAGCCATCATGCACTGCCATCATGGTTCATCCTGGTCACAGAGTGGCTGCCACAAGACGCACGCGAGGACACCCAGCAGTGTCCAGGCAGCTCAAAGGAAGCCCCGTAGACAACATGGGTGGGCGACAATGGCGAGCGGGAGGACCAGGGAGCCTCAGAGCAGCTAGTGCCCCAACACCGAGGTGCACAATGACGCAATGATAGCACCCGGAGCCGAGCGTGAGTGACTGGCGTGGGCGGTGGTGGCGGGGTGGGGGGGGAGCCAGCTGACAGCTATTGAACTTTATGTCCATTGAGCGAAGCGACAAGCACAAGTCAGAGGTGGAAGGATTAGGGGGACAGGAGAGAAAGGGGCGAGGGGGGGGGGGGGAGCAGGGCTCCGGGCCCCTTCTGCTGGTAATGAGGGTTTTTTTTTTCTTTCTTTCTGCGCCTCACAAAAGCCCTGGAACCGAATTGCTGCTGTGGGGATACAGTGGTGGGGGGGATGTCTGGGAGCGCAGAGCCAGGCTCCCGGACAAAGACTGGCCGCAGAGCGCTGGGGACCCCCCCCCCCCCCCAGCCGGCAAAGCGTCCGTAAGCCCAGGCTCATGCTGTAAGATTACAAAGAAAAGAACCTGACTCTAACGAGACAACCTAAGCTCAGCACCTCACGCTCTAAACGCGCTACAGCCAATCTGTCTCTTTTCTGTAGGACACATTAATAGAAGCGTAATTATTTCGAGCGGCTGAAATGCCCGCCTTTCCCCAGTAGATCTTGTCATGCACGTCGCAAGCCAGCCGAATTTCATTTAGGGACCCAGATCTGCTCCAGTCACCGGTTTCAAATGAAACTTTTCATTTTGTTTGCAAAATGAAACACTGTGAAATCCCAGAAATGTAGATGTGGAAATCATCTTGCTTTTAAACAAAGGACCCCAGAAGTAATACGGTCAAATCCAACTTTGAGAGGGAAAAATATCCTGGTATGAAAGACTCTTTCGATAAGAAGCATATTAGGGTGATTATTTTCCTGTATAGCAGCAATCCTGATGGATGACCTACATTATGTTTACCGCCTCATGGTCAGCAAAGATCACTATTCTTCAGGATGCAGAATGGGCTGGTTCTACCTGGCCCAGTCCAAAAAGAGACGCCTCAGCATGAGAACAGTGAAACAATTAGTCTAAACCGAGAGCGATGTCGATCTTCAGACGAGTCAGCACTGCTGACGGTGTAGTCACGGTAACGGAAGAAATACTATCCTCAGACGTCGCAAGACGAAAGCTGCAGTCGGCAGGATTGAACACGCACCTTAGTAAATGTGGTCTTAATCAAGGATCCCTGTAAGACCCGAGTCCCGCCAGTGTTTGCATGCTTGTGCCTTCTGAGACAATGTGTATGACTCTCACAGGAAGTCCCGACGTGAGTCAAGTCCTTTTTAATCAACGGGAAAAAATTATTTGACTTTTTTTTTTTTACTCAATATTCTGGACCTGCCTCGTACCAGAAGAGCCTAAGTACTCTATAAATATTTCAGGACGTTCATTGAAGATTTCCCGTGGCCAGATGAAATGCAATTTTTTTACTTCCTCTTTCCGTAGGCAATTGACAGAGACATCAAAAGCAGCGTTTTGAGAAAGTTGGAGTAAATTTATCATGAATTCGATGTCAGGGGGTTATCCTTCATTCCGGACTGACACCCCACCCCCACACGCAGAAACCCCCACACGCTCACACACACACACACACATACCCCCACACGCGCACACACACACACACACACAATGATTCTTGCCAGCCTTCCCACTCACCCATTAATGCCGCGGAACAAGAGGCACAGTCGTCTATGGTTAGACCCCTTCATGTCAATCTCTTGTCCTTATTAGCAGGGGGTAGTGAATGGCTCTGACTGTGATTGGAAGGTTGCAGGTTCAAATCCCAAGAAAGGCAGAGTGATTTTAACATTGGGATCTTGAGCAAGACCCTTAACACCAGTTACTCCAGGGATCACTGACTCTGCTTTCTCAAAAATGCACATTGCTTTGGATAAGAGCGTTTGCTAAGCGAAGGTGAAAATTACACCTGGTTGTGGGTTTGAACCCTCACCTCCGCTGGATGACAGAAAGCATCGCAACCTGTCTCTCCTGAGTCTCCCTGCTGCCTACAGCCGTGCATCTGTTGTGCAAAGCATGGGGTCACAAGGTCAACGCGTGTTATCGGTTGAATGGATAGGCGGTGGGGCTACGGGGGGGCAGCGTCAGCACTTACAAAGGACGCAGGCACTGATTGAGAGTAACACTTCACACATCGATGTTTTTTATCGATCGGTGTTCTGTTATCCCCATAACATGGCAAAGCGCAGCACTGATAAACATGTAAATAAATGCAGGACCGCCAGCTGATCTTTCAGATGCAGTTCTTGCAGTTCACATGAAAGCAGGGTAGCCACTAGCTACAGGGAACATTCTCCACGTTTCGGGAGAAAATGTGCGATTAAGCCTTGACCACTTGGCCTCCAAAGCAGGCCCTTCGAGACTAAATATAAAGTATTTCAGCTACTTGGTTACAAAGACTATTTTGTTTTTTTTTTTTATGAAAAGGGGAACTGAAATATCTTGCTCGCAATTTATTTAAAATCTAATTATAGCAAAGTCATTCAAAGGCTATTAAAAAAAAACTTTTTAAACATAATAGTATACTTCTGGAGAATGCGTAGAGGCTGCCAGCTCAATAAGGCCTTAAGTGATTAATTGCTCAGTTCTTCCTCAAGTCTCATTTCTCCCAGGTCCTCTGTCTCGTGTGATTGTTATGCCCCCTGCTGGCAACGCAGTGAACCTGCAGAAAAATAAGCTTGGCCCCACTTTTCTGGCACATGCTTACAAACACGTAGCAGCAACGGCTCAGTGATTGTTTTTTCTCCATCATCCTTTAACGTAAAATCTCTGTGTTTATCTGATGTTTGTCATTTACCAAATGAGTAGACGAGTGAACTTTAATTGTTTTTTTGTTGATCTTAAAACTGTCACAGACCCGCAGTGCAGTAAATCTCTAGAACACCATAAACAATAAAAAAGCTATAATTTCTGCTAAGCTGACTGCATGACACTCCCCACGCGGCACTGCATCTCTCACTGCATCTCTCACTGCAGATACCTGCACAGCCTGTAGGAGGTGACTAAGCTAATGCAAACCTCACTCCTCGGAATGAAACTGTCCCACCACCTCTGAATTTTCCTCTTAGAGTCATAGGATCATATTTAACACAATATCCTCTGTCTTATCCTTTCACAATATATCTGCACACCTAAGCCTTAGCTGCTGAAATGGCCAAGAATCCATTAGCAGGCTGCTGGCTACTTACTTCTGAATGTTAAATGTTCTTGAACCTACTCGCCTGAAGCAGGAGAAGATGATGTTCACCGGGTTCAAGCCACAAAGAGCAGGATGAAAAGTAGACCCCCTCGTGTGGAAAAGATGTGTCTTAATCAAAATGAAGCTTTGGTGACTATGGCAGACACTGGGATGGAGTTCAGGTCCTACTGTGAGAGAACTCTGTGACCCCCCCCCCCCCCCCCAATCTGATGGGAGTAGCCGGCTCAGGCGTGGCCCCCTGGGAACGCCATGTTGATGGTTACGCTCCTCCAAGCACGATGCCCCTGTAATCCTCCCAACCCCCCCCCCCCCCCCAGCAATTAGTGCTGATTAGAGACTAAGTGCAGGTTGAGCTGGAGGCACCGGTCAGATCCCCCCTGCCCAGTTCCCTGGGGGGCGGGGGAGGGGTGCAATGCCCCCAGAATGTTCTTTATCTCCCCATGTCCATATGGGCATTGCAACCAGCAACATGATGTGCATGTCGGGTAAATGGAGTGGTTGGGGAAAGCGGCACACGTCAAATCCATGGCAACAGGCCGTGACCTGAAGCTTCTCCATTGAGGAGCAAATCTGGTCTTCAAAACATGTCAGCTTCTCATGGAAACCTGAGGTCCTGGACAACAAGGGGGAAATTGGAGATCCGGAGTGACCTCAGCATGGAGCGGCTGCTACTTCAGATGGGAGGAGTCAGATGGTTTGGATACCACCTGGACAGATGCCCTGAGGCAGACCCAGGACATGCTGCACGGAATATATCTCCCAGATGGCCTGGAATCACCTGGGCTTCATCCAGGGATAGCTGGAGTTTGAGGCCATGGATAGTAAGGGAAGCGTCACCCGCTTGTCATGCTGCCATGGTGCTCCTCACCGGGATAATCGTCATGGAGATGATGATGACGATGACGATGAAGATGATGGTGAAGACGATAATGAGTATCACTACAAACTGAACATCATTCCTCTAGGTACTCTCAAAGTCCACCGAGAGTGGAACTGATTACTCTTAATTATGTGCCAGTGGGTGTCCTGGCATCCCGTACAGGGAGTCCCCTGCCCAGTGCCCTGAGCTGTCTGAGATAGGCTCCGCCCCCCCCCCAACCCCCCCGCCCCCGTAGACGTTGTACCGGATAAGCAGTGAGCAAAATATTATGAAGCCTGTTTTCCTATATAGATACTATATTCAGACTCAATATCAGGTAGAATCCAATTCTGCCTCCGGAACCATGATTGATGAGTCGTGCATTCAGAGATGCTACCACTGTTCTATTGAGCTGTTTTTTGTTCCTCACACCATTCCCTGTAAACTAGACACTGAAGATCCCAGAGAGGGGGGCTGTTTCTGAGATGTTAGAACCACAACATCTGGGGGATGGGGGTGTGGGGGGAGGGCTGTGTCTGAGATATTGGCACCAACAATCAAGCCTGCTTGTTTGATTTTGATAAACTCAGATCTAACGTCCAGTCTCTTCATTTCTTCCTTATGTGGCGAAACCCGCTCACTGCAAGATACCTGCTTTTGCCTCGCGATGCACGAATGCTGCCAATGATGTAACATTAAATATGCAGTTGAAAAATACAGTGAGAAATCAACACCAATTGCTTTGCCAGAAATCAAATATAATTCTGGCTTTTATGAATCGATTTATTGATTTGCATTCAATTATTTGTAGGATTTTTTTGCGATTGTTCATCACTGCATTCTTAAGGATGCTCTAACAGTCTGGTGCCCCCCGGATCCACACAGTCAGCAAGCCTCCTGACCCTGTCTGTGTGCTGCATCTACTCAGCCACACGACCGGCTCTCTGCTGGAGTTGCCTTCTGCTTTAGTCACAAAGTGGCCAGTGGGTGTTTTTCAGTATTAGAGGGAAGCTTTGCTGTCGTATATTTACACCAGGATCAAGGTTTTTTCCTGTCACAGCCACTGGAGATGAAAGGAAGCATCTTCCTCACTGCGGACGCCATTAAGAGCCGGAGGGGGGGCAAAGGCTAAACTAAACAGAAATGCGGTCACATGACCAGGAAATCCATGCCCTGTGTGAGCTGCGGCCCAGGCATTCCCCGGGACTTCCCGTTGGACGGCCCGGCCTGGCGCGCCCCCTCCCCTAGGCGGTGTTCGGGGGGAGGGGGGGCTAAGAACCAGCCCCAAACCATTGTCTGAGTTCCCGTCACAAGCTCGGACACAATGGAGGCCATCTCGCAGTGTCAGATAGAGTGGTGAGTGCTCATGGCCCAGTTCAGAGACCCACAGAGGGTCTGGGAAGGGCCCCCTAATTTCTCAGCAGTGAACTGGGGGGGGGACCATCGCTGCATTTTTTTTGTTTTGTTGCATATTATTTTTGTGCACCATTGGTGGCTTTCTGAGCAAAACTGAAGGTTAACGTTATAAATAATGTAAGATCAGTCTCTGGTCTTTTTTACTTGTATGTATGGTAGACTGTTCCTTCATCTGATTTAGCATGCTGGTAGCACATACTTAGTATGCCCTTGTCTTGTCTTTCTATTGGTTTTTGTGTTACTATGCAACCAATAGGTAACTCTCTGGGCCAATCAAAATTAAGAATACCAGCAATAGATGACTGTGGTAGCAACCAAAAAAACATGTTTTATTGTCAAGGGACTCTGGTGAAAAAGACTCCATAGGGCCCTCCATCCCCCGCCCCCCTCCCCCAACAGTAAGATTTATTATATCTTTTTACAGTGAAGTGTGTGTTTAAAATACCAACAAAGAGAATTTAATAAACACAAGACCTTTATTTTCACTAAAAAATAGAATACACAAATAAAGCAGAATTATTGATGCCATGTACTATGTAATCGGCCTCCTCGGGGGCCCCCTCCCAGCTCGGGGCCCCAGGCCATTGCCTGCCCCCCCAGTCCTGTCACTGCACCTCTGAGGCCAGGCACCCCAGTCTGCAGGGCTGGGGATTAGACTCCGGCTGCCTGTGCCTTTGAATAACCACAGTGCATCCCAAAGCATGTCTTGATAGTTCCCAAGGTGAGATTTCTGGGCTAAATGGAAAGGCTGGTTTAAAACACAAAGGAACCAAGAAAGAAGTAGTGACATGTCTCTTGAGACGATTCCCAGCAGCAGCCGTGATACTCTGAGAGGGACTGTTATTCACTATGGCTGCCTGGCTCTTATCTGCCTACGCTGTCAGGACACTATCGGCGGTGGCTGAGGGATTCCAGTGATCACCTTTACAGGAATGTGCAGAGATACACTGTGCTCCAGCTGGACGACAGTAGGAGGAGCCAGCAACTGATGGGACCAATGGCGTTGTGCTAATCAATTTAGGTAGGCATGTGCCTACCCAGTTCATCCATCCATCCATTATCGTAACCGCTTAGTCCCCACTGGGGACTAAGGTGGGAACCAACCCCGCAGGTGGGAACCAACCCTGGGCGGGCACCAATACACTGCAGGGTGCACACAATCACACAACCACACCCACGTTCACACAGCCACACCCACATTCACACAGCCACATTCACACAACTACAGGGCCAATTTTAGACACGCCAATCAGCCTACCCTGCATGCTTTTGGACTGTGGGAGGAAACTGGAGCTGTCTACCTAATATTTTATTAAAAATGTGTTGTATAAATTAATTATTCGGTCAACCAATAACTTGCCTAAATTGACTATGAATAACAGGTTGTTAAACGTGCGGTCAGGGTGGTCTGGCCAATAAGTGAGCTTCCTCCGTCAGATGGCATCTCTTAATCCCCTCCCCTAAGCGTCGTCATTCCCGTCATCTTCCGATAACGCTACACATCATCAATGAGTTGTTACATCGTGACATTCACGGCTAACATTGCTGCAGCAAACACCGTTAGCTGACCATTTGAATGTATAATAGTTACATAAAGTTTCAAAAACATTAATATCTGCATATGTGTTTTGTATGTATTGTGAGGTTTTCAAATGGCACCTACCCGCAAATTTGGTTCTCACAAAGCCCCTGGATGGGACAAATGTTCTGAAAGACCCAATTAAGGGACATGTTGTGGTATGGTGTGTATAATCATGCGAGTACCACAAAAAAGCAGTAACGGGGACACTGCCTCTTTAAAAGCCAAATGATTAATGCTGATATTTAAACTGGTATACACGATATAGGAGTGCTGTCCCAATCCACCTTGGCCCCAGGGCCGGAAAGAAGGAGACACCAGCATAGAAGTGGAGTATTTTATATTTTTCCAGTTCCCAAAGTCCAGGATGTGTTGAACATCTAGCCAGTTGGCCTGGATTGGGAGAGTGTTTCTATGTCTATCTATGTTGTATATCTCAGGGCATTTTGAAAAACGTTGATTTTCATCCAGTGTTTCATCGAGCGGGAACACTATCTTGCAACCTTATACATAGTGAGCCATAAAGTGTACTTCAGGGGTGCAGGTGCAGCCTGCAGTAACACCGACAGCCCACTTGGCGGCGATGTAACGTAACAAACCTTGAAAGTCCATATCAAATACATGGTATGATTTATTAAATAACAAAAATATATATTAGCGTGGCGGAGATAACTTTTTAGCTGCTGTTGTCATTAACGTTAGTTAAGGACTGTCGAAAAGCACTAATCGTCAAAAAGGCCTGAAAGAAAGACGGGTTACTTTCTTGTAAGAAAAACAGCATCTCATTGCGGGGTGTGATATTATCACTCTAAACCGGGGTGACATTGCAAACATTTACATACAACCCCACGTCTCCCTTTCCAGAAGCTCCACTATTCAACACTCTGATATAGACCATCTTAGAAGCTGTGAGTGTCTGTTATTTTAACTTATCGACTGGAAAATGCAAATAAAACACACTTCGCGCGCTGTACACCGCGCCGATCTCGCATAAGGCACATGCTGACATGCGGGGCTTTTTAGGGGGGTTGGAGCCCCACTTTGAGTCCCGCACTGAAGCGCCCCGTCGGGATCGCGTCCTCTGGCGCAGCGGAGGACCCACTACTCTGCACCCCGCCGTCCCATCCCATCGCGTCCCGTCCCGTTCCGTCCCATCCCATCCCAGGCTGGATCGGGGCAGCCCTCTCCCGGCGGATCGGTGATGTCATTGCAAACTTCACCACCCGCTCCCCCATCCACAGGCGGCGGGTTCAGCTCGTTTTTTTTTGTGCCGTTCTGCCGAAGATTACAGCGCCCTGGACTGGAGTCGGACGGATTTTAGGAATACCGAGAGTACTGCTTTGATAAACTTCTCTCTTTTTGTGGATAGATTGGCGACTCCCCTTATTTTTGGTGTCGGAGAGGGCGACGGGCGACCCAGAGACAGTGAAAAGGGAGTGAAAATGAATCGGAGTTTTAATAAATCGCAGTCCTTGCGGTACTTGGACTGTAATGCGGTTGAAGTTAAGAGCAAGGTAAGTTTACCACGAGTAGCGGCTTATATCGAGTGATCCGGCATTCAGATGTTTTGTACTGCTATTTCAACTTTGTCATCTGCTATTTTAGTTTGTTGGTGGGGCGACCGTGTAGAGATTTTCAGATGTCGCTCATAGCTCATGCTAGCAGAGGCAGCTTTAAAAAGCGGATTAATGAGATCAAAACGCAGCATTAGTCAAAAGTACGGACAGAAACCACGTTTACCGCAGTGAAAACTAACGAACTTGCTCATACGATTTCGGGAGGTCTGGGTATTTTTAAGGCAGTAAACTTTATGAGAATTCCATTGTATAGGTAGTGTAAGAGTGTGAGAATCGATTAAACTTGTGCTTTTTTTTTTTGGAAAGTCAAGATGCGTCGGAGCAGAGCAGAAGCCCTGCGTGTATTTTCTGCGGAATGCATGAGTTTGGGCTAAGTCGCGCGCCAGCTTGGGAAAACTCAAGGTCCATCTCTGCTGCTAATGTTTTTCCTGAACTCCCACGATTTTCCTGAAAAACTGGAAATGCACCAGACGCGCAGGGCTCCGGCTGAAACACGCGCTGTATGCCAGCCATCCTCGCGGTACATTATTCGTCACAGAAAAACAGTTATGCAGCAATTGTTTTACTCTGGTTTACTCAGTTTGGGGGACGTAAAATTAGGCTCCCAGTGGGGAAATCTGCCCCCTCCCAATCTGTCGCCCATGAACAATGTGATAGCCACCCCGATCTTTACCTCTAAAAACTTAAGGTGTACTTCCTTTACAAAGCAAAAGCGTTAAGTTTAGACTTTCGGATGCATGTGTTGGACGTGCAATAGGCGGACATTTTAGTAGTTTCCCCATGCAAAAGCACCGTCGCTTCATTGCAGTCTTTGCTTGCTGGTTTTGCTGTAAAACGGTGTATTTGGGGTAGAGCTGAGTATCAGATGAACAGCCCGGTGCTTGGCGTGTTTGAAGGGGTTATTATACAGGCGTGACATGCCTTGGTTGCAGTTCCCTCTGGGTGAGTATATGCCATAGCCATAATTTAACTGACAGCCCGGTGTCCGTTGTCCGGCTCTTGAGAGACCTTTCAGAAGTAACTTTGTAACTAATATGAAGGAGCTCGTGTAAGAGCAAGTAAATGTAACTTTTTCTCAATTATTGTCCTAAAGTGAGCCTGTTTTGCCTCTTAGTTCAGAAAAAAGCAGATAGCTTAACTATAAAGCTCTACTTTCTGTATTTCTCCAAGAAGCACATCTCTACTGGAGCCACTTTACTCTCTCTGTACACTACAGACGTTTTCTGTAGATTTGTATGAATGCTTCGCTCAACCACCTTTCTTATATAAAAGGCGTTAAATTGGTTAAAATGCCAATTCTGATAGAGAATTGGGCTGGGGAATCAAGGTTGAGAAGGCAAACATTACACGGAATGGAAACTCAGGTTTTGAAGCCATAACTGAAGACTTAAAAAGTTAAAAAAAAGTTTAAAACAAGATAACGGTGAATCGAGTCGACACCTGAAGTGAGGCTCGGAAACAGCTGACTAAGGACATTCCCTCACTTTGGCATGATGCTCTCTGGGTCTCCTGAGCACTGTGATCACAGCCAGATTCCCCTGCTGTAGTGACAGCCAGTTATATAAGTGGCTTTCTCCTGATCTGTTTAAGGGAGACGCTGGGTGCCTCTCCGTGTGAAGGGCTACTGTTTTGTCTGTTGTGATTGTGTTTTGTGACCTGCCACATGGATGTGTCTGCCTCGGTGTTTGTCCCTGGGCTGTGCTGCAGGCAGGGGCGCCGCTAGCAATTTTGGGCCCTATGACAAAATATGAGGTTGGGCCCCCCTACGGTAACTTATTATTAATAAAGCAGATCTCTGGGGGGCCCTAAAGGGCGTGGGCCCTTAGAATTGTCCCAACTTTCCCCCCCTTAGCGGCGCCCCTGGCTGCAGGTGTGATGTCAGTGTAAGGAAGCATGCAGCTATGGTGAGCTCAGAGTCCGTGATGCAGGAGTGTTTAAGGGCATTTTGAGATGTTGTGATGCCCCTCGGTCTATCCGGCGCTGCCTAGGAATAGCTCTCGCAGTCTTCTTACACAATGCAGTTTGGCACCAATTAGTCTGTCAAATGCTTTACTCCCCCCCCCCCCCCCCATCTCCATGACAACACAGATCCATGTTTTTTTTTCACCCCCACACCCCCTTATATTTCCACTTGAATGTAGAGTGTTTGCAGATTAAGGATAGTTTTCAAGGCAGCTGTCAAGGTGTAAGACGAAAAGTTCACATTTGAAAGAATAAAGATGTGGAGCGCAGGCTTTCTGTTGCCGCATGCCTGCCTGAACCTGCCGGTGTTACTGCAGCCTGCCGCATGCTGTCATTGCAGGGCCTGTATCTGAGGAGAGAGAGACTTGTTGTAACCATGTTGAAACTTGACTTCTGGTATTCAGTGGCACCTGAATAGCTTGGGCTGGAAATTGGAACAGAACTGATCTGAATCCTGGTATGCAATGGCGCCTGAGGGAGGGGAATAGAAATTGGAAAGGAATAGAATTGACCTGAACGGTGACGCCTAATGGCCCTGAATTTGATTTGTGTTCGCTAGTAGTGGTTATGGCTTCTATGTTATTTTGGCTGCAGTGGGCCGATGCAGTAGTAGTTCAAGGACGACTTGAAATGTAAACCTGTTCATAAAATAAACTCAGACTGAAGTTTTTTTCCCCTATTATTATTTACTGAAATAGTTTGGAATGACACAGTATTCACTGTTAAGTTCTGCAGATGGGGTAATTCATAAAGGTCATTCTGTTTAAAAAAGAAAAGTCCTGTTTGATTATGAACAAGGTCTTTGTACTTGTTTTTCTTAAAGTCCATGAATTTGTTCTAATTCCTCGTGTTTTTCACATCTTCAAGGGGAGGGAGCAGGTCTGGGACGCCGTCGGGACCTTGTCTTTGTTTTTCCGCTTTCTGTGTTACTGTAAGCTGAAACCTGAGGCCGGCTCTGCGTGGAAGAGTGCCAGAGGTCGAAGACCGCACAGACACGGGTCCGGTCCGGACGTCGGCTCAAACCCTCCCCCCGAAACTGCAGCGTGCCGTACCGACTCGATGCCAGGAACGGCCATCTCTCGCCGGCCCGGCCGTGTTTATTTAACGGTTTTTCCTGATCCCAGCTACTGCTCATGTGCGATAATGTGGTCGGAGTCGTGTTGCCACGAGAACAATAATGCATTATTCCCCAACCCGATCGTAAGCGGAGCGGGCCGAAGCCCCGGCGTCTCCTGAGGACCGAGGCACCTCTGCGTTTGTCCCTTCGGCTTTCGGGATGCCGTCTGAGGGTTCTGTACAGAGTAGCGAGTGCGGTGTGTGTTTGCACGCATGTGTGCCCCCCCCCCCCAGCCCTGGCACGTTGCTGACATTTCTTCTCATAAAGGCTCGCTGTTTTCCACCGGGGCGGGCCTGTCGTTTTCGGGGCACGGCGGGGGGTAATCACCCCGAGCCGCCCCATGCGCAAATTACCAGCGTAATAATGTGCTGTTTCTATTGTGAGAACAAAGTCGACCCTGTCCTCTGCCACCACCCCCATCCCCCCCCCCCCCCCCCTCTCCTTCTCCCGCACGGCTCCAGGTCGGTTGTATCTGTTTATAGTGCGACACTCGCATTATTCTGCGTGCCGACTTTGCCGGTCAGGTTCCCGTGGTGAGAGAAGGTGACAGCTAGTGCGTAGCTGGCCGTCGATGTGCCCTCTGCCTACCCCCCCCCCCCCCCCCACCCTTATGTCTCCCCTTTGCCTCAGACGTGAGCTTCCTCTCAGCCTCAGCTGAGGCTGAACGCGGGTGGATTTTGCCTTTTCGTGCTTTTCACTCTGCCAGGTTTCTCTCTTGTGGTGTGGTCGACTGTTTACAGGAAACGGTTGTCTGTAAATAAATGATGCAGAAGTTGAGTGAGGGGCTCTGAGGTTTGCTGTGGACAGCTGGCAGCGTGTGTGATGAGAAGATGCCTCCAGCTGTGGTCAGCCGACCCATATCCTTCGGGTTTGGAGGCCAGGAGCTGTTTTTTTTTTCCCCTAAATCCCTTGTTTAGACAATATCGTCTCCTTCGCAGTTTCACCCTGACCCTCTGCAGTCTGTGAGACTTGGCTCACCAGTCCGGATTTCCAAGAGTCACCCGTAACATCCGACACCTTCTCTCCTCCACAGTATGGGGCAGAATTCCGGAGGTTTTCCGTGGACCGGCAGAAGCCGGGGAAGTTTGACGAGTTTTACAAGCTCATCCTGCACATCCATCGGATCGCCAGCATGGAGGTGATGATCGGGTATGCCGACGTGCACGGAGACCTCCTGCCCATCAACAACGACGACAACTTCTGCAAGGCTGTGACGTCCGCTCACCCCCTGCTCCGGATCTTCATCCAGAGACAAGGTGAGGTCTCCTTAAGAAACGCTTAATTCCGGTTCTGGCCTATCCTCTCTGTTTGGTCGGTAGGACCAGTAGGGCCCCTTCAAAGACTTCTCATCCTGGCTAAAACAAAGGCTCGTTGCTGACAGAACTATTTCTATGAGTTGTTTTGTTAATAATCCAGGAATATTGTGATTCCGTACGACAGCTGACGGCTCTGTTATGCGCGTGTCGAAATTCTGTGGTGGCGCCCCCTGCAGTTAGGCGAGACACTTTACCTACGCGGCCTCCGCAAGGACATGCAGTGGATTATCTGGCCCACGTACGCCAGGTCATCCCCCTCTGCACCCCCCTGCAGTGATAGCTCCGTCCTGTTTGTGTTTCATTCATCTCCCACCTGCCCCAAAGCGGCATGGGCTCGTCTGGCCGTAGATAATGGGCCTCGGGGGAAGGGGGGGGGAGTGGTGCTTCCGAATGGAAGCCCAGTAGCTTTAATCTCCAGGCGCATGAATGAGAGCTTCTGACAGGAAGTCGCCCGTGGTCCTAGCTGGCCTTCGCAAGGGGAAGTGCGGATCTAATCGAGGTCAGCGGCGGATTCGTTTATGGCTGAGCTGTTTCATCCCCATGGCCTGGCGGAAGCCTGAGTCGCCCCCCTTTTTGGGGCATTTTTTTTTTTTTACATTTCCTACATCTTCCTGTTTATCCCCCGGGACAAGCGCCTCCCTGAGCCGGTGTGGAGAACTCCAGGCCGCTAACGGGAAGAAAAGCCGCGTGAAAAGCATTCCGGGGTCGACCCCGCAGCGTGCGGTCAGGGTGGGCTGGTGAACTATTCGCGGTTAGTGTGCCTGGGTGCCGGACGCAGAGGATGGCTGTGTGTGTGTGTGTGTGTGTTTTTTCCCTCAGCGTTGAGTAACAGAAACATGAGCTTCTTGGGAGGGAGAGCGCTTGCCGTGGAGCAGCGGTAATCGCGCTGTCCTGAAGAGGAATGCTGTTTATTTTACTGTTACATTTGCACTATTAATTTTTTTTTTTTGGAGCTCATATTCAGTTCAGTTAAAAACAAAACCGGCCGCCATCAGAGGGCTGATTTTAAAAGTCGTTCTAAAAGGCCGGACCAGCTAACCACATCTTTTCAGGAATGTTCTTAAGGGATCCAGTAACATTAGCAGAAGGGAGTTCGGCGGGACGCCGGCACGCGGGGAATGAGGACCCGCTGCTGCCCCTGAAGGAAGACACTGGAATGTAACCTTACCTCAGAGAGACTGCTCATGTGCGTTTGACATCTCTCCCAGAATTCTGTGTAATTTGTGGAATGAGGGTCATGGCTTTCTTTGCTTTGGGACTGTGAATGCGCTTCGAAGCGGAGGCAGTCGGTGCCCCGGTGCATCTTGGGAAGTCCTCTTGATCCTTGTCTGTCACCGTCATGCAGGGGTACTGGGCTTTTAAAGGCCTTCGTAGATGTTTGGCCCCATCTGTTCCCCATGGTACTGGGCAGGTCCCAGCTCGGGGGGAGGGGGAATGCCCTGGGATACTCTAAACCAGCCAGCCAGCCAGCCAGCAGTGCCCCCTACAGTGCAGGAGGCCTTTTCACACTCCGTTACACCCCTGAGGTCTGGCTTAAGCGTTCACACTCTCTGCAGGCTGAGTAACGCTCACACTTTCCTTGTTCTTAAGAATCCCAGCACCGCCCAACTATACCTGACTTATGTCCCGCCCAGATCAGAGGCGGTCCCTGGCGGGTATCGGGCCCGTCGGCAGGCTGGCCTGGGCCCGCCGCATGCTGTCATCTTCCTTTCCCTGGCACTTACGGGGTTAAAAGGCAGGTCGGTCGAGTAGAGAGGCCGTACCTTTCTCAAGCCCCCGTCCCTGATGGGAAATGCCTCACACTTGTCTGTCCTGGGGTAGCTCTCTGGCATCCTGCCCTCTAGTATTTACACTCCTTTATAAGCGTAAACGCTTGTTTAGGGGTATTTTTCATGTCACTGTTTTGTTTTTTTTAGCATTTTACTTTGTTAGCTGTGTTTCTCTTCTCCTCTCGAAGCTCTTGTATTGTTGTTGTTGTTGTTGTTGTTGTTGTAGGACTTTTTTCTGTTCTCCAGTCAAATAAAAAAAGAAAGAAACGGAAGTCGATGTTGAGGCCCATGCTGTGGATAGGCGAGGACAGTCTGGCAGCAAGTGCTGGGTTCCTGTGCAGGACGGCGCCCCCCCCCCCCCCCCCCAAAGGGGGACTCTGTGTGATGGTGTCGGATAGTCTTTAGCGCTTAGCTGTTAGCTTCCAGCTTTGCCGATGAGATGGTCTTGCGGGAGGGGAACCGGAACCATGGCTGCTCCAGATCGTCTTGCCTGCGGGTCTCATTCTGCCACTTTCCCTCCCAGCCCTGGCTTAAAGTCTCACAGCAGCATTGTGGTTTGTCACCACAACACACTAGCAAGCAGGGGGGGGGGGTAGCTGTGTAGGGGTTCCATGGGGTTTGATACACCCAGAGCCATTGACTACACATTGATAGATATGCATCATGAGCCATTTCCACTCCTGGTAGCCAGTAACTCAAACCATCCTTTCTTTAACTTGTATGAGTTGCTTGTTTTAGTAAAACCTTTAATAACTAATGGTGAATAAACAAGCCGACGAGATGGAGGACATCAGATAAGCTTGGAAGATTGTGGGAAGGCACAGGATCACAGAGAGTAAAGATTAACGAGGGTACCCTCCGTGGATAAATGTGCAAATCTCCTGCTATCAGGTGTTGAAGGCCTAGCCTGTTAGTCTAAGGGTATGTCTGCACTAATACGTTTTCGTTTAGTAACGCAGTTTTTATTTTTTTTACCGCATTTTCCCCAGAAGCAGAGAAATTTCAGTGCTAATTAATCGTTCTGTAAATGCATTAGTGCGGGCGCCCATAAATGTGAAAAACTTTGTTATGCCTACATCAGTGAGCTCTGATTGGTTTGTACTTGGCTCGTGACCCTTTCCTGATTAGCTCTCTTCATTTCAATGTCTCTTTTCCTAATTGGTTATTCTTCATAGGAATGAAGTTGTATTTTTCAGTGCTGGTCAAAACATTATTGTGGATGCAGATCTTTTCTTTTGGAATTTCAATGCATTAGTACAGACATAGCCTAAATGTAGCTGTGTTGTCAGTACTGTGAGACCTCTTCACGAGGAATAGTCCCTTAGTGTAAATGTAACAGGCTGTTCCTCACGAGGACGTCTCACGGTGAAGGTGTGATTTTGGTACTGTGAGACCTCTTCACGAGGTTTAGCCGTAAGATTTCAGATGTAGACGTTAGTGCAGGCGGTGGGGGGTAGGGTGGGGTAATGCGTGCACTGGGGGCTGCCCTTCTGCCCCAGCTCAGATTTCTCAGGCCTCGCACTGGGGTGGGGGGGGGGGAGATGCTGCCAGATGTTCTCCTCCTGCGTTTTCAGTCATGCGGTCCTGCTTGGGTTTCTAGTAGCCTAGTTTGGCCCATGTGCATGTAGGGGCTTGGATGGGGGTGGGGCGGTGGGGGAGGATGTCATGTCTTTGCTATACCCACAGCCAGTAGGCATTGTCCACCAGAGAGGATTGTTCTCTAAATTGAAGCGGAGATGCGTTTAACATGAGGATCTGCTGGAGGTCTCATTCACCTGCACTGATCTTATGTGGCCCTTAATCTCCATCGTGTCAGGTCTATAAAACACAAATAATTGACTGGCAGCTAAACAGGGATCATTTATAGTGTTGCCTGGATTTTGGTCAGGCATTACAGTGGGCACCTAGTGTAGTTTTGAGGACCCTCCAACAAACTTGAACGGAGAATGACTGAATCTCGGCTAGGCACCGCCTCCGGAGCGGCCCGGTGACTGTTTCCCTGCATCAACCTGATGCGTCTTTACGCTGGGGATTTCTGCGTCAGGATTTACGTTTTTCCACAGCCATTGAGAAAGCGATCCTACCCGGATCTTCAATGGCATTCCTCCGCCATAACCCTAACCCGTCCCACATGTTATCCTTGGAGGAGAACTTGCCCTCATAAATTTGGCTCTCCCTTCACGTTCATTTTCTTAAATCCTAAATAGCCACGTCTCTCTGGGGGGCGTTTGACTTTATGACGCCAATTTGCTGACTTTGTTTCATGAAAACCAAAGGCCAATTAACAAAACAGTTACCCCCTGCTTCCCCCCCCCACCCTCCGCATCCCACATACCAGGCTTTGGACAAGTAGCTTTTGCTTAACGCCACACGGTTACATTCTCACTCGCTCTTCCTGGCCGCCGAGGCAGCGGCCGGCAGCTGGGAGGGAGCTGCAGAGCTGCACATCTGGCCAGCTGTTTGCCACAGCCGAGCCGCACCGTTTGCCAGGCTGCTGCGTGACGGCCCAGACATCCAGTTAGCCAATGACAGGATGAGGGCGGCCATCTTTGGGCCGAGAAGGTCTCCGCGGGGCCAAACCGAGGCTGCGTCTGTCTGTACAGGGCCTGCCTATGTGTCTGCGTGTACGCTTCGGAGGGGGGGGGGAATTCCCCTCTCGTCACAGTGCGAAATTGCATCCTCCAGTTTACACGAGGTCATTAGCAGGCTGTAAATCCAGCAGACCGGTACTTATGGGCTGGACAGAATGTCAATAGTGTTTGACCTCAACTTTATTTTTAGCGTTCTAGGTGGCTTGTTGGCGTCCACCTTGCTGCCTGTCTTTTTGCCTCACTGTCCTTTGCGACCCCGCAGTATATCAGTCACTGTTTTGTTTTTTTAGCATTTTACTTTGTTAGTATTTTTTTTTATTATTTATTGACTTTCCCAGCACACGTGACACATTTCCAGTTCCCTCCAGATAGTTTAAAATTCCCTCTATCTTTCCAATATTTCCTCACCCCCCCCCTATCTGGCAGTCGCCAGCGCTCGCTTGTCACCCCGACTTGCCTGGGGAGTCCGTGAGAGCGACTGGGCGGGTCCTGCAGGTGCCTTCCAGATGCCTCCGCTCACGGGCGGCGCCTGTGATTGGCTCGCCGGAGGGAAATCGGCCAACCGGGCGGCTGATGTGAGGTCCTCGCCAACCTCTGCCCTTCCTTGGCCCCGCCCCCTTTTGCTCCTAGAAGGGGTTTACCGTGTATAACGGTGTACTTGTGGGGTGGGGGGGGGGGGGTGATCGAAACCCGAGGAAAGAGGAAGCGCCTGAGCACCGCCCCATCCGGCTGACAGTGCTGCCGGCTGGCTGTTAATTTGCTGTTTCTTACGTGATAAAACGGCTTTCATTGGCGTCGGCCGCCGCAGGCTCAGGGGGCGGGGCTTACACTGGGTGACGTGTTCAGCTCAAACAAGCATCTCGGCTATTCGCCGGAGCGCGAGGGACGTGGTCGCGGGGGGGGGGGGGGGGGGTTCGTTGTCCTGTCCTCCCCCCGTGCACCAGGGATTGTGTTTTGATTTCATTAAGCTTGTTTGTTGTGCTTGGAGAGTGCTGAGCTGCTGGATGGGCTCTCCCACTCCCCTTTGCGGACCTGTGGCCTGCACTGCGAAGCGGGGTTACTGGCTTACTGGGGTAACTTGTCGGATCGCAGTACAGCCCCCTGGTCCCTCCTCCTTTCTCTCCAGCACCAATGGCTTCCCCGGACCTGCCGAGGTGTGCAGCTCACTCGTTTTTTTAATTCTTTGTTGTTTTGTTCTTTGCTTTATTGTTCCTCAGCCCAGTTTGGGGGGGGGCTGGGCTTCCCACATGTGTGCCCCCTGGCCAGGCAGTTCCGCAGCCAGGGCTGGGAAGCGGGTGACCCGGCCCGTCCTGATCTGTGGCCTGGCTGTCCCGTGAGGACGGCCTCTGCTTGTTTTCTGTGCTGTGGTTCCGGTGTTTTCTGGGTCACATGAGTACAGCTGACTGGGGTAAAGAAAGGGGGGGGGAGAGATATGCCCTCTGCAGTTATAAATACCCTGCATGCTCCCCCACCCCCCTTACCAGGTGGCGCCCCCTATCTGCCGCTGTGGTTACCTATCTGGTGCATAAGGCATCAGGAGCCCAGCAGCCCAGACGACATGAGTCAGCGCCAGTGGGTCAGACTGCTGTACACAGGCAGGCGCCCACCCGCCCCCCAGACCCCGCCCCCCAGACCCCGCCGGAGGGGGCGGACCCGGTGCTGCCGCTGATACTGCATGTTCTGTTCAGTTAATGCGATCGCTCCTGCGGCCCGGGCATGACCAGGCGTGTGCCTCTGCTGACACCATCCTCCCGTGTGCACGCAAACCGGCGCCCCCACGCCTCTGCCAGCCGCGTGAACGCCACTGCATGGGGGCTGGGGGGCACACAGAGGTTCAGCGGGTGTGTGACGGCTGGAAAGCAGGGGCCCGACTCTGACCCGTGCCTGTGTGCAGCTCAAGGTCACATGGGGCACTAAGGGTTTCTCCTCTATCTTTAAAAGTTTGTTTGTGTCATCTAGTTGTGTCACCTTTCATCCGTCATCTGTCTGTCAGTGAAGCTTGGGCTTTGATATAGATTGTGTTGTATGTACACGTGCTCTCTCTCTCTCTCTCTCTCTCTCTCTCTCTCTTTCTCTCTCGTCTCTCTCACACGCTCACGCACACACTCCCATGTAGCAGTGAAAGCCACTACCTGGCCAGGCCCTCTGCCTGTCACCCGAACTGTCCCCCCCCCCCCCCCCCCCCCGCACCACACCCCGTGGCCCCTCCCAGAAGACGTGGAGGATGCGACTGGCATTTAGTTGCATTTAAAAGGGATATCGTTTCCAGTATTGCCTTTAATTACATTGATGTAAAGGGACCAGATAGCACAGTAAGACACTACGGTAATATTTATGCTTATTTAATGTGTTGCTTTGCAAATGTTATACCTTCATTAGACTGGTTAAGTGTCTTGATAAATCACTCCCTGTCAAACTAACCTCTCTAAGCACTCCTGGTTTAAAGGGTAATTTCTGTACAGAGGAAGAAAGTCAATCTAGCATAGGGTGTGGTAAGGCACAGGTATAAAGATCCTAAATATATATTTTAAAAGCAGATATGATTGGCATTAATGGGCTTCCCTGCTGCCATTAGCCACGCTGCTCGCAAACAGCCAGTTAACTACCAGTCAAAATGCCTAAGATTAGCAATAACCTTAAATAACTGAATTCTGCTGGCTGCGGTACAGTCTACTTTTGATGAAACAGCTTTGTTTTGCTTGTTTTATTACCCGTTTGCTGTAAAAACAATAAAAGCACGGGCGCCTCATCACTGAGTGCTGAGGATGATTAGCTAGCAGTTTGCTCACCGTTTGCTGAGGTTGGGGGTCAGGTTACGGTCGTCGGCCCCATCGGGGCCCCCCTGTCCCCGCCCTGGCTGGACCCCGCCCCGGCCGGACCCCGACCTGGCCACACTGCCTGCTTCTGGGCCCGGCGTGGGAGCGGGCAGCATGCCGCTCTGTAAACACGCCGGCAGTTATTTTGAGCGTTGGTAATTACAGGGGAGCAGTCCGCGTCCGATGCAGGCTTCAGCATCCTGCGGGCGGGGGCTCTGGGTGGGCCACACATCTTAGTGCCACTTGGAGGTACGAGGCGTATGAGCATGTGGGGGGGGGGGTAACATATGGAGATTCTCATAAAGTGCAATCAAAGAAAGTAAGAATATTAATTTAAATGTAAAAAGAACTTAAGGCAATGTAAGCCGTTAACGGACTAGAGCCGTATCCAGCTTCAGCCCCCCCCCCCATGTTCAGACCGCCTCCCACGTCCTGCTTTCTGTCGCGTCATACCAAACTAGGTGGGGGAGGGACCTTGTCTCTGTACTTTTCGCTGGTAGCGTAACAGAAAAACAGTTATTCGGGACTGTTTTGTTTGTTTGTTCGAGCATTACTGGCATTTTCCAGAAAGATATGTGGCAACAAACGTGCAAGACAAGCCTGTAGGAAACTTCAGTGACGTCACATATTCTGTAGGCCAGTTTCGAAAGAATCAGTAGATTTTGCCTGGGGGTAGAATTTGGAAACCAGTGTCCCCATTTTCTAGCCCGATGGCCTGTTACCTGGAAACGTGGTTGTGTCACAAGACTGACTGAGCGAGAGCTTTGATTGGCTGAGCTTCGAGCGAGTCACAGCTCTTCAAAGTGCCTTCCCCGCAGCCTTGCCGTGAGCTGATCGAATGGGGCCACTTCGGACAGACCTGATCAACCACATTACTGCATGGCGGTTTCTGTGGTCATTATTTAGCACGTTAAATGTTTCAATAAATGTGTAAGATGTCACGTAGCGGTATCTCTGTGCCCTCCTGGTTCCCCGCGAGGGTCCTTATCGGGGGTGGCCATCAGCGTGCCTGTTTACTTTGCATCCCCCGTGAATCCGCAGTGTTTCCAGAATCGGAAATAATTTGATCATCGTTTAGGAACTGTTATTTACTTCATCCAGTTACCCTGCTGATCTTAGGCTACGCTGACCACACTACTGCCCCCCCCCTCTCTGGGGCAGCCGTAAATTGCCCGTCTGTCAAAACTGCAACCTAGGTGACCGAGACGCAGATTTTCCTTGAGGTTTGACGTCGTCCCATGCAGTTTTTACCCAGAATGGCGTATGCGTTGGGGTCCGAAGACCTATTTAACTACTTTGTGTTTTGGGAAAACAATTTTGAGTGCAAAGTGTTTGACAAACGACCCTTAATGAGCAGCATGGCCTCTGTGCATGACGCTGCCGGTTTGCTAAGACGGTCTGAAGGTCTTCGCAGCAAGGAGTGGCTTAGCTGCAGTAAACTTGTTGACCTGCTGACTTATTCAAAGGAGCAGAGCTAAAGTAACCGGTATTTTCTCAATAAAAGGGCCGCAGATGTCAGGCTTGGCTGACAACGACACTCACCGATCCTGTTCGCGGTTGGGAAAGACTTACCAGCTGACACAGGTGGACTGGTTAGCTAGACTGGTTAGCCAGACTGGTTAGTCTGCCCCCTGGACATTCATCTGCCATTCATCTGCTACAGCTTTGGAGAAGAGTCTTCTATCCCTCCGTGACTTCTGCAAACGCCCATCTTTTGCTCGTTTGATCCCAGCGTCTCTGCGTTGTCCTATTTGTGTCGTCATGCATATACGATTCGCACACCTGCAGTGCCCTACCGCTTAAGGCTGCTTACGTTCATCTTCTTCCTTCCCGCCGTTTCCTGCCTTCAGCATCTTCCTTCCAGGTTCGGACGCCCGAGCAGGACCCACCAGGGGGGTCTGGGTGATGTCGTCCCGTCTCCTGAGTTTCGGGTTTTGCTACCTAACATAAATGGGTCGAGCCTTTAAGGGAATTGTATACCGCCCGTGCGGGCCCCTGAATGGCAAGAGTCGCCATTGTTATTTCAGAACGTGTTAGACATAAGCATGTGTCAATACACACGCACCGTGTGAGGAGGTATGGTGTCCAGGCAAAACAGACGTTTCGTCTAATCGCACATCTGGAATGGTATGTTCTTTTGAGAGCACCTCGCCTACGTGGCATATGGGTGGCAGCCTCACGCCCCTCACCCGTTCAGCTACTCGCTGTGCCGCCAATCAAGCATCACGCCGCCCCCACAACACCCTTATCTCTCCGCGATCGCCTCGCGCCGCTCATGTAGCCCTGAGACAGGGGATGGCGTGTGAATCTCCGCAGGTAGACAAGGCGCATGACATCAGCCTGAATCAGCGCCAGAGCGTGAGCGACATGGAAAGACCGGCTCCGCGCCACGCCACGCCGCGCGGCTACGCCACCGGCGCACGCCCAGAGCGTGATGGGAAACGTTACTCAGCTGGACGTGTTGGCGCAGAGTCCCGCATTTTTGCAGGGCAGCTGCTGCCCTTATTGTTTTATTTTGGTAGTTATTACGACTTTTATTATCATTTTTAACAAGACATGATATTCTAGTAATACAAGATATGAAATGAAAGAAACTGTGATCCAGTCTAGAATGACAATCTTGGCAAAGGTTCAAAGGGGTTGGTTCCCAGGAGCCCCCCCGCCCCCCAGCTGTTACTCTTGTTCGGAGGGATATATGGGGGAGGGGATGGGGGGAGGTGGTCAGAGCCTCAACGGCCAGGCTAGGGGAGAGAACACACTTCAGGGAGGTCAGGGCAGGTCAGGTGATATGGGCAAGGCGGTGCGGGGGGGGGGAGCCACTTACGATCCCGGCAGAGGGCGTGGGCAGGTAGCGCTTCGAGCGCCAGTCCAGGCCTGTCGGGGCCTGTGCCACGGTTGCCCAATTCACAGATCGTTTGGTGTTTACCCACGCCACCAGCTCTTGTTTCGTTTTCTCCTCAACGTCGCCGCTGTTTTTGAGACGCCGTGCCGCGTGACTCCACCGGATGGTCGCCTCTCGTCACCCGGGCGGCCCTGGCAGCGGAGAGGCCGGCTGCTCAGGCCGCCGTGTGCCTCGAGCCCCGGTCACCGTAAACGTCCCCCATGTCACCGGCTGCCCCCTCGCGGTGACCCGGCACCGTGTAATCGGAGGCCCCTCTCAGCGACCACAGGACACTTTAGATGCCGCAAACCACGGAGTGGGACGGAATGCCGCCGCTCTGCCGAGGGGTTCATCCCGACGGCTGTCCCTGTGCGTCTGTAATTACAGGCCCCGTGTGGCGTCTGCAGCGCCCCCGCCTGGTGCGCGGCAGGTGCCGGGCCGGTGAGGTGTGGCCCGGCTCTTTACAGAGGCCATGTTTTCCTTGCCAGCCGTTTCCCAGAACAAGCCTGTGGACGGCATCTGCTTTTAGTGTTTAGACGCTATTTGTAAACATGGCCTCTCCTTCTAAATGTATTTACTTGCTGCAATCTCACTGAAAGATTGCACTTACAGTTCTTTTTTGGTGATTATTTGGTGACTATTTTTTTGCAGAACTTGAGTCTCTGATTGGCTGTGTCAGGCTGTTGCCATAGCAATAAAGAGTCAATGCAATTGGCCCGTGCCCCACCCCTCCTCTCTGGACAGGGTTCTGTGCTGGAGAGAAGCCCTGCCGACTCTGGGCTGGGGGTCCGAACCTTGACCCCAGAGGCTGGTCTTGTAGGTGGCTGAAGGACTGTCTTTGATTTATGAGTGTTTTAAGGTAACCATAATCCCATTTAGGAGGGTACATTGCGTATGGTTTGTGTGGTCCAGAATGTTCTGGAACTGCATTATCTGCTGTTCTGTTTGCAGCTGTAAACCCATGGAAAGCAGTATCCTGCCCTCTAGTCTTTTTGTGGCCCACGTTTGATAACAAACAGATCTTCTGAATGGGGCTGCATAAAAAATTGTGTTTTTCAGATCCCCCCCCCCCCCCCCCACGTCCCTAATGCCCATCGCCCACTCCCATCTACAGCGACTCACTCGCATTCGTTCATGTGTTCCCCAAACGATGTGGTTCCCACTATCGCCACCTGGCCTGTTGGATCGGTCCCGTCTGCAGGTTCCATCATTGTTAAACCTAACCAGATAAATCCTGCGCACGGCCATCTGTAGCTTCCGAGCACCACGGTCCAGCCAGACACGGTTGTTTTGGCCCTTAAGTGTAAATCAAAAATAATCACAAACAAGCAAGCAGACTGGGTCACGCAAATACAAGGCACTTCTCTGGAAGGTGGTCTGGCTCTGCAGCAGACGGGCCGCGTTTGACCCAAGCAGTGTGTGTGTGTGTCCGTTTGTGGCTGCCCAGGGTATTTTTGTGCCTCCTGACTGTCATTCAGTGTAAACAAGCTTCTCCCTAAGTGCTGTGTTTGACGTCCATTTGTTTTTCGGGACTTTTTGCGGCCAGTCGCAGAGCTATTTTAGCGGCGAGCGGCATGAATATTCATGCTCGGCGAGCGTTTGGCGTCGCTCCCGTTTCCTGTGCCAGAGACGGAATTCCTGGCGGCGCTGGTCCGCGAGGCGTCCACATTTGGAGCCCCAGCCTGCACTCCGCCCAGAACGTTGCGTCTCCTCGACCCAGGGGTCACCTGACGGATCTGGAAGCGCGGCAAAGCACCGACCTGCGGGATGGAGGATTCTGTTAAGGTCCAGAAGGTGACACGGCGGAACCGTAAGGTGTGGAGGGGGGTGGAGACGGGGCCCGTCGCAGGCGCAGCGCTTCCTCCCAGCAGCACGGACGCCTTGAATGCTTCCAGATGTGATCCGTGCCGCTAATGGGGGGGGGGGGGGGTGGAAATGCAGAGCAAGCACATCCAGGGCCGGCTGGCCGGCAGGAAGCCAGGAGCGCCCCCCTTCCGCGCTCCGAGGCCTGCCAAGCCCCCTACCGCAGCATCTGCCTGCATCACTGCACACGCCAGCCCCTCCGTACGTGTGACGAGTCCAGGATATGTGACCGGAGGGCTCCTTTTAACACGTCCGAGGCAGGAAATGAAAGGCGGTCACTTGTCACGGCCGCGTCTTCTGGATAATGCCGGAAGCTTCCAGGCTGGGCCAAAGCAGGCAGCCACCTGGTAAACGAGGGCGATCAGAAGGGCTGTTTGGGGCCACGCCTCAGAGTTATGGCTTCGCTGGCAGGGCCACTCGTCAGCTCCTGCCCTCGGGGGTGTCGTCACCAGTGTACACCCCCCCCCTCGGTCCCTGGCAGTTTGGGTCTGACACGTGAGATCCACCCCTAGAAAACAGGGAGGGTAGTGAGAGAGGACAGAGAGCCGCTGTCTCCTTTTCAGACAGCGGGTATTTATCCGTGGCTCCGCTATTGTGTGAGACACTCACAGATGAATAATTAACGTCCCCCTCGCACACGCTGCCCGCACCCCTGTGTTTTGTCTTACAAAGAGCCCATGGAACTGTACTCACGGCTCTGAATACGTTTCCTTTTTATTCCTTGCCTGAAACAACACAAAGGATGCTGCATAGCAAGCTAACGCTAATCTGTGTGTGATGTCAGGGTAGGTGACACCATGTCCCGTCCCCCCCCCCCCCACCACCAGGAACCAGCTCTACTGGGTCTTCAGGGTCAACGAGTACCTCCCTGACCCAGAACGGGCTCTGTCTCCTGAGCCCCTCCTCTGGACACCTGCCTGAGGGTATAGAGTGGGGGGTGTTGTGTGTGTAAGTGGTAGAGGTGATTTCACTGTCAGGGTACGCTAGCTTTAGTGTCCCAGAGAGCTGGGGTGCGCTAATGGGACACAGCGCAGAGGATTAGCCTCTTAGGCCTCTTTCGTACCAGTGACGTGTCGTACCAGTGCTGTTTGGCCCTGAAGCTTTTTATTGCTCCGTTTTTTTTTCCCACTATTTCTCTCTCAGAGAGTTTTAGCAGTTATTTTACACCAAATGGCCATAACTGATGCCAGATCAGCCCCTTTAATCAGCATCCAAACAGATGCGGCCCTGATCAGCGTCGTGCTAAGCTAACACTTTCCCTGCATGTATATCGTGATCGTGGCGGATGTCCCTCTGTCAACCCTTCAGGATACTGGCCAGCTGAAGAGGTTCTGTGTGCACCGGGTTGCTCTCTGGTCGCCGAGTTACGGGCTAGTGGCTCGCGTTGCTTACGGTGGACCGACTGATGGGCGCAGGCCCCGTCGGTTTTGTGGTGCTCTGACCCATGTGGCCTAACCTGACCCCTAGGGGGGCCACGTGCTTGACCTCGCATTCCAGCCCTGTGCACGCTCACGCACGCCTGGTGTGTCGGGTCTGTTCGCTCTTCTCTGTGCCCCGGTCTCCAGTCGGGGGGTGGGGTAGCACTGGCAGTCAATGAGAGGGAGGTGGGAGGCTTTACATTGAGCTCAGGCCCTGATTTAAACCCTCCGCACTGCTACTGCGCCTGCATGTTCACTATAATCTCTTGCTTGTTTTTAGTTCCTGTCGGTACGGCCCCTTTATCAGGGAACCGTTAAATTAACTTTGATCCGCAGGCTGGCGGAGCAGGATCACAGTGAATTTGAGGCACTAGAAACAGGTTAACTGTAAAAGTAAACAGCTGCCCCCCCCCCTTGCCAACAGGCCTGTTCCCAGGGTCTGAGAGGCTTAGGACCATTCCATTGGAGCGCTAAAATGGCCAGCCAGCCTTTGATCAGTCAGCTGGCATTTGCTTTCCCATCATGCCTTGCTGAGGTGGGGGGATTAGTGTGTCAGCACCCATCTGAATCAGACTGTAGCCTGGGCAGCTCCGGTGCTGTTTCCACACGTAACCACCAGGGGGCAAGCGCTCTCTGGACAGGGTCCCTGCCATCCATTGTATGCAAGAACTCGAGCGGAAACCCAATGGGGTCGGTGCAGCAGCGGCTCTGGGACGTGACCCATTTCGGTTCCGGGTCTCTGTACCGGGAGCAAGACGTCCACCCCATTAGGTGTATTCGGTTTCGGCCCGGGAGGCCTGGGCAGGGTACTGGCGGAGGGGTGCAGTGTGGCCCCCGAGAGCCGGAAATGTGTTTCTCATCAGCGACTCGCACTTGTGGCACAGATTTCAGCACGCAGTGAAAAACAGGCCTGGATCTAATCACAGCGATGGCGGTAAGGGCTGAGAGTGAAGGTGGGCAGGCCTTTGATGTCGCTCCGTGGAGGCCGTCTCTCTTGGTGGGATCCCGGCTTAGTGTAGCGGGCAATATGTGGCCCAGGACGCCTCCTGCCTTTTGTGTCCATTAGCCACGGTTCACGAAAAAAAAAACATCCCCTAATCTGAGGGAACTCCTTCCGGGGCGGCAGGCGGGCAGCCAACGCCGGCAAATGCTCCGTCTGTGAACCTTGTACTTGTCCATCCATGGATGAGCAGTGGGCCTCTGGGTGGGGGAGGTCATATGACCCCGAGTCGACAGCACTGACTAATCCCCGTCTCCATGGAGACGGCGGAAGACCCCTGGGGCCCGTGCTCCCGCGCTGTCTCTCGCATTGTTGCGCCCGGGCTTCCTCTGTGGCGGGATGAGGGTTGGATGAAAAGGTGGCGCTTGATGAGGGGCTGCGGGATTCAAAACAAAGTTTCCCGGCAACATAACATCTTGGGTTTCGTCTATGTGTCATGAGCCGAAGGAGGGAGGGTCACTGATGACCAGCTACTTGTTCTGCCGACGTACGGTTTACAACACTCCCCTGGAGCCGGGGTGTTTTCATGTGAGACACCGGGGAATGCCTGTAGGGCCTCTGTGAGCTCACCATTGACGGCAGGTCTACTTGAGTCACTGCAGACGGCATGTTGGCCTGAGTCAGCACGCATGGCTTCCCATGATTCAGCTTCAGGGCAAGTCCGAGCGTATCTCCAAAGTCAACCTAGGCTGGTTGTTTGCTCGTATTTCCTGCTACTGGGAATTCTGGAGGAACGGGGGGAAAATAATAGTAGTAGTTTTTATTTAGGTTTCTACAGGATGATCCAAACGTCATCTCATTGTGCAGTGACAAAGACATCTTGTAAATATGGGGTCTAAAAGGGACGGTGTAAAGAATGTTCCGGCTTAAAGGGATTCTATGAGTTTGGGCCATTTTGCTGAGACTGTGCTGTTGCATACTCAGCCTGTAGGGGGCGACTGTTCTTAAACAGATTATCTGCTGGCTTACACACAAGGGTGCCGTGGTCTAGGCCCCGCACAGGAACAGATGAGGGAGGCTCCCTGAGATCGAATAGCACGGCGGGGCTGGAATGTGCTGCTATTGCAGAAACTTGGCTGAAGAGCGATGGTGTTCGTTCTTCCTCCAGTCAGGCACATTTACACCCCAGCACCCCCACAGACCTGGCTGTAACGTGCTGACCACGTAAGCGTGTTTGGGCACAGAGTTGTCGTGCAGGGCTAGCGCCCTCTGGAGCTTTGTGCTTTGCACCAGGGTTCGAGTGTCCTCCTGCTCTTGTGACCAATTAGCCCTGTCCCCCTGCTGCTCATGAGTGAGCCCAACTCCCCATCATAATGCGTACCTGTCCCTCACTCTCTGAACCGGGTCCCTCAGTGGTGGGTCTCCACTGAGCCTCCCTCGGGGGTTCTGTCGACTCTGGATTCCAGGTACAGAAGGTCCACTTCCCCTGCCAGTGCATTTTTCCTTCAAAAAGGAATTTTCTGTGATTTTTGAACCATATCTGCATTAACATTTTTCCCTACTCCTTTTTGTGTTGCAGAGGAGGTCGACTATAGCAACTTCGGCACCAACACAATGACGCGGCGGAAGAAGGCCGTGGTGACGCTACGAAACGACGTCAACCGCAAGCGGCCGCAGATACGCATCGGGATGCCGCAGGACTTCCGGCCTGTGTCCTCCATCATCGACGTGGACATCCTGCCTGAGTCCCACCGCCGTGTGCGTCTGTACCGCCACGGCTCCGATAGGCCGCTGGGCTTCTACATCCGCGACGGCACCAGCGTCCGGGTCACGCCGCACGGCCTGGAGAAGGTTCCGGGCATCTTCATCTCTCGCATGGTTCCCGGGGGCCTGGCTGAAAGCACGGGCCTGCTGGCCGTCAACGACGAGGTGTTGGAAGTCAACGGCATAGAGGTGACGGGCAAGACGCTGGACCAGGTGACGGACATGATGATCGCCAACAGCCACAATCTGATCGTCACGGTGAAGCCGGTGAACCAGCGCAACAACGTAGTGCGCAGCAGCCGCAGCTCGGGCCAGTCCACGGACAGTAGTGGCTCAGCCGGCTACCCGGCGCCACCTCCTGGCTCCTTGGGGGCGCACGGGCTGGCCGGCGACGAGCTAGAGAGTGACGAGGAGTCTGACATCGTCATCGAGAGCAGCATCAAGCGCCCGTCGCGGCGCTCCAACGCCTCGGCCACCTCCCGCTCGCAGGCCGTGCAGCCGGCCCCCGCCACCGCCTCGCCCAGCACCCCCAAACGCCCCCCCTCGCTCATCTCCACGGCCTCCTTCCACTCTCAACCCAGCCTCAATGGTGTGCCGCACGCTAGCCCTTCCTTCAGGCTGCAAAGGGACCATGGCAGTAGCCCCGCCTTCCGGGAGAGCAACGGGAGCCTGCACAAAATCCTGAGCGCCATGCGCATAGACCCCCGGCACAGCCTGGCACTGCCCCCCGGTGGCGTTGAGGAGGACGGCACAGTTATCACTCTATAATGCTGGGCCCAACCCGCCCGGTCCAGGTCCAGGTCCGGGTGCACAGACTGACCTGCAAGGCCCGGAGTGGAACTGCGCACACCCCCACAGGCCTTCCAGCCCCTCTGATAGCCTAACCACCTATCCCCCCCCCCCAACATGATGCTGGAACTGTGTAGACTTCCGCCTTCCTTCAGTTTGATTTGCATTGTTTTTTTGTTTTGTTTTTGTGTTTTGATAGGAACCTTAACTGTTAAATGAGGAACGCCTTTTAATTTCCAATTAACACGGATGCATCTTGCTCTTTTTTCTAGCTCCAAATGGTAGCTGTATCTCAGTTTCCTCTCTGTAATTGGTTTTCGGGACCAACAATACGGTTATGTAAAGCTTTAATTTTTTTTAACCATTTTAACGATCCAAGAACCTATCGTGACTCTAGCAAGCCTTCCCTTCCAGGGATCCTTATTTTCAGCACAGTAGTTGTTTTAATGCAGGAACACAGCCTCTTATGTTATCATAAATTTGTCTTTCCGTTGGTTGCAATGAATCAGCCACGCTGTCGTCGGCAGGCTACACTAATGAATTCAACCAACTTTTCACATAGATGGAAGGCTGTCCTTTTTCACAAGCGCCTGTCACATTACTGTGCACTGGCCCTTTAAGAGTGCAGCCATCCTTTACTGCTTTCAGTAGCTGTCTGCACTGAGGGACAAATAGGTGCCATTGAGTCCATTACCTGCCTTATCTTATATCCTGGAAGTAAACACATTACCACTGTGGGTTAGCACAATGGGCTTGTTTGTGTTGCATTTTTCAGCGTTCTCGCAGCATAGTCTGGTGTCTTATCTGCTACCATGAAAAATGCATTTAGGAGGTGTAAGGTACATTTTAAACAGCTCCTTAAGCAACTGATGGAAAGGGATGCATTTCTAAGAAGCATAAATGTTATTTCCACGTGGACACAGAAGCTGGCCGCACGGACAGCAGGAATGCAGAGTGACTGATGCAGCGCATTAACTCCAGTGTAAAGAAAGGCGGGGCTCCCCGAACCCTTAACTGTTTAATTACGTTTATCTCACACCTGCACTTGAGATCCCAGAGCTGCCTTTCTACCAAGATTCCCTCTTTGATAATTCCCAGTCTAGAAGTGTAATCCGAAACACTGGAGGGCCTCTGTGTGTCCTCACTAATCCGATTGGGGGTGGGTTTTTTTCTCTAGGTGAAGTTTGGAACTCACTTTTCAAAAACAGTGTAGTTTTATTTGGTATGCCAATGTAGACGATCATGTCACATATGTGTTGACTGGTCACACTGTTGTGTGAGGGTCCACAGTCTGTTGTCCACATGTAAAATTTAAGTTCATGTAGATCTGTTAGTGAATACTGTGGTTTAGCTGATCTTATTAAAGTCAAATGAAGAAGGTACATTTTTAACAACTATTGCTGTAATGTACTGTTTTTATAGCTCATTCTTTTTTAGTATTCCCCAATTGTGTGAATTTGAATTGTCCTTTTTTGTTCAACGAAATATAGATTTGTTTTTATTTGCTTTTACTTTTTTGTTTTTATTTGAATTCTCAGACAAGGCTGATAAATTTCCTGTTTTTACAGTTGTATGTGAACTGAGCAGTCATCACCCCCCCGCCCTCCCCCCCCTTCAGCCCCGTGGATGTCATTTTCTTTTAGACAACACCACCTGCTGGTACGATGCGGTAATTATATTCAAATTCAGCCTCTGCTCGTGAGGAATTTTATGCTACTTTTAATTTATTATGAAAATCTCTGATTTTGCGGGAATGCTATTGTTCTTGTCTATTACTGCATGCATGCAATTCCAAGTGATCGACACAGGGAGTGACCTACATAAACAGTTGAATTTAGTACGATCATGTTTGGAAAGGTTTCATCTGATAGATGTACTGACCAGAAAAAAAAGATCATGAACACTAGCTGCAATATTTCTCTTAAAAGCACATGTAATAAGAGATAATGGCCTGCATACTTCATGTAGCAGGTGGTTCAAATATGCTTCAATCTGGCTAACCAGAGTGGGAGCCCAAACCAACGTGGGTGTAGATTTCCTTCCCACATACACCGCGCTTATCAAATGACATTTTCAGGTACCGTAATAGGCTAATTGAAATTCATTCCAAAATGTTCAGTCTGACAGACGTACTAGCTGAAATAGAGAGAGGGTGGTTTGATTAACTCTGCAGGAGCACTGCATAGCTGATCAAACTGCATAACTGGCTTTTTAAAAAGAAAATTTTAGCACGTGTCTCACATTTGACTGTATGTATAAAGAGATTTTTTGCACAAGTGTAAAATTCTTTATGTCCAACTCTCTTGAGTGTTTATTCCACTTGAGTTTACCAGTGTGTCAAAGTGCTTCTCCAGTACCCTTGTTGCATTGATAAATCCACGGTAAACATCACTTGAAACTCATTCCTCAGATTATACAGTAAATTTTAATTGTGTATGTGAATATTATTACTGTTGTTTTTCTTACTATGTATTAAACTTTTTTGTATTTTTAAAAGATGACTTAAAATAAAGAAATTAAAAGATGTTCTGTTGCGTGACTTTTTCAGTTTGGTAAACAAGGAATAACCACTTTTTAAATGCTGACTTTTAAATAAAACAGCTTTGAACAATATGACTGGAACAGTCTAACTGCCCCGTTACGCTGTACTGATAATTAAAAACACAAATAAATAAATATATTAAAATTAGCTTTATTGATTCCAAGGGAAACGTATGAACCACACAATATAATGATCTCTACGCAAGTTAAAAAAAAAAATATTCCGCTGTCAGGCTAGTAATTTACAGCTCTGCACTTAAGAATCAGAATCTTTTTTTATTCGCCAAGTACAGAGAAGTACAAGGAATTTCTTTTGGTGCGGGTGGTATCATGACATAAAAAATACATACAAATAAACATCTCAAAGTAAAGATACAAGGATTTTTTTTTACAGGAGATGTGCAATGGTGAGTCAAGCATGTGGACAATATAAATAAATAGATAATGGGTGGATGTAATGTGCAAAGAGCATAGGTGCAGTGCCTGAGCTCAATTAGTTAAAATATGATAATGAAGCTTGAACAGTGCGTGGTTCCATTATGACAGTTTTTCATGGGTCCTTATTTAGAAGGCCGATGGCCTGGGGGCAGAAGCTGTTTAGGTGACGATTTGTTCTTGTGCTCAGGGATCGTATTCTTTGCTTTCGCTGGGATAGAAGATGCTGGAAAAGGGAGTGGCCAGGATGCGGAGGGTCAGATATTATTTGTTTGGCTCTGGTCTTCATCCGAGATGAGTACAGTGCTTCAAGAGGGGGGAGCTGACGGCCAATAATCTTATCCGAACATCGCACTATACGCTGTAGTCTCCTCTTAGAGTGCGATGTTGCAGAACCAAACCAGACACAGATGGAGGACGTAATAATTGATTCTACTGTAGCCGTGTAGAACTTAGCTATGAGCTTCTGCGTCAGCTTAAATTACTTTAGCTGACGCAAGAAGTATATGCACTGTTGGGCCTTCTTAGTGATGGAGGTGATATTTGCATCCCATTTGAGGTCTTCTTGGATGGTGGTGCCCAGAAATTTGACGGTTTCAGTTTTGCTAACAGTAGTGTTCCGTATGACCAAAGGAGGTTGTGCTGGGTTTTTTTTTCCAGAAGTCAGTGATCATTTCCACCGTTTTTTGTGTGTTCATCACAACATGTTTACATCACACCATGACACCAGTCGACTTACTTCCTGTCTGTAATTGGACTCATCCCCGTTTTTTATGAGTCCAATCAGGGTGGTACCGTCTGTAAACTTAAGGAGTTACCTAACAAAGCTACTGTTCCCTTTGTATTAACACCGTTGTATTAATGCAAACGGTATGTAGTTCTCTCTTACGTTCAGTGCATGCCCAATACAGCTGTTTTGTAGTGGATCTTACGTGCCCCACGTTCCGAAAAATCGGAAAACGCATTGCACCGCTTGGTTCAGTTTGGGCCATTCGGGTACCTATCCAGAGTGACGGATAACTCACGTGATTGATCAGCTGCCCGACGAAAGAGAAACAGTAGGTGTGATGGACCGTCAGGTTGACGGAGCGGGGCGTCTGTCGCCCGTGGAGGAATCGGCGGCAGAGGTGAGCACGGACAGCGGCAATGTGTCCCAGAGTACAAGCAGCTTTTCCATGCTGAGTGAGGGTCTGAGCAGCGGCTCGGTGTCACAAAGCCACAGCTTCAACGCTCCGCCGCCACACAGCGGGCAAAACGACGAATTCCTACTGCAGCGCACAGCGCGGAGCTTCTCGGCTTACATTAGGGCGAACGCCGACGACCAGGTAAGTCGTATGTTTGGCTCAATCGAGCGATTATTTACAGTCAAGTAATAGCACTACTAGGCAAGGTCTTTGTGATATCTCCGCATGTCCTTTATGCATTACTTTATGTTGTCATAGAACATGAACGTTATGCAAGGAGGAGCTTAGGGGGAATCTGGGGCTTATTTAAAGCGTGTGTGGGACTCACTAGAACAGGCGGTTTGAGGATTGAAGGATGACATGAAGCGCACGAAATTGTTTTTTCCCCCCCACAGGTCTACGGCTTTGAAAAGAGCTTGGAGGAAATGCTTACTCGGGTGGATGAGTTCGTCGGAATGCTTGACATGGTATTCCTTTATCATGCCACCTGTTCCCATTCTTTGGATTATTCAAGCCGTTTAGTAAATTTTAATCTGGTTGTTTTTAAGGATCGCAGCACAGATTTATTGTATCTGTATTATTGAAGAAATCGATCTATTGATTGATTGATTATAAAGTTTTCCACTCTTACAATGACACTCTGGGAAACTTGTGTTACAGATGCATGGGATGTTTCAACTTATATATATAATCTTATTTGTTGTAGTATATTTAAAGCTGAGTAACAAGTTATTTTTTCTGCACTACTGTATCTATTGACTGGAAAGCATTTTTGCTGGTAGTAAAATGGGTTCTTGAAGTTCTCATTTTCTTCAGTTTAAGATGATCATTTGTGTCAAAAAAATAAAGCCAGTAAATAATATTGAATGAATGGTACTGGTATGAGTAATATAAAATGTTCTTTAGATCCGAAGTGACACGTCTCAGATTGTCAACGAGAATCTACCTCAAATTCTTAGAAGATCTGAAGAAATGAGAGAAATCTACAGAAAAATTGATAAGCTAGAGGTATGTTTGCTACTAAGGATAAATATCGTTTTATAAAAGCTCATCAGTGCACAGAGAACATGGTTAACTTTATTTCGCAAGTGATGGTGCTTATATTAATATGTGAAAATATGTCAAGTTGCCCATCTAGTACATCTGGTTGTAGAAGATAGAGGGTTCTGATGAAAGGTCTCGCATGGCTGACAGGCTTTCGTCAGAATAGTTGGAGCCAACGTCAGTGCGATGGAGGAGCAGGTGAATCAGGCTGAGGGAGAACAGGGAAGCCTCCCAGGGGCCTTCAAGAAGATCTTCCGCACAATGAATGTCTCTGCCTTTCTAAACGTAAGCATTTCTCAAGCCCAACATCGCTCAAGAAAGTGCAGTCATGCAGATGTTAGAGGTGTCAAACTTTGTGGCCAGGTGGGATGTCATACTAACTACACTGTTTAGTCTGTTAAAACTTGATTTGTGTCTTTAATCTGACAGTACATGACTTTGCGCATTAGGACTCCAATGCCTGTGATCAGAAGGTTATTGGTTCAAATCCTGCGGAAGACCGGATGTCAGTGATGGGTCCTTGAGCAAGGCCCTTAAACCCAGTTCCTCCAGGGACACGGCTCTCGCTTTTTGACTTGTATGTTGCTTTGAACAAAAGCCTCTGCTAAATAAGTAAATATTCAAACCTGGACATCAGGTCCACTCATTCATTAGCATTTCTTGTTTGGAGGCTTCGAGGGTCAGCTGAGGGTGTACTGTAAGTGCTGTAGGACTACAGTAAGGATGTTATTCAAGGATTTTTATTGACTTGACCTGTGGTTCTCCTTGCAGAAACCAGCTGGCTCTAGAAGGCCACAGAACCAGCATCAGGAGGTGCCGTCCGTCTTCAGAACCGACGATTATTTCCAGCCACACATGGAACACTGATTGAGAAGCCAGATCAATCCTCTCCCTCTGGTGCAGGAGCACCACATCATCGCGCTTTAGCCAAAGGGCAATAATACATATCCTTTGGCAGAGGGAGTGACTGTTGGTCAGAGATCTGACAAGCAATACTGTCCTGACACTTAGGACATGGGAGCGCTGAGTTGTGGAGCTCGGTAAAGGAGGGCCTCAGCTTCTCGCTTGGAATAAATGACTTTGTAGCCAAACAATATTCCAGGTCCTCTAAGTGACAGTTTGCCATGCTTGTGCGAGAAGTGCCTCATAGTGTTTTGCAGCTCTGGGTTTGTAAAATCCGAATTGATGCGGTAGTGCTTCATCGTATGACCCAGATGGGCCAGAAATGAAGTCAGTGGTATGTGGAGGAAAGTAAGTTGTGACATTATAGAAAATGGAGTGAATTTTTTTTTCTTTTTGCCATAAGAAGAGCTTTTTGAAATGGATGCCAACTAACATGTGACAGTTTTTAACATATTGCTTTTTTAAAATACTTTTTTTTTCCTCCATAATTATTGCCATATTTTGGGATACTTTTTTATTTGTAGTTTATATTTCTGCAGTCCATCTAAAAAGCAAAAGGGTGATATTAACAATTCTCCTATTTTGGTAACAGCTGTCATCCTTGTGCAGAGTAAGTGTCCAGCCAGGCCTTCCAGCAGCCTGCCCTGGCACTGTTCATCTAACCATATCATTAGTGTATGACTGACCATAAACCTCCAAAGCTCAGGGCAGCTACCACAAATATGTTTATAATCCTAGTGCAGACTTTGGACATCTGACTGAATTTCACTGAAAAACTACATGCACAAATATTTGCAAAGAACCTGACTGTGGTCAATGAGGGTATTTATTGTCAAAATTGTGGTACTTTGCGTTTTGGCAGTACACCTCACAATCTATGGCTCTGCCGCTTCATATAGGTGCATTTATTATGTATTAACATATACTAAGCACCAATCAGAGCATGCCAACATTAAAAAAAATTAGTATTTGATCAGCCAGGGTGATTGTAATGACTGGCCATTTTTTTTCTTTTAATGCAATATCATGTTCAATTTATAAATAGTTTCCCCGCTTGTCTCTGTATGTATTCGTTCCTGCTCTTCTGTTCCTAACATGCCCACTACCATTATACCTGTCTGATATTTTTTTAACAGTTTCCCTGAATTTAATTTTTTCCTCCTGCTACTTACTATGTTGGTAATAAAAGAATATTTTTGAGTTTCCTACTATTTAATGAGTGCTATTTTATGCTGCAATGAGTGCTTAAACGGTTGAAACCAGAAGTTTATATACACTGTATAAAAAAACAAACCTTTTCCTGTTTTAGGTCAGTCAGGATTACCAAAATCATTTCTATTTGCTAAATGTCCAGAATAATGAGAGAATTTTTTTTTAGAGATTTTTTTTTTTTATTTTCTTCAAACTCAAAAGTTTACATACACTAAGGTTACTGTGACTTTAAACAATCTGGGAAAGTCCAGTTTGATGATGTCATGGCTTTGGAAGTGTCTGATAGGTTAATTGACACCACTTGAGTTAATTGGAGGCCCACCTGTGGATGTATTTTAAGGCACCCCTCAAACATACTGCTTCCATCATGGGAGAATCAAAAGAAATAAGCCAAGATATCAGGAAGAGAATTGTGGACCTCCACAAGACTGGTTCATCCTTGGGTACAATTTCCAGATACCTGAAGGTGCCACGTTGATCTGTGCAAACCATTATACGCAAGTATAAACACCATGGGAATGTCCACCCATCATTCCGCTCAGGAAGGAGATGGGTTCTGTGTCCCAGCGATGAACGTGTTTTGGTACAAAACGTGTATCCACCCCAGAACAAAAGCAAAAGAGCTTGTGAAGATATTGGCTGAAGTTGGTAACAGAGTGTAATTATCCACTGTGAAACGAGTCCTGTACCGACATATGCTGAAAGGCCACTCAGTGAGGAAAAAGCCATTACTTCAAAAGCAACATAATAAAGCCAGATTATGCTTTGCAAATGCACACAGGGACAAAGACCTTAATTTTTGGAGACGTCCTGTGGTCTGGTAAAATTAAAATTGAACTGTTTGGCCATAATGACTATGGAGGAAATAGGGGGAAGCTTGCAAGCCTGAGAACACCATCCCAACTGTGAAATACAGGAGTGGTAGCATCATGTTGTGGGGGTGTTTTGCTGCAGGACGGACTGGTGCACTTCACAAAATATATGGTATCACGAGGAAAGAACATTATGTGGACATATTGAAGCAACATCTCAAGACATCAGCCAGGAAGTTAAAGCATGGGTGCAAATGGGTCTAACAAATGGATAATGACCCTAAGAATCCTGCAAAATTAGTTACAAAGTGGTTTAAGGACAACAAAGTCAATGTTTTGGAGTGGCCTTCATAAAGGCCTGATCTCTGTCCCTGGTTTCAACTGTATGTAAGGAACTCTTGTTTCTGGTTGTGTAGAGGGTGTTAATGCTATTAATAATTATATTAATTATTAACCTTTTAGAAACTCCGGAATCACATAAAACTTCAGGCAATTTAGCATAACCGCTAGGAGAAACCAGCAATGTGTTGTTTACAGATCTTTAAAGATCGAAACCCAGGCAGCTGCTTGGAAGGCAGGTATGCTAACTATTACACCACTAACACTGAAGTATATGCCTATAAATCTGAATGAAATTGCAGCATTTACTTGTTTCCTAGGATGTATTTTAGGGTTCTTGCACATGATTAGTTTGGTATTCTAGTCTTAAAAAATTATTTAAAGTAACATTTGCTTTAAGAAATGATTATGTAAGCAGTCAGTCAACAACACAGTGCAAATTACTTCAAAAATTACACTTCAGTAAGCCAGGTATTAGTGTTTTGAAGTCATTTGAGTTAACATTGAAACTTCTAGGAAGTCAAGAGGATTACGTTCACCGTGGCCATGACGTGAGGATCCCGCCCTCCACATCCGTCATAGCGCGGCCTGAGCCAATCGCTTGCTGGGAGTTCTGTCTCCTGTACCGCTATTGGCGGATTTGGTTCCTGGGCTCGCGCGCGGTCTACGAGTGGAAGATACTTTCATCTATAAGCTGGTTGCGTTGGAGACTGTGGTTCTTCGAGCGTCTAATTCAGGAGAAATTTCGCGTATAGTCTGATTATTACTGCTTATTTGCGTGTGTTAGGTTAGACTTTTCTGAAGATATGGCGGAGAAACCAGTGTGGGAACAAATAGGGACGAGTTTTGTGCAGCATTACTACCTACAATTCGACACGAATCGCGCCAACCTTGCTGATATATATGTAAGAACCCAAATTTTATTTATCGATCGCTATAAAGCCAATAAGGAGTATCTTTCCTTATCATAAATTTATTTTAATTGCTTTTTTTTAGCTTCATATGAGATCCACGTGTTTCCCAGCACAGTGTGACTTTAATACTGATTTCTAAAACGCTTTGGAATCTGTCAACAGGCCGTTGTATTTTGTTTTCTACAGACTGATTCTTCGTGTCTGACGTGGGAAGGACAGGGATTTCAAGGCAAGGCTGCTATCATGGGAAAACTCAGCGTAAGTAATCATGGGTGGATTCGAATCGTTTCTGATTAACGTTGTATTTTTGCGCATGCGCTAATGCGTTGAAAATACGTTTCAGACATTATTAGTTGATGAGGATCCGCTTCCCCCCTAGTTTAGTGTCAGTTCCAGCCAGGCTGGCTTCAGTTTTTGCCTCCCACAGTTCACTGCACTGAGTTTAGTGGTGAAATAAGGTCTCCCCTGTAATGACGTTCAGTGAGGTATTTAATGTGAATGTCTCATTTAAGACGGCAATAAATAGATCTACATATGAAGAATACCCATTTACCTTAAACATATAAAGGGTGCAATAACTAGATACATCTTTAATACAAGTCGAGTGCTGTGAGGGTTAAAGATGGCGATATACTTCATATGACTTCCAAACGAAATGAAATCAAACACATTGGTCAGTATCTGTCACATACTTAAAATGACGCCACTTCCTCGTTAGTTCTATGTCATGCCACAACCCTAAAAGGCACAGAATGTTTTTGAGGTAACAGACCCACACACAGAGAGCAAATAAACGTATTGTGGGGGGTGTGCGAGTCATTTTAATAGAGGAGATGACAGCTTTTAAAATTGAAGTTGCTCTATTAACTGCGGCTATTGAATTAATACTAGCAGTGGCTCAGACAGGGAAGCCGGCAATTTTACACGACATTCACAGTTACATGCTAATGAAACACACACATTCCACCACAAACATTACACAGATATGACATTTACTTTTAACAGAAATACACAAATACACATATTAATTTACAATATTTAAAGTGCGATGCAAAGCATGCCAGTACCTGCATAATCAGTCCTGCTGACCAACCCCTTGGCGTCTCATTTGTCAGCCAATCATGGACAGTGGGTGGGATCATAACAAATGAGAGCGGTCGCCTCGTGACCCTACGCAAGTAGTGCACTGAAATGGTGATTACTGCTGTGATTACATGTCATACATCATCGTATTGCTAAAACCATGTGGATTCCATCTGAAGTACACGGCCAGCTTAAAGGCTGATTGCATGGGTGTGGGGGTGTTTCCCAGAGTAGGAGGGAAATGCCAAAATTATGGGAGATACTATCCATTTTCAGAGTCTCCCATTCAAGACCATTGAACACAGCATCACAGCGCAAGACCACCAGCCTACCCCTGACAGCTGTGTCCTCAGCATGGTTGTAGGGCAGCTGAAGGTAAGTAATTTATCTACGGTCTACATATTGCTTGCTGGGTTTTCTTCATAAAGTGGGTTTCCTAAAGTATCCAAACAAACAAGTAATCAGAGTTTAGCACCCTCCATTTAACATTGAAATATGCATGCCTTGTTTCAGCATGTAAGTAATATATGGTAATATACCATTTAGTCAGGTATAGCTGCATTGTATCACATATGAATTTTGTTACTTTTTAGATATATACCGACATTCAGTGTGGATACGTTTGATTAAAAATGCCAAATATCGATTTTATGATTAATCACAATCCTCGTTTTGATGCTTCGATATCAATTCACAAAATCGCAAGATCGATCTAGTTAATTTATGCTTTTTCCCCGAGATTTTGAAAATATTTTCACTGAGTTTTACTTCAGTCCTCTTATCATATAGGTGGCGCTACTTTCTTTTTCACCTAAAGGCAGGTTGCAATAGTATCGTAGTCACGGTGATGGAGTGCTATAGCACGTGAATGCAAGCAAGTCATGTCGGGTCAAAGTAGGGCTCATGCTCACACCAGTCATACTCAGTACACTGCTAATGGAAACGCAAAATAGCATTTTATATATAAGCAGAATAAGTAGAAAGAAATAAAAGCAAATGAGAAAATGGTTATTATTTCTGTGACCTGCTGTCAGCTATGAGAATATTGCTAATTGTCTGTTTTTTTCCCCCAAATGTAACACTGAAGCAAATTTATGCAACTTATAGTCTGGAGATATAATTTATTTCTGACTGGATACAAGAACTGGAGAAGGAACAGTGTGGACAAAATGTTTTGGTGTATTCACAGTACAAGAATAAATTTCATGCTTACTATATAATTGTTTTTCATTATCTTATTTTCGTCCTGTAATGTTAACTTAAACTGGTTTGATCGTGCATTAATGAATGTGTCTCAAACATAAGTTGAATAGAATCGAAGTTGAATCCAATCGGGTCCTTGTGAATCAAAATCAAATGGAATTTAGGGCCAATTTGCAGCCTTAAACAATTCCTGTATACTCCTAGAATAAAAAGGCTCTAATCTGTTTTGGCACATATCTTTAACTTAAAGTCCTTCTGGAATATGGCATTTGATTTTTGAACTTGCCCCATTTTTATCAGCTATTCTTTTTAGTGCTAATTACTTGGCAGTATGGCCCAAATATAGGGCAAAAGCATCAATTGTTTGGAAGCACTTTATTAGAAGTGAATGAAAATGCAGTCATCTGTTAGTATTGCAAAGCAGGACTTAAATATCACCACAGCATAACTGCAATACAAATACGTCTTAAAAGAAGATATTGAGGTTTACGGACTCCAATGATGTGAGATTAGCCAACTATATGTGTCGTTTAGCATCTTGGAGTAGCCTGGCCTGTCTGTCATCACTTTGACTTTGATTTAGTTCTTAAATTTACATTGTATAATTCATGCATGTGAAAATTATTCCTACAAAAACAAAGGTTGGCCCTGTCTCTTAGCCACATAATCTTACATAATACGGCGCATTCATATAATTTTTTCGTCAATGTATTGTTTTGAGTAGGACTGCATTTCATGACTACTGTATTTTCATGACCAGTTCTTGTTCGCTTTCCTCTCCTTCTTGAGACTTTTATGTTGAAATGAAACCATCATTAAAATTGCAAAGCTAGCAGACTATCATAGTTCATGGAATGTGATGATTGCATGTATATGATATTAACATCGCACATTGTGCAGGCTGTTGTTGCATGCCACCACCTTGTGTGTGTAGTCTGCTTGTTCATCCTGTGTGCGCATGGCTTCTCTGCAGATCCTCTGGTTTCCGTCCACTGTCTAAAAACTTGCAACTTAAGTGAATTGGAGTGCCTAAATTGACTGTATGCTTGACTGAGGGCTCAGCCTGCAATGACTGGTTAGTTTCTGCCTGTGTATGTATTGTATTGTATATTAGGTGAGTGAACAAGCTTAATTTCCAACCCTGGTGTTAGGTCACTATTTCCCTGTAGATAAAACTGCATGGAACTCTAATTACTGTTAAGTTTTTGTCTGCTTCATATCTTCAGGCAGATGAGGACCCTGTGATGGGCTTTCACCAGATGTTTCTGCTGAAGAATATCGACAACAAATGGGTCTGCACCAATGATGTGTTCCGGTTAGCTCTTCATAACTTTGGACAGTAGTATCAGTTAAGGATTTTGTCCTTTTATACAATTAATTGTTCTGGCTGTTTAAAATGTCTTCTCGTCTCATCGCCATTAGGCATTCCATGTCAGACTTTGGGTTTGTATCTGTTTATTATTCAGCACTTGTGATTAAAACCATTATTTCTATTCTAGAAATGGGATTTTATGTGCTTGTATGTGTGTTTTTTCTGGAGTTGTCTTACGTCTTTGCTGTTTTGAAAGCCATCTGGCTGACTAATGGTGACTCAATGACACCATTTGCATTTTTATCACAATATATCCATCAGTCCTCCATGTCACTTGTTTGTAGATATAATTATATTTTTGCTGTCCATTTGGAGCTAAAGGCATTATAGGCTTTAGCCAGCTTTTGCCTCATTAGTAGAATCATCAACAACATAGGATCCTGCAGTCAAATGTGGTTTAATGAAGGACCTAGGGGGGAAAAAAACAAAACAAAAAAAAAACTAAGGATAAAATCTAAAAAAAGATCACAGTTGTTCAGAATGTGGAATTTTCTGTGACTCCGTGGATGTGAGTGGGATGATGAAGAAGCAGGACAGGAAGAGTATTCACCTTTAAATTTAATGTTGGCAAAGACATGAGCCACAAGCAAAGAAGTACATTCTGGAGCCAAAAAAAAAATACATGGGCCAAGGAGATACTTCCATAAATGTACTCTCGACCAGTGCCGATGGAGTAATGTTAAGACATGCTGCACATTAAACACAATATTATGAGAGCCTCATAATATTATTTGTTAGTAAACTTAAGTGAATTGGCATGAAAAATGCTGGAAAAGCTCCTCTGTCAGATCAGAGTATAGGTCAATGTTTAGACCAACAGGAGATGTTGCTAGAAGGGATAACCACCACCTGAAAAAAGCCAGAGAAGGTGTGAGAAGACTTCAAAACCTCAGACAAGACACTTTCTAGAAGGATAATCACAAAAAGATTGTCTCTTGCTGGTTTTGTGTTTGCATGTTAAGCCACTACTGTCTGAGGAAAAAAATTATCAAGGGCATAATGCAGTTTTGGTAGAGTATGGATAGATTGGTGCAGAGTGGTTTTAGTTTTGTGGAGTGATAAATCTTGGTTTCAGTTGAATGCATCTCAGCCATAGTTAAGCTTAGAGGAAAAGCTATCGTGACGTGGGGAGCCTTTTCAGCTGCGTGTAAAGCTGAGTATGTATTTTCCGTAATCAGAGTTATTTTTCCAAGACTATTACTGCCTATGCTGCAGAGACCACCCAGGAATGGCCTGACACCAAGTCCATCAGTCAAATGTTTTGGCCTGGTCAGAGTGAAGATTTACTCACTCACTTTAAAACAGAAGTAGATAGTTAAGCTTTAGAAAGTACAAATCCAGACCAAAATTTTGTTTCAGGCAAACAGTTGAGTACAGTGTGAATGTCACTCTATATACTGAACTGGTTGGTTGAAACAAAATCTTGGTCTAGATTTGTACTCTCTGACCCTGAACTTTCTACCTCTGCATTAAATGTAAACTAGCTGCGAAATGTTTTTCCACTACTGATTGTTTGAAGCCATCAAACTGAAAGGAACGATTTTAATTACCTGCACTTTCTGTAAAAAAAGTTGCCTGCAAGTTTCAAAGTCAACTTTATTGACATTGCGTAATAATGTACACTAATGACAATATAATTATAATAATATTTGTAGTGAGATAATGAAAATGACTTGATGTTTGAAGACTGTAATTAATGTATTATTGTTGTTAATGATAACAATACCCAAGTATATCTCATTGTTATTTTAAAGACATTTTGGATGTCTCAATATTGAGAATATAATAAGGATGCTTTTCCTTCAAAAAAGCGTCCATTGTTCTTGGAAAGCTGCAAAGCAACTCTCAAACTGTGTAATGGGGTGTTGGATCATTCTTCAAAAAGGGAAGCCTACATTTCTTTGAGGGTTCAACGAGATGGAGATCTACTTCACATACTGCACTTCTTAAGAAGGTTCAAGGATGTTTATATCGGATGAGTGGGAATGGCCTGGAAAGTGCTTGCCTTCGTATTGGTGTTAATAAAACCATTCTTGAATTTGTTTAGCAGTGTGTATGGGAACATCATGACAGAACAGCGTCTGTCCCGTAGGGTAGACGTTCCAGTAAAATGGCCTCGTATTCTCTGGCCTTTGTATAACCATGCAGAGCAGTCATCCCACAAAATGGCTGCACATACCATTACGGATCACCCACCCTAATGACTAATGATGATTTTGTTGACAAGAACCGTGATAAAAATTGGCATCAAAGATTTTTCACAGGACAGTAATAAAAAATAATCTATGATGCCACTGACACTCTCGTCAATGAATGAAACAAGATGAAAATGTCAGGAAGAGACGAATTTGCAATAGGATATGATTGGATAATGTTGATTTAACTGGTTCCAGTGCGTAAACCATGTATCCATCTCACAAGTAGAAACCACACAAAACTGTTAGGGCAACCACTACTCTTGATGAATTTTATCGTGGGACCCCTATCTCCTACTCTGCATATTTTTCCAATTTGCTTACAAGGCAAAGAGATGCACAGAGGATGCTGTGGCCACAGCCCTTCATGCTGCCCTGACCCTTCTGGAGCAGCAGGGGAGCTACGCCAGACTGCTTTTTGTGGATTTCAGCTCGGCATTTAACACCATCCTCCCACAACGACTGGTGTCCAAACTGGCAGACTTTTGACTTCCATCACTCACCTGCAGTTGGATACTGGACTTTGTCAGGTCGCTCCCAGAGGGTCAGACTGGGTTCCCACACCTCCACTGCTCTCGGTCTCAACACCGGGTCGGCGCAGGGCTGTGTGCTCAGCCCGCTCCTCTACACCCTCTACATACATGACTGTGTCCCCACACACCTCAACAACAAGATCATTAAGTTTGCAGATGATACGACGGTGATTGGACTCATCTCGGGCAAGGAGAGTAAGCTGGCATTCAGGGACGAGGTGGAGCGGCTGTCAGAGTGGTGCAGAGTCAACAACCTGCTCCTCAACACCACAAAAACAAAGGAGCTGCAGAGTCAACCACTCACCATCGCCGGGGCACATGTGGAGAGGGTCTCGGTGTTCAGGTTCCTGGGTATTGAATTGGAGGATGACCAGACCTGGAGTGCTAACACTAATGAGCTGCTGAAAAAGGTGCAGGAGAGACTATATTTTCTGAGAAAAATCTGCTCCTAGCCTTTTACCACTGTTTCATCGAGAGTGTCTTGGACACTCGGGTGAAGAGAGGGGCGGAGCTGTCAACTGATCACTACCTGGTGGTGGGTTGGCTCAGCTGGTGGGGGAGGAAGCCAGCCAGGCCTGGCAGGCCGAAGCGTATAGTGAGGGTCTGCTAGCAACGTCTGGTGGAATCCCATGTCAGGAGGAGCTTCAACTCCTACCTCCAGCAGAACTTCTCCCATGTCCCGGGGGAGGCAGGGGACATTGAGTCTGAATGGGCCATGTTCCGTGTCTCCATTGTGGCGGCAGCTGACCGGAGCTGTGGCTGCAAGGTGGTCAGTACCTGTCGTGGCAGCAATCCCCAAACCCGCTGGTGGACACTGGTGGTTAGGGATGCCGTCATCAGGCCTTTTTGGCCTGTGTGGCAGCTGATGGGTACTGGGGGGCTAAGCAGAATGCGGCTTCGGTGGTTGCCGAGGCAAAAACTCGGGTGTGAGAGGAGATTGGCGAGGCCATGGAAAACGACTTCCGGATGTCTTTGAGGAGATTCTGGTCCACCATCTGCCGTCTCAGGGCGGGAAAGCGGTGCACCATCAACACTGTTTATGGTGGGGATGGTGCACTGCTGACCTCAACTCGGGATGTTTTGGGTCGGTGGAGAGAGTACTTTGAAAACCTCCTCAGTCCCACCGACATGCCTTCCAATGAGGAAGCAGAGTCTGGAGACTTGGGGGTGGACTCCCCTATCTCTGGGGCGGAAGTCGCTGAGGGTGGTTAAAAAGCTCCTCAGTGGCTGGGCCCCGGGGGTGGATGAGATCTGCTCGGAGTTCCTTAAGGCTCTGGAGCTGTCCTGGTTGACATGCATCTGCAGCATCCCATGGACATCGGGGGCAGTGCCTCTGGACTGGCGGACCGGGGTGGTGGTCCCCCTCTTTAAGAAGGGGGACCGGAGGGTGTGCTCCAACTATAGGGGGATCACATTCAGCCTCAGCCTCCCTGGTAAGGTCTATTCGGGGGTTCTAGAAAGGAGGGTCCGTCGGATTGTCGAACCTCGGATTCAGGAGGAGCAGTGTGGTTTTCGCCCTGGCTGTGGAACAGTGGGCCAGCTCTATACTCTCAGCAGGGTCTTAGAGGGTTCATGGGAGTTTGTTCAACCAGTCTACATGTGTTTTGTGGACTTGGAGAAGGCATTCGACCGTGTCCCTCGGGGAGTCCTGTGGGGAGTGCTCCGGGAATATGGGGTGCCGGGCTGCCTTATAAGGGCTGTTCGGTCCCTGTATGACCAGGGTCAGAGCTTGGTCCGCATGGTCGGCAATAAGTCAGACTTGTTTCCGGTGAGGGTTGGACTCCGTCAGGGGTGCCCTTTGTCACTGATTCTGTTCATAGCTATTATGAACAGAATTTCTGGGCACAACCAGGGCATTGAGGGTGTCCGGTTTGGTGACCTCAGGATTAGGTCTCTGCTTTTTGCAGATGATGTGGTTCTGTTGGCTTCATTGGACCGTGACCTTCGGCTCTCATTGGGACAGTTCGCAGCCGAGTGTGAAGCAGCTGGGATGAGAACCAGCACCTCCAAATCCGAGACCATAGTCCTCAGCTGGAAAAGGGTGGAATGCTCTCTCCGGGTTGGGGAGGGGGTCCTTCCCCAAGTGGAGGAGTTTAAGTATCTCGGGGTCTTGTTCACGAGTGAGGGAAGGATGGAATGGGAGATCGACGGGCAGATCAGTGTGGCGCCAGCAGTGATGCGGGCGCTGCATCGGTCTGTCATGGTGAAGAAAGAGCTGAGCCAAAAGGCAAAGCTCTCGATTTACCAGTCGATCTACGTTCCTAGCCTCACCTATGGTCTATGAGCTATGGGTAGTGACCGAAAGAACTAGATCGTGAGTACAAGCGGCCGAAGTGAGTTTTCTCCGCAGGGTGGCTGGGTTCTAGAGATAGGGTGAGGAGCTCGGTCATTCGGGAGAGACGAGTAGAGCTACTGCTCCTCCACATTAAGAGGAGCCAGATGAGGTGGCTCGGGTATCTGCTTAGGATGCCTTTAGGATGAAGTTATTTTCCATTTGTGGAACAGAGCCCTTTTCCTCCTGACTTTATTCTTAATTTCCTTAGTAAATCACCTTGGTTGCACTTTCCTAGATTTAGTTTTGCTGGGAACAGGTATGAAGTCATCTTGCACTTGCAACAATGTGCTATTAAAAAATTCTCATGCCTCTTCAACAGTTTTGCTATTTAACTCCATCCAGTTTACAGTTTCTAGTTTCAGTCTCATACCATTAAAGTTAGCCTTCCTAACATTGTATACTTTTGTTTTGGACTTTGCTTTTCGGACACTAAAATTAACCTCAAATTTAACCATGTTATGATCACTACCGTCCAGTGGTTCTAAATCCTCAACTTTTCCAATCCTATCCTGGTTACTAGAGAAAACAAGATCAAGAAGGGCTTCTCCCCTGGTAGGTACACAGTCTCTGCCTGCAGGTCTGGGGCCATGCCTCAACAGTAAGCACTGAGAGGACCTAGCTTTCTCCACCCACTGATTACAGTCAGAGTCCACAACTCAACGGGAAACTTCATGGACAGGATTGCAGACATCTCTGCCCTGGGAGGGGTGGAGAAAAACCCCACTCTTCAGAAATGTTGGAGGAAGGTCTTGAGAATGAAGGCCTGAGCTGTGCTGGTGGTGCAGGGAAGTAGGCCACTCATGGGCTCTTCTTGTGAGGAGGGGGAGCAAGGAATCAACCTGCTCAGCATCAGGCAGCAGCACAACGTTGGGGTGAATGAATAGGTCACATTGTACCAGAAAGCCTTTGCACTGTTCAGGGGAGCCATTGTATCACTCTGGAGCCAGAATGACAGGTGACAGACTGGGAGTCATCTGCAGCCACGTTGGGTGGTGAGCAGTGGAGCAGGGATCGGCAAAGTCACGTGTAGGGAAAGACCGCTGTTCCAAGTACTGATCTAATGTACCACTAATGTGCTATGAAGCTTTACTGGATCCATTCGCAGTATAATACAATAATATTTTATTAGAAAACTATTTTTCAACATTAATTGCATTAAAAGGATGTTCAAGTAATTAAGTTATAGGGCTGATATCGACAGATTCTTTGTTATGTAAAACGTGGTGCCGATCAGACCAAGGAATCGCAGCAGCGAGTGAAGACGACGAAAGGGGGACTGACACAAAGTTTTTTTCTTTACGCTTCTCCACACAACAAGCAACAATAACACGAAAGCCATGAATGACAGGGAAACACGGGGAAGTTACACTAAGGACGGTAAGGCACACACACGGAGGGTAATTACACAATGGCCCAGACGCAAGGATCAGGCAAGAATCGAGTACTAACACAGTTAAAAGTACATGTGACAACCGCGGCCACACAGCCCAAGTACCTACACTAAAAAATACAAACAGGGGCTATATGTCACGCCCTGCATCCCTGCCCCTCTTGTTCTCTCCCTAGCTACTAATTTGTCTAACCTCTGGTTTCAAAATTCATGTGACTCACTCCAGCTGCCTCTCCTCTGCTCCCTCGTTAGTGGTGTATGATTGCCTCTTAGTCCTGTGCTCCCCGGTTTGGTCATTGACGTCACTCTCTGTTTTGCTCCTTAGAGTGCGCAATGCCTGGTGATTCTGCCTGATCCTCCCTGCCCCGTTTTGACTCCTCGTGGTCTATTTCCTTTGCTCTGCCTGCTCTGTTCCCTTTAATAAAGCTCTTTTTGGTATTTCCCCACGCCTGCCTTTGCGTCTGTCCTTGCCTGTGACGTGACACCATACACAGGAGCTCACGAGGCATGCAGATACTGCCGGTGCTACAATATTATATCGTATTTGAATTATACATAGTTCAGTAATTTAATTTGTACAGGACTGTAATTTGAAAAGCGTTTGAAACAACTGTATTGTATTTTGAAACAGTCAGTAAAATTTTGTAAATAGCGACGTTGACCGTTCAATTACCTTATATCCATGTAGCCTAAGTATAGAAATATCAGTTGGATGGTAATCTGCCTGAGACATAAAGAAAAAGGGGAAAAATCGGTTATAACGATAATCTATTTCACCCAGGCAAACGTGATTGCTGTAAGTGGATTCTACTGTATATAAATGTATGCAGTCAACCGTAGATTTGATCGAGTCACATGTGCACCGACAGTGAGGGCCAAATACAAAAGAAATTGAGGGGCTTTCCCAGTGTCAATACAGACAATTAAAGGTAATCAGCCATTTTATGAAAATGTATGCAAATACATGAGATGAGTTTAATTTTCTATAATTGTTAAGGGTACAGGTTTGGCAGATGGTCTAAAGCCATTTACTACTTGAATAGTTTAATGCTTCAATATTTTGCGGTTCACTGAGATCGGCAACGCATGCGTGTCTCAATCCCACGGTTAGCTCAGATCCTGTAGTGACATGCACTATTTAAAGATACACGCGGTGCAGCATAAAGCATGCTGATAATACGCGTAATCGTCCTGCTGACCAACCCCGTGGTGTCACATTTATGTCAGCCAATCGTGGAAAGGGTGTGAGATGAGAGCAAACGAAAGAGTTCGCCTTGGGGACCAGGCACAGGTGGTGCAGATAAACGGTGATCATTGCAGCGATGATGACTCATACAGCATCGTCTTGCTAAAATGACATCGATTCTGTCGATTTCATCTGCAGTATACGGCCCCCTTTAGAACACCTACATTTTTTCAATTTTTATTAAAATGTACACAGTTTAACGTCTTAATGGATTGCGAAATTAATCCAACAATAACAAATAAACAATTGGAAATAAATGAATCGCAGAGTGGTTTTTTTTTAACATAATTTTATCTAAATTTTTGATTCATCAAAGCTGCCACCTTTTGCAAATATAAAGAGCCAAACACAATCGTGGCATATTCTTTATACAATAAATATCAAATATTCGGCCATCCCACCTAAGGCACATTGATTTCAGTGAGGTGTGATGAGAGACACCCAGGAGGGGGAGAGAGAGTTATACTTTATCGGGAAATACCGGAAGGGGGGGGAAGGGGTTTCGGGTGCTGGCGGTAAAATTTGCCAACTGGGTGGGCAGGGTTGTAGCTAATTTTACCCCTGCTGAATAGCGGAATGTCAGACTTCTGTCCTGTTCCTCCCAATCCAGCTTGATGGGGCTCCATCCATGTATGTCCTATTATTTGATGCCCACTGCCCAGTGCCGCCTTCTTTTCTTCTAAGCTGGTTCTGACATAGCCCGGAGGTTTTGGGTCACCATATTTCTGTAGGATGAACCAACTAGATGTAGACCTGGGGATACTTGATAGCCATTGTAAAATGGTGTGGTAGCCCTTTTGGATCAGGGTGACAGTCTCTCTGTGCAAGTCCTCCTGTCAGAGTTTCCTCCAGTTTCCAAATGCCTTTTGTTGGTGTAGGACAATGCTTCCCAACCCAGTCCTCTGGGACCCATTGGATAGTTCACATTTTTGCTCCCTCCCAGCTTCTGGTAGGAGCAAAAACATGGACTGTATAGGGGTTTCTGAGGACAGGGCTGGGAAACACTTGTGTAGGAAACTGTGCTCACTGACACATTATATGATAATTTAATTTAATTTAATCATATAGTTATATAATGTTATTAATGTAAATTAAAGCTGTTAAGGTATATTAGGATGTTAAGGTATACGTACATGCTGCTTATGAATGTTCTGTGACTGCCTTATGAAGATGCACTGTATGTTCTATGAATACATTATTAAAGCAGTTAATGTAAAGTATGACTGAATGTCTTATGTTGCACTTGAGGTCTGTGAATAGGTTCTTGCTTTTTTAGAAGCTGCTTTTGCTCCAGTACTGCGTACACTTGTACCTGGGCCTTCATTGGATGGCTATTTGCTTCACTTTACATTGCTTTGGACAAAAATGTCTGCCTAATGTATAAAATGTAATACAGACCAATTGATTATAGGTAATCAGCAAAAGTATGGACACCTGTAGAGGCTTCATTTCAGAGCTTAGTTTGCTTCAATTGCTTCAATTGATGCTTCTCCCCAAAGGGACCACACAACAAGCAACAATAAGTTGTTAAGTTGGTAACATATTACTTGTTTCCTTAAAGGGCCTTTCTTATAAGTCTGAAATTTACGTTATTTTTCAGTTTTGGTGACCTTTTCTTAAATCTCTGGCAGTTTACGGCTTGCCTTTGTACCATTTCAGGTTGCTCACTGGACTTGAACAGCTAAAATTTCAATAACACTGGAAAAATGGGGGTGTTTCTGAATCTTTTAACCAATAGCTTGAGTAAATCTGTGAACGATGACTCATCAGACAGCATCACATTTTCCTTTCCTCAGCAGGGTTTATGTATTTGTGCACTGGCCTTCAGTAGCAGCCCTGCTGTGAAACCTATGAAATTCAAGACAAATTTTGAGAGACTGAGCTATAGAGGTGCTGATTCGGTGCTCATTTTGAAGGCCATACCTTTGGCAGCTGTATTGTTAAGTGTCACTTTATCTTAAGACCACTATTGCTTTTTGCTGGTAGTTTGTTCATGTTTGGTATATGCTGTACTCACTTTTGAAGCTATTTCCGTTGATACATTAAATAATATATTATTCATGTATAATATATATTTATATTATATATAAATAAAACTTGCCTTTCAAACTGAACCCTCTAAACATTTGGACCAAAGACGGATTGCTTGTTGTTAAACAGTGAAATGGTATAAACAGATAAAGCATGAATATAAGCATGAATATATACACATAGATATATATGTGGGTGTGGCTCACCAGGTTAGGACTCTGTGCCTGTGATCGGAAAGTCACTGGAAAGTCACTGGAAAGTCACTGGAAAGTCACATGTCCGCTGGGCCCTTGAGCACTGTGCTCCAACCTCAAGCCTCCCTCACAACTGTATATGTGTGTATGTCTCAAAGCAGAGCAAGATGGGGAACGTAAAAAGAAGCACTCCAACGTACCTGCACTTGAGCAAATGGCAAATAAAGCATTGTTTCATTATTATTATTATTTCAAATTTAGATTTTTGGACATCCTGTTTTATGCCAGATTACGCCTTTTGAAGAGAAATTGTCTAGTGTCATGATTTCGTTCACAGAACAGCAGTATACGTTCAACTGTTCTAAATTTGTGCCCTGTAAATCATACTGAAAGCACCAAGATCAAATTAAACTTTATATGTTATACTGCAGATTGTGTAAGAATGCATATATGAAATTAAACCTTGGGTGTAGCGTAAATATCCAATATGTGTATTTAGCTACTTGTAACTAATATAAAAATACTATTTGTAGTCGTAATTATAATTTGGACATAATATATTCATGGTGATCAAATAATGAAGTAGTCCCAATACCCTAAAACATAGATCTTAATATTTTATCCAAAGAATTCGAAAAACTAGCTAGCTCAGTAGCTCCCCCTATATAGCTTTATCATTGGCTAATAAGAAATGGCAAGATATGATGTCATCACAAAATGCTTCCTGACCCGCCCACCTGCCCCAGTTACCAAAAATGCTTGGCTTGACATAGACCACGTGACACCTTCAGATCTAGGTTTCCCTTTAGACACGCCCACCCAGCATTTTTTCATCCAACCACAGGAGATTGGCTCAATTGACAGTAATTAACAAGTCAATCAAGGTGGCAAGCAGGTCACTGGAAGTGAACGCAATTGTATTAATAAGCTCTGTGATGAGATTAAATGAAATTCCCAACTTTATTCAGTAATCGAGTAGCCCTTATATTATTGGTCAGCTTCTCAATATGCAAATTGGAGGCCAGACGTCATTTCCTGGTTATCGCGAGCGCCATTTTTCCTTTCAAGGGAAGGGTGATGCAGCATAATAAAAAAAATAGGAGCAACTGAAGCTTGATAATTGTGCAGTTTTTAGTATCATCGGCGACGGCACGTCGTTTTGGGGGAGCACGAGGGCTCGGTGCGCACAACGGTTTGAGCCCGTCCTACGCTGACACCGGCGAAGAGGAGCTCGTGGATTGGTGAGAATAGACCGTGAGCGAGCGCGAGCGCTGCCCGCGCGCACTAGGAAACGCCGCCCGTTCGGCTGGCCAACTAGCTGCAGGAATGGGACGCTAAGGCAGACCTCTGGCACACCGAGGCCGGCCCCTCGGCGCAGGTAGCCGGCAGGCTAGTCAGATAAAGCAGCTATCTGGCGTTCACAGTTGTTACTGCAAATCCGTGGCTGTGTGTTAGCATCCAGGCTCGCCAATTTATATACGATGTTTCATGTCTTTTTTTTCCCTCCTTTCTTCAGTATGAAATAGTACACTGAGTTTGTAGATCCCTTTTTTATTTTGACTTTCTGGTGGTACAAAGTAGTAAAGCTGTTAAACTTTACTACTTTTAACCAAATTTGTGCGCGCTGGGCGAACGCAGAGTTTGTGGATGAAACATACTTGCGATGCATATTTTAAAGAGACTTTTTTTCTCGAAACTCCCGACCAAAGCCAAGAAAGACTGGGTTTCAAAATCACAGCATCTTAACTGTAATTAGGAAAAATCAAAGTCTCCTGCGGCAAGAGTTAACATGTCTGCCTAAGTGCAATTTTTTTGTATTTGCGCTTTAGCTATATGGTCAGGATGACTAGCACTCAGCAGTGCATTTATACAGCTTTTGACGTTATTTGACACTTACCAAATTATTTTGAGATGCCTGTAGCTATTGAAAAACTCTGACTTTGCACTGGTAAGTGCAAATGTGTGCAATATAACAAACACCATTATATAGCCACTTTGGCACAATGCAAGAAGTTTTGGGAACGGTAGGCTTAAATGTCGAGCATGCTTAGGAAGTAACTTTGCCTCCAAGCCCATGGAAGTAACGGTCGAGGTATGAGTGAGGGATACAAGTTAATATCTGTTTCCATTGGACACGTTTACGTTTTTGGGGGGTGATGAGAGATCTGTCCAGAGTGCTGGAATGTCAACACTCAAAATTTGATCATGTGAGGTCTGAGTATGCTATATAGGTAGACAGTATTTTATCAATCTCATAGACTTCACGTGCATTTTTGTTTTTGTAATCACTATCATTGTTCACTGGTTTGTGGTATGCCTGATAAATTGTTTTTACTCTGTACAATCTGAACTGTATTTGTTTGGAAAATGAACGTGTGAGTGGTGTTCAGGTGTTCATATATTTAATATACAAAGGTTATAGGTTCAAATCCCAGCAAGCCCACATAAATTTTAACCCTATTCTCTGCTGTGAATTGCTTTGAAAATTCTCATTATCTGAAAAGAAATGTGTAGTGCAAAATCATCCAACATGATGAATTCTGTTTTTTATTTTTTTTTATTTTACACGTTTTGATTTTTTTTCCCACTGTTGATTTTAAGTAAATTCAACAATGTCATGCATTATGTACAACATTTAATTCTAGGTCAGTTGTTTGTACCAGTTTTGATGCATATTTTTACAATGAAGCATAATGTGATGGGTAAAGCACTTAAAAAGCAAAGTCATCTTATAAAAAAGGCATCCAAACAGGAGACTTTGAGGTGTGGGTGTAATAAGGCCTTGCTGCATTCTCCCCATCTGTCAGAGCATGAAGCTGCCTTTGATTGGTATGAATGCTGTCCAATCAGTTGATGCCATCTGGCTGTAGTGTCTTCTGATTGGTTTGGGCTGCTGGGAGGAGTAATTGTTTCATTTCCTATGTTGATAGTAAATCACACGAGTCATTAGAGTTTATCTGGCTTTAAATTGGCTAGCCTGTAATTAATAATGGAGCTCAGGTGTTTAGACGATTCAGAAAGTACTGTGATGAATAAAATCTTGTACTTTTTACTCTGAGCACTGATGTCCCAGTCTGTGAGAAGCATTAATTGCTATACAGGAACAAGCTAAGTTGACTTCTTTGAACGTTGCTGTAAGTTACATCAATGTGCATTTCAATTAATTAATCCACCAATTAAAATATCTCAGTCATATATAAAATGTCTGAATTCAGAAAAATACTGTGGTTATCTTTTGATTGTTGCCAGATTTTGGAGATTGACTGTGAATTTTAATCCCGAAACTGATGTCATAATTCCTAGGTTAATTAACTCTTGTGGGCTCTGGGAATGCACACAGGAATTACAGTACTGAAGACTAATGCGGTATATACAGATTTTTGCTTAGTTAAAAAAAAAAAAAAAGGTTAATTGTCTGTTTTTGTTATAGGCAATAAAAGATGTATCAGCTTCCTGTGGAAAATTTGGAAAGAATAAGAAAGCCAAGAAAATCAGTAAAAAATATTCTGTATGATATTGGACTTGACAGCTGTAAAGTCTTACTGGAGGTAAGTGTTTTCCCCCTTGCATTCATTTACATTTATATTGAAGTCACATGCATTGAGGTAATATGCCAGTTAAAGTGTTGTCTGTTAAAATGTTTTGCCTCCCTCTCTAGTGAAGTTCAGATCGGATTTTGACTTGGGTTGCTGCACTTCCTTGTTCAGTATTTTAACAATTTTTGGCTTGTCCAGACTAACCATCTGAGAGCTGTCTGGCACAAAGACTCAACTATACTTACATCTTGACTATTCTGTCAAGGTTTTAGATTTGCTCTGGAATGGGAGCAGCTGTGTGGTTTAATTACACTTAATGTGCTCCAGAGGCTGTGACCTGAACACCAGCCAATCGTGCCGTCTGTTACTGAGGCACAGCTACGTGCCAATCCTACTGTTACCGAGGCACAGCTATGTGCCACACTGGGTTTTAACGGGGGAATTTTCTTAATGGGATTTGTTTTATGGAGACTGAATGGAAAATATTGTGCATCTTGCATTGTTTTCATTGGGAAATAATCATTCACATTTCACTTGATTACATTGTCTTTGTTGTCAGATCAGTTGTTGTGAAAGGTTTCTGCAAGTTTTGCGAAAGCTCAGTGTCTCTCCTCTCCCCCCTATGGCAGGAGCTTCAGAACTCTGACACTAATGAGAAAACTTTCCATGACACTGCGTGGGTGGATTTCACAGACGGCTTTAACGGAAAGCGCCGGAAAAAGGTATGTTTGAATAGAATTTAGAATTTAGTGATCAGTGGTCATTGTCAACACACCACAGCACACAGTGCGCAACAACGAAATGTGTCCTCTGCATTTGACCCATATGTGACTTTCGTGACATAGCAGGGGGCAGCTAATTCAGCGCCCGGGGAGCAGTGATTGGGGACGGTACCTTGCTCAGGGTACCTCAGTGGTGACTTGCTGGTGGGGGATTCGAACCTGCAATCTTTCAATTACAAGTGCGCTACCCTAACCATCAAGCCACCACTGCCCACGTGCATAGCTTACTCAGGAAAAAGTACAGAGGATATGATCTGTGCATAGATTATGCTTAAGGAGAAACATGTCGCGTACGTCACAGTTTCCCTGTCATCCTTCATTCACTTAGGTGTGCGATTAACTTCCAACAACATCATACCTGTTGGATATTGTAGCCTCATTCTCTGGAGCTGTAGGTCTGTGCAGTACTTTATCCTGCAGTCCAGAAACATACAGTAAACATGCAAATTGACATTTCTAAACTGTAGATAGTGTGAGGGTCTATGTGTGCCCACTGATGAAATGGTGTCAGTGGATATTCCACAGATGTTTGCAGTATGCTTCCTGGGACCCTGTGCTGGATGGATGGATGGATGGATGGGCTACTTAAAACTGACAAACCATTGTTGTGTGTATTAGTTGCTGAATTACATTATTTTGTATAGTATAGTACTTTATGATTGTTTTGGTTGTTCCAAATGTCCAGGTGTGCAAAAATCTTAGGGAGTACTATATATACTTCTTTAATCCATACACGTGTTGAGGCAGTATTATTTGTGGTGTGTTTTAGCATTATTGCGAAATGTAAAATTGGTTTGATCGCGTTATTTTTGGTCACATTGCTCTTTAACTACAGATAATGCATAAGGCTGGAAGTGAAATAGCTGCTGTTTCTCCTCCCCTCCTTTCAGTGGCGCTATCGCAGTCAGGCCCTGTGCTGCAACCTCTGCCGGTTCTCTGCGCGGACCTGGAACGGCTACCGGAACCATGTCCAGCGATGGCATGCAAGAGAGCTGAGCCTGGGGCAGCTCATCAACTGTCCTGTGTGCGCATTCGTCGGGCACCCGAACGTCCTCGCCAAGCATTTAAGAATCTTCCATGGCACCTCCACGAAGTCCGTTATGCACGGGCCAGCGTCCACGTCGGCACCTATGGTCACGGGTATCGGCAACGTGGACCGGTACACATGTCGAAGATGTGCTTATCAGGATTCCCTGCTGTATTGCATGAAGAAGCACATCTTGGTGAATCACTACGTCTCGCTGCTGGACCGTTACTTTGGACAGCGGACTGAGCGCGAGCAAAACGCCAGCAATCCCAAGGGCTCCAAGTTTTACTGCAAGGTGTGCCTGCTCTGTGCTGAGAGCTCAGAACATCTAATCTACCACATACTGTCGTCCGATAAGCACAAAGAGCTGGATGTGCACATTTCCACCTTGGTGTATGAGCACCCTAAGAGCGCGAAGAAGCAGCTGCCCAGTTTAGCACCTAAGGCTATGCAGCAACCTGTCTACAGTACTTCTCTGGTTCCTGCGAAAAACGACCATCAGGCTGTGAAGACTCTGGCTCTTCAGCGGTCCGACGCAGGTCCCGTCACCGGTGCGACCCTGAGCGGCACGATACTGCATGGGACTCCTCAAAGCACGACTACTCTTGTATGTGCCCCGGGGACGAACCAGGCCTTTCTGCCGGCCCAGGCCTCCGCTCTGGTGCAGCTGGCCAGCGCAGAAGCCAAAGGCTTGCTGCGACCTGGTTCGGTGATGGCCGCTCACCAGAACGTTCAGCCGACGAGGGGCATTGTGGCCACGCTGCCCACCACGATGGGTCTGGCCAGCCCTCTGGCTGTAAATTCAGTGGGTGCGTCCCTTTCGACTCTTTCGCAGAACGCCCCCAAGCCTCTACCCATCGCTGTGGGGGTACCTGCACAACCGCAACCTAGACAGGTCCTGTTACCCCCAGGTGTCCAAGTCAATGTCCAGGGGAGCATAGGATTGCGAGCACCGGGGCCGCCGCCGCTCCTGGTGACTCAGAGACTCCCCCTGAACCAGCCCCCCCCCAGGGGCACCATGCTTACGTCCCAGTCTCTCCTCAGCCACCTCATCCCTACTGGCAACAAAGTCAACGGCTTGCCCACCTACACCCTGGCGCCCCTGCAGGTCACCATGCCAGTCCAGTCTGGCAACATTCAGACAATCGCCAAAGGAGCTGTGCCCGCGGTGGCAGGTAATCCCACCGTCCTCCCACCACCAGACAAACCCGTCGCCGAATCCAATCTCATTTCCCCTCCTGCTTCCAAAGAAGCCAAGAAGTGGATCACGTGTCCGATTTGTAACGAGCTTTTCCCTTCCAATGTCTATCAGGTGCACATAGAGGTGGCTCACAAGGCAGCATCCAAAAGCAAGTTGCAAGGATTAGCCGCCCGCGCACCCTTCTTAAAGAAGATGCCAGATAAGACCGTCAAATGCCTGATGTGCAAAATCCTGCTGTCGGAAAAAGGTCTCTTTGAACACCTGCTCCATGGCTTGAACTGCTTGTACTGTCCTGGAATGTTCTACTCCATAAAGCAGCTAATAGAACATACCAACACTGAGCACACCCCATCACAGAAGGCGAGTTGTGACTTCATGAGGCGGGAGTATCGGCTCTACACTGACGACCACGGCAATCTCCTGTTTCCCTATTTCGACATAAACACGACCGCCCCTAAAGAGCTGCTCGGTGACCATGAGCTGAACTTGGCTCTCGTCACAGGGTCGCTAGATCTGATCTTCCTGAAGATGTTCCCGGCATCTGTCCAGCCGGTGTGCCGGTCGGTCATGAAAACCACCAGCACCGACTGTCCTTTCTGCTCTGAGAAACTTCGAAGTGAGGATGCTTACCATGAGCATCTGAAACTGAAACACTGCATAATGCCCACCATCCATGCCATCCTGAAGACCTCTGCTTTCAAGTGTATTTACTGCAGTGGAGTATACACAGGGAAGACCACGCCCAAGGCCATCTCCATCCATGTTCAGCGCTGCAGGTGTGCACCCAAGACCGCCAAAGATGTAGAACGGCTAATAAACCCAGACCCCAAAAATCAGACATTGCTGACTGTAAACAAGGCTGACCAGAGACTCTCTCTGGTCACCCGGCCACGGGGCTCTACAGTAACTTCAGCTCAGCAGTCTCCAGAGAAGGACTCTGACAGACAGAACAAACTTAGGCTGGAGATGGCCGTCAGGGAGGCGATGGAGGCCAACAAGAGAGAGCGGGATGCGAGGGCAGCCAAGAGGCAGCAAGTAGAACCACCGAGGAACGCCGTGCAGCCCGATCTCTCCGTGCCTCTTGTGCTGGACCCTACAGGAGTCGAAAAGCATTCCTTCGAGGAGCGGAAGGATTTCCTCACCGAATATTTCAATCGGAAACCTTACCTGAGCAGGCAGGAGGCCGAGGCCCTGGCCAGCCGCCTCTGGTTACACAGGGGAGACGTGGCCTGGCACTTCGGCACCAAGCGCGCCAGGTGCATGAAGGCGATCCGGAAAAACCGAGTCGCGATTCTGCTGGGCTTCAACATGGCTGAACTGAAGAAGGTGAAGCACGACCTTCTCATCCCGAACGTCGGTTCAGAGAAAACTGCTGCTTAAATAAGTACTAGCTGACTGTTTGTTTAAAAAAAGAAAAAAAAAATACATGTGTATAGTATATAGATATCACTTTTCTATAAAATATGTGGCAATGTTTCCTATCAGATGTGAAGTATATTAACAGTTTAGAACTGTGGAAAAATTCACGGGGGAAATGCAAATGTTACATGCTGTAATCCTTCATTTCTGCATCTGTCTTGTATATTCAAAAGTTTGAATCTAAGTTGGCTTTTTTTTTTGTTTTTCAGCAATAATTTTGAAATGACTCATTAGTTGAAATGTACCTTGTTTACGATATAAGAACCTGCGTTGGCCAGTGTATTCCAATTATCCCAACTAATGCGTGTTGTTATAACACACTTTTATGTTTTACATGTGAGGATTTTTTTTTTGTATTTAATCTTATTATCGACAATTAAACCCATATATTTATTTTCTTCCCGCTTCATTTTGGTGGCTTAACCAAAATTTTTAAAAAGTAAAGCACAAACTTTGCAGATCCATTAACGAAACAGAATTGCTAGATGGTGATAGTGGCAACTTTTTTTTATATATACCTGTCAAGGACGACTTCACTAATCTCACACCGTAAAGGTCTCACGCGCTACACGTTTCCTGTGTGATAGGCGAGCTTCTCTTCCTCTCACCCTGTATTTGTAGCGTGTGCCATGTGTTTGGCAAACGCAAGTCTCTGTGTCACCAGCTGAACAGCGATGGCACCATTATCGAGTTTAAATCTCATGTCACTTTCAGTGGTGCTTGTTGTAAGTTGTTTAGGCCAATTTCTGAAGACTCACGTATTTCCTTTTATAAAGTAATATGTATATTTAAATACATGTTAAATGTTGGTGGCATTGCAGTGATGGATATCAGCATTTTTCCCCTCCACTGTTGTCGTTTTCTACAATGACTGGATAGAGGTTTGTGAAATTTGCACTTTTCCCACTGTAACTTACAAGTTAGATTATTCCCCGTCATCCAACAAAGCAAAAAACTTCGTATGGCAGAAGTTTTATTTTAAGTCCTGAAACATGTGCCTCCATCTTTTTTTCTCTCTCTCTCTTTTGACCAAAAATTGTCAAGCAATTGGGGTGCTGCTCAACTATACTCCAGCCTCTGTCCGTCTCCTGGTCTTTCTGTCAGATTATTATCAGTCAAAGGGGGAGTATCGTGCACTGTACATGTCATAATGCTTATTTATATTTGCAAAGAACCATAATGGAGAAATTAGAATTGGGTTCATGAAGATGGTTGGTAAACATTGTCAATATCCTTTTTATAGTTTGTGTTCATACAGATATCTTACATTATTTATGTACAAATATATAACTTATCAGACTGCAGTAGTGCCCCCTAGTAATTGGAGTACAGGTGCTCTGCTGTTTTTGTAACTACAAACTTGTGCTTTTTATTATATAAGGAAATCTGTTGGTTTTTGAAACCTGACAGGGTGACACAAATGTTCAGCTTTGATTTATTTTCACTTACCATTTAGTCTTTTGAGTTGCTATATTCATGTGCACCTGCTCGACAGGACCGATCAGTGAATCTGACAAGTCCGGAGAATATTTTTTAAGCTGAATGACATGGGACTTCATACAACTGCCTAATTTGCATCTTGATTTCTGGAGGGAATGCGATAATCCCCCTCACTACAGTTAGCCTGATCTGCTAATGTTTTAAGCATTAGCCCTCTTTTAAAATGGAACTTCTGAAGTGATTCAGAGGGTCACCAAGTTCAAATTAGATCAGTGGTAAATCTGCATCAGTTTGGAACAAATCCTAATACTTATAAGCTGTGACAGGGTCCATCCGTACGACGGACACCTGTAAAGGTCTTTAAACAATCCTGTGTGAGAATCTGAAGAGATGAGTCTTCAGTTGTAAGTGTCCTAAATAAGATGATCCACTTATAATTGGCGGTTGCATGTATTTGCATCACTGTCTGGTTGACTGTTCATACATATTTGCTTGTTAAATTATTTTAATTGTATTCTCCAAAGCGTATTTCAAGGTTGGCACATGCCTGAGTTTTTCCCTTAAGCAGGAAGAAATATTTGATTTCACAAATAAATGCCTTGCCCACACGCTGCTTGATCATAACCTTGTCTTGTTAGTAACACAGCCGTTCATGTCGCATTTCCATTTCCCCTTTTCTGTCAGTTTTATACAATTCACTTTTGTCAGTATACAGACTGGTAAAGTGTGAAATAAAGGGTTGTTAAATTTGTGGAATGATTAAAGGACTTCTAATTAGAAGGAACCACGTTCAGGGATTTATTTGTGTTATTTGAGCATCCGGAGATGGGGGTGGCAAGACTCAAATTATCTTATTGGACTTTTATTAATCACTAGATTGATTGTATTTGTAGGAAACTGGGAAAAACATGTTGCAAGAAGTATAAATGATGCTGTCTGCAAACTGTCATCATATTACCAAGTTACATTTACAATTTTATAACACTCAAATGTGATTACATTAAAAGACAGGGTACCTCCTGCTTCTGTTTTCTAAGCCTTGAATATTTGGTATTATAGAAAGTTCTTTAATTAAATTATTTATGTAGAACTGCCACAGCACTGATTCACACACCAGCAAGCGAAATGCTGAACAGTTTATGAGCTAAATAAGTACTGTTGTGTGCAGATCCATGCAACCTAAAATATGAGAAATAACATGGCGTTACCAAGGACACTAACAATCCATGATTTTTCCAGGGTTCTGGTGATCTTAGCGCCTTATCCCAGGACGTAGAGTGCTAATAGCGGTGTACACAGAATGGGATCACAAACATAATCACATGCTGAAGGCAAGTGGGAGACACTAGTAGACTTGTAGTCAAGACCGCCTAAACCAAGACCAAGACACTACCAAGACCAGAGGGTATCAAGACCAAGACAGACCGAGTCAAGACAAAGTCGAGACGAAACCAAGACTGAGACTCAAAAAAGACTCCCATTTTGTGTGCTGTTGAGGACTGACATGATGGGTACTGACTGGTCCCAAAGTCATCTGACAAAACAGCTAACACCTCCAACAACTGTCTAAAGGATGGGAAATATGTAACCGATTTCAGTTATACTTAATTTGTAGATGAAATTGTAACATCAAATTGAAGATACATAATTATAAACTTGAAATTGCATCATGTCCCATTGTAGTAGTACTAGCAAAATGATGCTGTATGATATCAACTTCCCTGAAATGGATTAGGCCTGTTAAGTCAACACAACATGATGGCAGCGTGTGGCTCAGTGGGCTAAGCCGTGTGCCTGTAATCACAACATCGCCGGTTCAAGCACGTATGCAGATCCTTGAGCAAGACCCTCAACCCCCAGCTCCCTGGGCACCGCTACAGGTGGCTGCCCTTCACAGACAGCTTGCTCTAAAAAGAGCAAGTTGAGGGAGGCATAAAAAGAATTTCCCCACAGGGATTAATAAAAGTGTCAATTATTATTATTGATATGCAGATGTTATTTAAAAGTCAATGGTCACATTTATTTAGTCAAACAACACCATTTTAAGTAAAATACTGTAATCAAACAATACAAAGACATGCGCACACCTCACATGAATCAAATGCTAACTACAAATATTATATACCAATACAAACTGCACATCAAATTGTGCATTAATAAGAATAAGGACAAGTGCTTAAAAGACATCTTGATGTCTGCAGTGGCATGTAATTACACATTTAACTAGCGTTTAACTAGCGCTACACTTATTTTGTGCGTATAACGCGTATTTTGATTCGATGAGCGCCAATGTCTGAATCACAACAAAATGCATGTATGTCATTGACTGGTTGCATTTGAAGGGCGCGAAAGGCGAATAACAATGTTGCATTATCGAACGTTGCGTTGTATGTCATGGCTACTTTTCGCTCCAAATCTGACCACTATGTTGATCTGAGACAGCAAGACCAAGACAGTGAGACCAAGTCAAGACCGAGACATCCGAGACCAAGACAAGACCATAGACCGTCGAGACTGTGACAAGACTAAGACAGCATAAAAGTGGTCTCGAGAACAAGACCGGTACCGAGACATCCAACTCTAGACACTAGTCCAGTCAAACCATGTGTTTGGAATGTGAGAGGACACCCAGAGAGAGCATGTGAAGTACACTCTCAGCTGAGCCGCTTTGCTCCCCTATGATCACAATCGCTGACATTTTTTATTGCATGGCGTAAGTTAGCTGTTTGCGAAAACCCCTTTGTAAAGTGAATTGTAAAATTCTGGGTGACTTGGAACACCACGCTCTACCTATTCAGGTGATTGATATAATCGGTTCGTAGACAATGCAATATAGAATCAAAACAATAGAGATCAGGCTCTAACTCTAATGGCTTGCATTCTTTTTTATAAGAGTTTCGCCCCCACCATGGGTTCAGAAGTGTTGAACCTATGGTGGAGCTCTGGCCAAAAGTACGCAAGTCATCATAGTTAGGATCCGATCTAAGTTATTTTTAATAGGCTTACATTTTCCCAAGAAATGCATTACATGATTTTGTTTTTATTCTTCATGGCTGCATCAGTATCTATTAAAGACTCCAATAATTTCCTGGCTTGCCCTGATCCCAAATTACATTACGTAGAGTCGCATCCTACAAATCAAGATCTACATTTTTTAACATAATCTGTAAAATAACTGAGCATCGTAATTCGGGAGTAAATAACATGCAACTGATCCCAGAACAGTTAATAGTTAAACCGTCGAACGTCGCGGCGCCGTCTCACACTTATGACGTAGGCGAACGCAGACCTAACGTCGGGGTTGCCATTAAAAACTGTTGTTTGGTGGCGTCCTGTCCCAAAGGTTTATAACGACTTTGGAGGTTTAGTGCTTTCATGGCCGTTTTTTGATTTCAATCAGGATTCCGTATAAAAACGAATAACAATCGATAGCGAGTATCTGTTAGCCACTTTGCCAGGTAAGTACTGCTGTACTTTTAGTCGTTTCCAGGTTAGCCGGCTAGCTGGAGCCCCGCTGGTATCGTCCTACAACTGCCAGTGGTTTTCGGGCTCGGGCACCTCGGTGACCGTAGGAAACCGGTCTGCATTTCTAAGCGATCTACGACTTTAACACCGTCTGTAAGGCTTGTCATAAGCACAAGGCTTGATTTATTCAAGTATCCGACTCACAGAATCATCACCTTAGCTGTCTGTAACTGTCCCCTTCTATAATAAAGAAGGGGGGAAAGGACTTGTCGAATCACGACCAGTTGGCCCCACGTTAAATATTTATGTCATGATCGCCTTATTGTTTGTTTGCTTGGCCCTATCAGGATGTCGTATATGCTCCCGCATCTTCATAATGGCTGGCAAGTTGACCAAGCTATTCTGTCCGAAGAGGACAGAGTTCTGGTCATCCGATTCGGGCATGACTGGGACCCGACTTGTATGAAGATGGACGAAGTTTTGTACAGCATCGCTGAAAAGGTATGTATGTTGCATTTAAATACATTTTCCAGTACTGTATAAGGTGTATAATTTTCAGACTGACACATAACACTGATCAAGTCGATCTCAGTCTTTAATTTTAGAAATTCTGATGTCTGAAGTGGTGGAAATTCTAAGGAATGCATCTCTGTGTTGTATGTGGTTACATATCTGATTTAAGTTATCATCTTCAGGTAAAAAATTTTGCAGTCATTTACCTGGTGGATATCACAGAGGTGCCTGACTTCAACAAGATGTACGAGTTGTATGATCCCTGTACAGTAATGTTCTTTTTCAGGTTAGTGCTCTGCTTCCTTTTTCAGTGTAATGAATGGTAAATGTTTTTACAAAAGCTGATACGATCATTGTGATCACCTTCCCTTAATCTGATAACCATTTCAAGTTTGTTCATTGAAAAACTGAGGATTCTGATTTTTTTTTTTTTTAAATTGTGATCAAGACTGCCGCCGTGTTTCAATTATTTATAATTCTTGCATTAGTAAAAACCAGTTGATAGAAATGTTTGGTCTAGTTATTTCTTATGTTTACTTCACCCAGGAACAAGCACATCATGATTGACCTGGGCACAGGTAATAACAACAAAATCAATTGGACTATGGAGGATAAGCAGGAGATGATAGACATTGTGGAGACAGTTTACCGTGGTGCACGGAAAGGAAGAGGTCTAGTCGTGTCTCCAAAGGATTACTCAACAAAATACAGATACTAAGTACCTTTTTCCCCTCTCCTTGTTGGTTTACTATGGACATTTAGGGCAACTGAAGTCTGAATATATGATCTGTAGAAAGAAATTCACCAAGTCAACGTTTAAGTGTTTTTTTTACATAATGAATCCTTTGCAATTTGCAAAATGGTGGAGAAGTTGATTCTAGTCAAAATAAACTATTTGAAAAAAATGTTTTCTGTGTATCATTCTATTTAAAAATAGCTGGCAAGTGATCAAATTAGAATGTTACAAGAGAGGAGTATCTATGCATGATGTTTGGTCCTTGTGTGGAATTGTGCTGATGATGTTGTCCATTGCATCACAAAGCAGTGGCAAATACAAAATGAATCCCTTTTAAGAAAACAAACCTTTGTCAGATGCAGCTAACACGTTTTGGTTTTGAATTTGTACTTATTTCTGTTTTTAACTACTTCACTCCTGTTGTTTAACACTAAAGGCACTTCTGTTCACGTTATGGTTCATTTGCATTTAAAAAAAATAGTACTGAACATTTCTGTACTTAAGCAATTTACAAACGTTAACTTTGTACACGTATATGGCCTGTACAAAGTCATTTTGAAGATTGAGGCTCTTCCATCCCTGCCTGTTTCATGAGATCAGCAACATTCTTCTCCAAGTCATCAATTCTGGTTCCCATTTCGTCCAGTGTGTACGTTAAGGAATGTAGTCGCTTCGGCCACACACCAACCCCAGATATTTCATGTGCATCTGGCATGAATTTGAAACTGCAATTTACAGTGGAAATAGTGATATAGCGCTAAGGATATTTCTTGAGACCAGCTGGTCAGACATGTCCTGAAACTTTTTCTGAAGCTTCTGCATCGTAGTTTCCATCTGAACAGAAAAAGAAACAATCTGATTTAGCGAACACAATTAGCCAACAAGAGCGTTACACGATATACTGTTTTTCTATAATAGCCGGTTTCACTAGCTGAATTTGCACACCTGTAATTCCGTATGATCTCATTGTTGCAAATCAATTAAAGTGACAACAAAAACGACAAACAAAAAATGGCAATCCTCCCTCTTTGTTAACATGTTAAAAGTTGTATATATGGACAATATTCGTTTGATTGTTGCATTTTCCCGTTACCTACCTGAGTTGTTTAAATAGGATTAAAACAAATGAGAACTGTGAGTCAGTATTACCGACAGCGCAGATCAGGGGTGCCCACACTTTTCAGCTTGCGAGCTACGTATAAATGACCAAGTCAAAATGTTCTACCTACTATAAAAATGCAAAACATATTTATTTGTAAATATATTGCGTATTCTTTACTATTATTATTAATTTCCCTTTAGGATAAATAAAGTACTTTTTAATTGAATTAGGATTTTAGCTCCTTCACCTTTCTCTTTCTCAGCTCGCTTTTGGGAGGGAAGTTAATGTCGTAGTTTTTATGAACAGTCCGAAAATGCCGCTCCAAATTTCCCTTCTTCGGAATAGCAATAGACTGACAGGTGAGGCAAACGCACTTCGAATATGACATTGTGAAAAAAAACCCTCCTCCCATTCCGTATGGAAGTGGTCGGTTTTTGGCTTCTTACTTGGTCCATCTCCCCCATTCATTTTTATACCCTTTCTTAAGTTTAGTAGAAATTAATTGGAGGCTAACTAGGCGACTCGGCAGGAGTTTTGCAGCAGCTGGCGCGGTTGAACGCGTCATCCATCCTCTATTTGTTTATGCCATGCGATCTACCCACACCACCTTTGCGATCGACCAGTAGATCGCGAACGACGTATTGGGCACCCCTGACGTAGAGAGTGGGTTATTGGTGGGTACACAACTTAATAATTTTAATATAAAATTCTATTGAGAGAATGATTGAAGTCAAATTATAACTAAATATCAGGGGGTTCACGTCCCCCCATCCCCCTAGGTTCCTACGCCTCTGAATGTAACGTCAGACTTACAAAATCTGTTAAATCCTGAGCTGCATTCCAGTTCGATTCAGCCATCGCGTCTTTTAGGCAGATCGCAGTTTCGTTATTTGCAAATCCAGTTTGTAAGCGTCCGTTAAAGCAAAATCCTTCTCAAGGGTGATAAATAACCTAAGGAAAGCTACGATTTCAGGCCAAAACAGAATTCACAGTCTTCAACAGCTGCTGTCCAGAAAAGCACCATCAGCAAAAAGTTAGCGCCGCTTTAACGCCAATAATGTACTACCGAAATGTGTAATTAGATAATGTATTACACCTTGCTCACACACATACAAATCACAAAAATATGAAGAAGCCACGACAATCTTAACACCATGTAATCAAAACACTGTACAGCTAAATGCGGAAACTTCTGCGATAGGGCTACTTTCGTATTTAAAATGTTGCACTGAAAAACCGATCAATCGCAGCAAGGCGTTTCCCCCGCATCGCCTAAAGACGCACCCAGCATTTAACTTTAACCCCATACTGTGCGATCCCCTGCTGTTTTCTCCCAGCCAATCAGAACGCTAATGAACAACGCAACGTGTTTTAGGACCCTACGGCGTCCTGGCGAGGCGGTCGGTCTGTGACGTATCCCGGAAGCGCGGCTCGGTTTCGTGGAATCGGTTACAGAAACGAAGCTGGCTGCCAGTGTGGCGGTTGGCCCGTTGCGGGATGTGTGTTCTTCCGAGTCTCACTTTCCAGTCCTGCTCCGCACCGAAGGGGCCGTGAGTTCACCATTCCCGTGTGTCGATGTCTCCAAGCGGAGGGTGTTAGATCGATAGCCGCCACGGCGCTGTAGCTAGCCGTAAGGACGGACCCGGGATCCTAGCCGTGAGGAGGTTTGATGCATAAAGGCAAGTTTGAATTAATCACTTCATCTAGAAATACATTGCATTTGACAATGCGCCACTAACATCCCTGTGCATTGATGCTTAACCATGATCTGCATTATATTACACTCCCTTGATTTCTGCATCATTTAACACGACATAAAGATCCTTTTTTAATTACAGGTAAGAGTCGGTTGTACTTGACCAAAGCACCCAGTGATTTTGTTTCATATATCCACTCGGTCCTATTTCTGCAGTGTTTGTTTATGGGGTGCTTGTCATATTTCTTCAGTCTGTACTTTTCTCTGTTACAGGATGCTGCCCTGTTTGCGTGGCAGTGATGCGATGAAGTTCAGGATCTGAACCCACTTTAATTCCCACCCAACTTTGGGAATCGGAGCGATTTCCCTCCGATATTCATTTGAGATACAGATATTTTGCCGGACAGTTTGGAAATAAATGGTTTCCCACTGGTCGGTGGCAATCCGCTAAGCCTGACCACCAGTGAATAAAGCAGGAAGTACATCGCCCCCTGGTATCAGTGATTTGGAACCCGCAGTTAGACCCCCCTCCATTGCTTATCACCTCTCCGAGGCTTTTTAGGGCATTGATTGAAAATGGAAGATGAACTCTTTCAGCAGCTGACTTACGTGCTCAATCAGTTGGTGTCATGGTTCGCCGCCGGGGCCATGGTCTTCGGTGGGGTCGTACCCTATATCCCCCAGTACCGGGATATCCGACGGACCCAAAACGCAGAGGGCTTCTCCTCCTACGTGTGCCTAGTTCTCCTGGTGGCCAATATATTGAGGATACTCTTCAGGTAAGTGCCGATCGATACTGTCTTATTTTACACTGCCTTTGTCATTAGGCCTGCCGATATTAGGTTGTACAGTGAAATACCGGACATTGCTTAAGGATATTAAATGAGAACGGGAGGGATGGGTACTCAAACGTTACATAGCCTATTTGGTATCGATTACTATTTAAAGGTGCCAGTCACAAATGTTTTTCTCCAAGGTGGCCGCAATATTCCCTGAAGTATGTCTTGTATGTTTATTTTAAAAAAACACTCTAAGTGTTAGATTACAGGATTTAGTTAAGACCCGTAATAGTTTAAGCGCCCATTTACCTGCGGTTTAAGCTGGAAACCCCCACCGCTGTAACAATGTTAAAATGTTGTAAGTGCACATACTGTAAGTCCTAAAGGAGGTGGAAAATCCTCCCTCTTATGGGTGAGATCTCAACACACATGAAGCATGTAGGCGCTTATTGCCCCGCCTCCGCACGGTTTGACGTGGGTTTGCTGGGTAAACATCTCAAATGCCGCAGATACTTTGTTCCGGTAGTATGCAATTTGAAATTTGTTTTTGTAGTTGATAGCCCAGTAAGAAATGCTTTCATCACGCATGGTAGATCATAAAAGCTTCTATTATGTGCAATAAAATTGTGCTAATGATGAATACTGTAACTCCTGATGCACAACCTTCCCAACGTTTCGTTAAGTAGACCTTAAAGAAATGGTAATAATATCGAAAAAATATATATTAATATTGCTTATATTTGTCACACCAGTGCCATATTCATGCATTAATATTAGTATAAGCCTTGACTAACGAATTCCCCCCCCTGCCAGGAAATCAATAAAGTATCTCTCTCTTCCACAGAAGTTCTCCTTATTGCCGGACCTGTCAGCCTCTGGTTGTTCAGATTTTCTGCCTCATTAAACCAGCTGGCAGCTGGCTGTTCAGGGCAGTTGCATATGTGCTCGTTGTGATGCCTGCAGCCCTGGTATATTCTGCACCTCCAGTACCATGGTTCTGGACTGGCCTTCACAGTCTAGCCGGCCCACTGTAGATACCGTGAGCTGTACGGTGTGCCGGCTTTATCCTGTATAAGGCTGGTAATTGTCTTGTTGCTGATTGTGAAAGATAAAATGCACCCTAAAAGAGGTCGAAATGACCTCTTTATTAGGTACTGGAAGATATTGGCACAGCTGGCCTCATGGGTCTTATCTGAAAAATACAGAAAAATCCTTGCATTTTAGTGGATAGTTTTAGTGCAGTTTTTGAAAGAAATAACAGCAAGGTATACGTTGTCAAAAAGAGTGGAAAAAAAAAAAAAAAAAGATATTGGTGTGATTGTACTTGTGAGCACAAATACACTCTTACTTAATGTATTAATTAACCAGAAGTGTTAGTTACATACTGGTCCCATGTTCATTCATTATTAATCAACCATAAAGGTTCATGTCTCATTCAGTTACTATATTTGTTCATGATTTGAACTTAAGTAGTAACTTTGTTGCTAAGTTACTGGTGCCCCCTGAAGTAAAGTGTTACTGAGATACTCTGGACAGAGAAATGAAAAGCTGAATCTGAAGCCTTTTGGCCCTGTTCTTACACTCGTGTTCTTACACTCGTGTTCTTACACTCGTGTTCTTACACTCGTGTTCTTACACTCGTGTTCTTACACTCGCCTCCAGTCACTGCGCCACCTATTTTCTCGAGTTTTCTTTAGGGGAGTGCAGCCTCCTGTGCTGCTTCACCACTTGCAGTGGGTTGTTAGTTGTTGAGCTGTAACATTTTTTTTATGAAGTAAGTCTGTGTAAACTACAGCCAGGGAGAGCGTGAATTATGTAGCCCTGCTCTGACAGGAGTGAGAGGTTTGCAAATGTTTGTTCAGTACTGAGTGAAAATTCAGTTGTGGACTGTTTGGTCAGGACTTTATTGGGCATAAAGGAGAGTTTGCGTCGCGCTAACAGGGATTTTGCTTTTTCTTGAAATTGAACTACTGGATTTGTGCTGGCTGTGTTTGTGTTCTGTTTTAACCTCTGAAGGCTTTATTAAGTTCCACTTTACTTCCTTCTGTACTTTTGGTTTCCTGAACCTGCCAGTGACTCTGCCACCCATGTCCCCCCTTCCTGCAGGTTCGGGCGGTACTTTGAGACCCCCCTGTTGTGGCAGAGCATCATCATGATCATTACCATGCTGATTATGCTCAACCTGTGCACCAGCGTCCGTGTGGCCGCGGAGCTGAGCACCAAACGGCGGGTCTTCCTAGGTCAGTATGATGCGCCAACTCTCCCCCTCCAAGCTCTTGGGCTTTGGGCATCACTGGGCCCAGTTTCAGTGTAGACGGCTTTGAGAATGATTTACTACACAGGTGTCGCATTCCTCTGTCTTTCCTACTGTTTTGTTTTCCGAAATGAAAATATGGATAATTAGGATTTTATGGCCTAAAACAGTGTTTCCCAACTCAGTCCCTGTGAACCCCCAGACAGTCCACATTTTTGCTCCCTCCCAGCTTCCAGTTGGGAGCAAAAATGTGGACTGTCTGGGAGGGAGCAAAAATGTGGACTGTCTGGGGGTTCGCGAGGACTAGGTCGGCAAACACTGGCCTAAAACATAGATGAATTTTATTTATTTATTTTTCCTTTCCCCTTTCCTTCTTGTCCTTGATGCCCACTGAATTAATAGGGTTTTATTCATTTGTTAAATTGGGTTTTGATATTTTTCCCCCTTGAATGAGTACAGAATATATCGCTATCATTTGTTCTTGATGATCTTTTATACCTGATTTAGGTATTTGAGTGAAATGCGGAATTCTGATCATCTTGTTAAAAGATGTTGGTTAATTTTCAGCCCAGTTTCAGTCTTCAGTGGTCTGTGGACATTTATTATAAAATCTAGTTACTATATTCAACAAATGATTAACTAAATTGACTCATTTATAATTTAACAATATGTGAATAATTCAGTTAACAACTCTGTTAAATAGGGAGGTTCATAAATGCTCAGCTGAATAAAATAAGCTGTTAATGTGTGTTCATACTTTGATTTATACTCCCATCATAAAACCGGGTTCCATTTCACGCTTCTCTGAAAGGTATTGGCCACAGTTTCCTTCGAATGATGTTCTCTGCATGGCAGACCTAATTTTCCCCCTTTCCTGAACTTCATCTTGAGAGCTGACACAATATTATAAAAGGTGTGCTGACTATCTCTCGCCATAACTGCTGGAATGTTCCACCTTTCTGTTTATGGTTCGCAAAAGTCATTTATAATGAATTTTCTGTCACTTGAAGCATTTGCTGGCCCTAAACTTGCTTTTCTATTCTGACACATTTTTCATGTCTTTAAAAAATTATGAAAATGTTGAGCTATTTGAGGAATATGACAGAAGCTGTGGTATTAGTGTAGCATATGGCTGAAATTGCTCATGTTGGGTGTTGCGTTACATAGGTGGTCACTGACTTTGCAGTGTGTTACATAGATCCAAGTGTGACTAGATCAGACAAAACCATCATATGATCATTGCACATATGATTGTGGGATGTGTGAATCAGTGGAGCTATTCCACTTAATAAAATGCACAGCTTGGCTCTAGCTCTGCAAACCACACCTTTGGACCTCGCTTGCCTTGATCTTTATTTCTGACTTAACTACGTAAGGAATATAGGCTATATTTGCCGATCAGGTGAGGGCTCTGTGTGAGGTTTGTGATACAGAGCTGTGTAAACAGAGTGACTAGAGGATCTGGGAAGTTCTGAGCTGAATGTCGCTTTTCTGATAGGGCCTCTGGGTTTACGAATCTTTGAGAGGGAATAGGTTTGTTCAGGACTCCTCACACGTCAGGTTCAGTATAGTTGAAAATGGCCTCAATCCAACAGCTTTGAAAACGTACCTCATCTGGGTCGTCTTCAGGTTTTTTTTCTTCTTTTTTTTGGATTTAAAGTGGCCACCCAAACGTAGCTGCTTGTGACATCCCACACGGAGGTATCCCGTCACTGTGGCCAGTGTGGCATCTGTCGTTCCCCTTGTGTTTTGAGGACTTTGAGATGTTGGCCTCCACACCAGTTAAGCATTGGGTAATTCCCCCACCCCCCCCCTTGCGTCCGTAGAGGCGCCGGCATACGTGATCTTCGTGACGCCAGCCGGCTGCCTCCCCTCTTCCTCGAAGGACAAACGGCTTATTTCTTCCTTGTCGTCAATCCCAGTAACCCTGGAAACGGTCTGTGTGTCTTTTTTTTTTCTCTCCCTGTTTATTTTGCTTTGCGTCTAGCGTCAGACAGTAAGGATGAAGAGATCAAAGTTCCTAAGAAGCTTTTCCTGGGTAGGTACCGCTGTCTCCTGTGACCTGCCAGTCGCACCTCACCAATCACGCACCATCCACCCTCTCTGGCATTAACTGCATGGTCGACGCCTTTCACATCGCCCTTCCTGACTCACTAACCCCCTGCTGTCTTTATACTTGCCTTGTTCTCTCAGCGGTTCATCCAAGCATGCTGCCCTGAGTGTGACCCCCTTCCCCACCTTGAGTTTATACCCCTCCGGCAGTCTGAAGGAGACGAGGGCTGGTTGTTACCTTTTTTCCCGTAGCAGCAGATCCATGACCGGTGCCGGTTTGGGTTCAGACTAGCCCCACTGCTCTGGAGACGCGGCCGGACATGCTGCCTTCACGTGTGCTCTGATGTTTCTCCGCACTTGTTTTTGTGTAATGCGAGTGATCTGCCCACACTGGCTGTGTTTGGATCCCCTTTTGCTCTGTTGCATGCCATGATTGCGATGGGATTCTCTGGCATTGCCTAGATGTAGATGAACTCTGATGAAAATTGTTTGGCTTAGATTATGTTTGGTTTGGATACGCTAAAAAAACAACAATTAATAGGTATTAAATTTACTTCAGGATACAATTTCGCAGTAAATAGTGGTCGTAACATACACCTCATATTCTTTTAGATGTTTGAAAATGTTGAAATGTGTAGAAAACAAAATTCTGGCATATTTGTCTTTGCTTGGAGTTGTGAAGGAAGGATCTTTTTGTACCTTAGCCTGACGGACAGAGGCCCTTCTGCGGCTTTGCCAGCAGATGGCGCTGAGAGCTTTTCACAGGGCTGTTTTCAGGCTTCACTAGATTTTCTTGTTGATTAGTCTGGGCTCCTTCATACCCTTTGCATTTGAGATCCCTAACAGTACTGTGAATCCAGCAGTGTATTAAATAGCTGATTGGGTGGGTGACTTGCCTCATAAAGACCAGGAACAGGTCAGCTGAGCCTGAGTTGTCTTTTGCAGAGCGTGTTGTCTAGTGCGCGTTGCTGCCTCCTGTCCCTCACAAGGTGCACTCAGCCTTTCTCCTGTTTCCTGGGATTAGGTTCTGCAGTCAAGGCGTTCGTATCAGACTAGAGCATGATTCATTCTCTCATCTATATGCTTTTCCCGGCCAGGGTTATGGGGCGGGCGGGGGGGGGGATCTGGAGTCTGTCCCGGGAAGCAAAGGGTACAAGGCTGAATGGGATGCCAGTCCATCACAGGACACGCACAAAATCACAGACACCCATTAGCCTTGGGCAGGGTTCTTCAACTCTGGACCTCGATTCCAAATCCAGGCCGTGTTTTCAGTTCCCCCAGGTAGTTGTTTAATAATTACTGATTCTGATTGGTCAGAGGCTTCACACCTGACTGACGGGTAAAGGAAGGCTGGAAAACCAGCAGTGCTCGGACCTCGAGGACCGTGAGTTGAATCACCCTGGTCTAGGGCTTTCATGTCTTAGGGCTACAGGAGAAACCGCACATGCAGACAGGAGGTGGGATTCGAACCCCCGACCTGGTGGTATCCCGAAGCCGTCCCATTTATGCTTTTCGCTTCTGTCTCATTTGCAAATGTTATTTAGAATCTTTGCTACAAGCCATGGACATTGAAAAATGTTTAATGTGTAGGTGTTGCATGCACAAGTGTAATTATTACAAACCGCATCTACAGTACGAGGGAAGCGGCACTGGTCTGTGTGCTGTATCCACAAACCGCTTTGGAAAATCCGCCTTGTTCTGGGATTGCTGGTGGAGGCTGTTGAATCGGGTTTTGTGTGGGTGCAGTGTGCTGGCGAGGTGGGGAGGGGGGCTTCGGTCCTGCCCGCAGCCATCTCCTGCTTTTGGTGTTGGCACGACTGTCTTGCGTGGACCGCCACCTACATTTACCGCCATTCGGCGGACTTGCTGCTGATGTCACGCCGTTCGGATAGGTGTGTTCCCCATAGAATTCCCCTGGACGGAGGTTGGTGTACCGGGCATTTGGACACGAGGCTGTGGGTTGTTCCCGCCAGCCCAGCTGCCCTCGCTGCCCCCGTGTGGGCTCATGCCGCCCTGTCACTGCTGTCTAACTGCAGCATTTGCTTGCTGGGGGGGGGGGTGCTGCATGTCGCGTTCTGTAATTGCTGGACTCCTGACAGCCTCTGGGACTGATCTTACGAGGAAAACTGACAAACGGCATTGGATGCTCTTCACAACCTGTGCTGGGCCCTGTTTCCACACAGCAATGGGCTGTTAGTCATTTATTAGAGCATTGCTGTGTGCTGTAGAAGCCAAAAATCACATTTTTCTTTTTTTCAGTTGTTCAAATTCATGAATATTGTACGTTTACCTCCAGAGAGGGATTTTTTTTTCTTTTCTACTGTTTACTGAGGGTTGCAGGACTGATGTGGACCGCCCCCCAGGAAAAAAAAAGTCACTAAGAACGTAATGGAGTATTTAAGTGTGCCAGGGTAGTCATAAGCAGAAGGCTTATTCAGGAAGCTCTATTCATTTCTAAACGGGATCCGGTGTCTTCCAGCTGGTTCCATTGTCCCACCACGCAAGCTGAATTTTATATAATTTACATTTGACTCATAACTGTAAATAAGACTGCAAATATTTAGTTTCACTTGAAACTACTGAGGTCGGTAAGGCTGGTTTACACGCTGAGGATTTTGGTGCCGTTGAATTTAAGCACGAATACCTGTCCCCACCGATCGGAAGCAGATGAAAATATAGACCTGAGTCATGGGCGGTTTTTCCGGTTTGGGGCTGATGAGGATCCCTGTCGCCTGCAGAACCAGCTGAGTGCCTTTTTCCTCCCACGTCGCGTTGGAGCCAGGCTGCAGTGCGTGCTGATTTAAAAGCCGGACCCTTATTTATGTCCTGGGGGCTTCACGGTCAGCCTTCCTGTTACGGCTTCACGGTCAGCCTTCCTGTTACGGCTTCACGGTCAGCCTTCCTGTTACGGCTTCACACAAGAGTCTTACCTTTGTTTTGATGCATTGTTTATGAGATTGAGAGTGTGTTGGCTGTAGGTTTCTTTTGCTCTTTGCAGGCTGCAGATGAGGTGTGTGTGTGTGTGTGTGTGTGTGTGTGTGTGTGTGTGTGTGTTTTTTTTTTTTTTCCCCTCTCAACCAATTATCTTGCTTTCTCTGAGGATGTTGTCTAAAGCCTGTTGAAGGATAGGTTTGTAGGAGTGAGTTGTTTGTTTATTCCGTTAAAACGCTCTGGTGTGTTTCCCAGTGTACCATGCGTGTATGATTTCCATCAAAGTTCTTGTTGCTAGGGAAGAAGTCCCCTGAAATCTTTAATCCGCCGTTCTGGCTTAAATATAAGGGCTTTACAGGTAAGCCTCTCGAGTTTTTGTAGGTGACGTCCTTCAGATGATGAGCCTGCGTCCCTGGCTGCCCATCTGAACGCCTCTGCGGAGCATCTCGAAGGGATATCGAGTCTCTCGGCCCTCTGATTCGGCTGCCGGCGAATGCGCAGCGTGAGAGCCCCCATCAGGGAGTGCAGGGTTAGGGCACGTCGAGCGTCACCCCGCCTCCGCCTGTCAGTAGGTTGCTGTCAGGATGCTGCAGGGGAGGCTCAGGGAGGATGTGGGAGCTGTTCTTCACATACTGTGGTTGAGTATCTGTGCTGCCCCCTAGAGGACAGGATGTCCCGGTCGTTCTTGAGGAGGGTGGGGACTCATTCATCACTAAATTTGCTTGTGTATGGCTTGGCTGCACTGGCATGATAGTAGAGAATAAAGGGTCCCACAATCGGTCCCAAAAATGCCCTGCCTTGGTGTTCCCGTGGGGAGGGGTTATCAGCCGCCACTGTCATGTGGTGCAACTCTCCCTGGGTTAAACAGGGCAGGCGGTGTGTGTCATTCTGCTCGCCCCGCCCCCCCCCCTGCGGGGTGTGTATCTCCACGCTTGCTTTAGCGGTTCCTGCCTGGGGGCAGCTAAGGTTCCCCTCGTTTTTTCGAGCTCTTCTTGCTTGTCAAGTGAGCGAGTCGGCAGCCCCCAGACGACACTGTGGAGAAGATGAATGTCCCGAAGGCGTCACTGTTAACTCTCATGTCAGATCTCCATAGAGCCGGGGGCTGGAGCTTGCTGTGCTGAGGTCGGCACCATAGCAGGGTTTACCCAGACTACCAAGGTGGGCAAATCGTAAATCAATATGGTTATTCTGTAACAGTGGGGGATGGGGGCGCACTACGCGTTCACATTTAATTCAGACCCTTTTATAGAAAGCAATGTACATTTTGAGAAAGTAGGTTCAGCCACGGGTTAAGGGCCTTGCTGAAGAGCTCGACTGTGGAAATCGCTCAACGCTGGGATTTGAACCCGCAGCTTTCCGATTTACAGGTACAGTGCCCTAGCCCACTGAAGCAGATAACGCACCCCTCAAAACACGGCACCAAATCAACATCTTGCAGTCATATTTCTTTTTAAAGCATTGTTTAACCTTTATGCATAACACTCCATCTTGTCACCACGATTAAAATGATTGGCATCTAGTGCTCTATTCACATCTAGTTTTCCAAACTCATTCACATCCCGCTAGCAAATTGCCGTCCATGTTAATGTCATCACTCTGACTTTCAGTGTTACTCAGAGGTACACTGCCCTTTGCTGCGTCGTGGACCTTTATCCAAGAGCAGCCGGTGATCTCTCCACGCATCAGTGATAAATCTGTCTGGTCCGGTCCCTCGCACTGAACAGGCCTTCCTTATGCTCCTGTGATAAGCGGTTTCTCATCCTCGGACCCGAAGCGAAGAGTACTCTCACAAGCTCCAGTGGAATAGGGAGGGAAGCTTTCCTTGTAGGACCCCAGAGTGTCTTTTACTTTGATTCTTCCTGTTAGAAGTGCCCTTTATGTAATTGCATCAGGCAGGATTGGCTTATGGTGGCAATAATCTTCTGATCTCCTGCTTGCTGTACTCTCAGGACATCTCCCTGAAACGGCTGCTGATCACTTGAAAATATCAGGCAGGACTGTGTGCTGTCAGGACGGTCCCTTAGAAGCAGGTTTTCACACATGCAACCAGCTAGTTGCTGACTATCAGAGAATGTTTTCAGCACGAGGACACTGTCAGATTAAGAGTCACACTTTATGTAATTGTACATTTATTCCATTTTGTGGCTCATTAAATGACTTCAGTAGCTGTACTCTTCCCTGTCAGACCATGTTTCCTTGAGGAATTTGAGATCTACCGTGACGTAGTTCTGCTTCTGAAACGCAAGGAGAGCCTCTGAGACAGAAACAGATGTTAGACTTATATGAAGATCATCCTCCCCCCCCCGCCCTACCCCCCATAACCGCTCAAGACAGTCAGTGGGGTGTGACACTAATGGAGGCCAAGCCCCCTCACTGTGAGTTAAGGGCTTTAATGAGCAGCTGAACGCAGGCCGCTTGACATGCCCTGTCCCCACTTGCAGACTTTGACTGGAGCTCCTTCTGGCTATGGAGTCGCTTCGTGGACTACCTGCAGTGCGTGCTGACCTTCACCGCCGCCGCCGGCTACGTCACCTACCTCCTGCTGGACTCCCCGCTCTATGTGGAGACTCTGGGCTTCCTGGCCGTCTTCACGGAAGCCATGCTTGGCACGCCACAGCTCTACTGCAACTACCAGAACAAGTCCACTGAGGGCATGAGGTAGGAGCCGGCCTGCTAGGGGCCCCCAACATAGAGGTGTGTGTTATGCATGTATTATATTGTGTCTCCCCCACAATGTGATAAAAAAATCTGTTATTTTGTCCCAGTGGGAACATTTTTTCGGTACCCACAAATGGATTTTATCTTTGAATGCAATCAAAAAACTAAGAATTCCAAAAGTCTTGTATTTTGTTTGGTTACTTATGGCTAGGCCTGGGTAGAGGATAAGGTCATCGTTCCTGGGATTAGGGTTATGCTCATAGAAATAAAGGTAGGATCCCCACAAAAGAATAAATACAGACTTGTGTGTGAGTGGAGATGTTTTCAGTCCACGTCATTTCATATGCTGATAGTTTTTTAAAATTGCTACTTTTGCAAAAAAAATAAGCATGACTTTTTTTTTTCCCTGCTGTTCACCAAGAATACAGAATCAAGTTGGCTATATACAACTGTTTAAAGATTCTGTACATTTCACAGTAGTTCTGTTCTCCCTGCTGTAAAATGAGTGTTTGTTTGTGGCCTACCAGCTTTTGTCATCCCAAGCCTTGGTCACCTTTGGGCCAGATTCTCCCAGGCTATGCGGGCAAGCTGAGCTGACATCTTGTAGGATTTCAGCCATGTGTCTATGTGGTCCAATTTGCCTGAGTCAGCTACTCTGCTAATGCTAAAGGAGTGATGGCTGATGGGTAGCGGTCCTCACATGCCGTTTCCCGCTACACAGCTAATGCTAAAGGAGTGATGGCTGATGGGTAGCGGTCCTCACATGCCGTTTCCCGCTACACAGCTAATGCTAAAGGAGTGATGGCTGATGGGTAGCGGTCCTCACATGCTGTTTCCCGCCGGTTTGTGCAATTGGCCCCCTCAGAATCAAAGTGTTGCTTCAGCCTGCCCTGGGCCAGCTTCACATAGGCTACGACGGGTTCCTGATTGCCCCCTGCTCTCTCATCACCAGAGCATGTGAGCGGAGTGGAGCGGTGAGAATTCCCGCTCCTCGCTCACGAGGCTGTTGGCTCCGTCTGCTCCTCCGCTCTAATTCACACTAAGCCGCTCCGCTCAACACCGCTCCTCGCTCCACTAAAATTTCCTCCTGCTCCAGTCAAATCGCTCCACGGTCGCTCCAATTTAAAAGAGGGACAAATAATCTGCATGCCTAACAAATGTCACCTTAAACCGAAGTCTTATCATAAAGAAATATGAGCAACTGCAACATTGCCAGTCAGAACAGAAAATATTTATTTTTAAGCAACATATTAGCAACAACGCACAGGTTTGACAATGGCATTCCACACAAAAATAGGCTTAAAAATAAAGGAATCAGTGGGCTTAATAGCCTAAAGAATATATTGATAATTGTACAGATGAATTCTGGGTAGAGGAGCGAAATTGGTGCGAGACAGAGCGACCGCTCCAGCCTTAATTAAAAAACCGCTCTGCGCTCTGACCAAATTCCACCCGCTCCGCTCCTCGCTCACGCTCCGTTCACATGCTCTGCTCACCACGACGTGACAAATCAAAATTTTGCTGTGAACACTTCAACGGCAAAAAAACGTGTCTAAAATAGATTGATGGGGACATCTGGCATTTAGCATCCAGCGCGTCCTGTATTTCACCTGCGCTGTTAATATGCGTTAATGTTCAGCGTTTTAATCATTCCTCGTGATTCATACCTTTATGCATGCTCCACCTAGCAGTGTGTGTTGTTAAGTACTCTGATCACGTTTCAATGTTTGTTTAATTTTTTTTTTCCCATTTTAGTAATTATACCTATAAAAGCAGCCAGGAGGCACTGAGGAGTCTCCCGGACTGCAGGATGCTAATTATGACGGTGTCAGCTGTTTGTTTTTAGGTACTTTAATTAACGCGGCAGTTGCTGCTGGCTTTGGTGCTTGGGGAGGCCTGGATTCTGCGTCAGATGCTAAACGGGCTGCTGAATCTTTACCGTACGGCATGATCTTTGAGGGAGTTCAGGTGCCTGTGGCCAAACTGCATCTGTTTGACCGGCAATTAAAGCGGCCATGATGGGAGGCAGCATAGCCGTAATTTACACGATGACCGTAATCGGCTGCTCTGGCCAACCCCACACCAGTTATTGCTGCTGAGGTTTCCTCCTCTTCCTCCTCGCTTAGAAGGTGAAGGAGCCCCCTGCGTTACCTGCCTCTCTCTGCTTTGCTCTGTATTCTGTTGTTTCTGGCGTGCTTCCGTGTGCTTCACAATCTTCCAGTAGGGGGCTCTCTGCTATTAGTAAACCTGCTAAACCTTTAGCATGTGGCCTATCTAGGGCCCCTTTGAGGCCGCGCTTTATATACTACAGTAATGCAGGTTCACCAGGCCCTATCAAACCAGAGTGGGTCCAATAATACCTTTCAGCTTTCATATCTCCTTGGAGCATTAGAGCGCCACCGAGTGGCCACCTTCGGAAACACCGATCTTTCCCTCACACCTTCCCCCCCCTTTTCACACCTTCACCTTTCCTTGTTCCTAATGCGCAGCTTTTCCTAATGGACTCATTAGTGATTGTGCAATTTATATCCAGCCAGGCCTTAAACTGAATTTGTCCTGCCTGCGATCTCTCTCCCTCTGCCCTGACCCCCTGGATCGCACAGGTTCCCTCCCCTAATGAGCTCCGTGTCACACAGGAAACCCGGCCGCCCGTCCCGGTGGGTCTCAGGATCTGGCTCTGGGCCCGCGGCCACTTTGTAGGGGGTGGGGGGTGGCGTGTGCCAGGGGCCCCCTCTGATTCATTCTAATTACTGGGCAGTGGAGCAGGAGCCCGGCTGTTCACTGCTGCATTACTCTGACAGAAGCGCTTCGGGGTTGGGGTGGCAGGGGCCCGAAGGTTAATGGCTTCCTTTGGATTTTGATTAGCGATGTTTGTTCCCTGGAAGTTGTTGTGGAAGAGCACGCCCCCCCCCCCCTCCCCAATCAGTGTGTTCTGTCTGCTGGTTGCCTAGCTGCTCTGCTGATCTCCAGTCAGCAACTGCTCAGAACTTTAAATGGGAACGTATCACGGCTGGCAGTGCCCTCGGGCGGGGGAGGGGGATCTGTCCAGCTGGGCGTGTCCTCGAAGCTAAAACCCTGCTAAAGCCCCCCCGAGGCTGCTAAGCTAACATCTGTCCCCCCACCCATGATGGCCTTTTTTCCACACACTCCTCCTTCCTTTGTGTGAGCTGCTTTTCACTGTCGTCACTGTCATTATGAGTAATTAGCTCGCCCCGGGCTTGGATGGGGTTTAATACATTAGTGTTTTGGGAGACATTTTGCTAATGTTTCTGAATTGCGCGCGACCCCAGGGGCTCCGTCATCCGGCTCCACTCAATGCGGTGACTGAGACGGCGGTGGCGCTGAGCCGGTTTCCCAGGTCCCGTCATATCGCTGTGGGTCCACGGTCTCTGGTGTCTGCATGTACACACTTGTGCTAAGCAGTTACTGTGGGATCTGGGGAATCCTTATACAGCTGGTGCTCCTCTCCAGGCCCAGGACGGCCCTTATAAGGGCCCAGAATAAGTTCTTGCTGTGTGTTTATCACTGGATTAGATGGCCTGTCCCATGAAGATAACCTCTAGGCCGTGGCCCGCATGTTTTCTCTGATTGGCCAGCGGCAAGCCAAGTGATTCCCATTGGGTGTCACAAGCCACACCCCCATCCCCACAGTCAGCCAGCTGATGTGGTTTATTCAGTTTGCCTAGTTACCCTATAAGCAGTGCAACAACAGTCCAGTTATCCAGCTGCCCAACCAACAGAGAATGATGACCAGTTAAGTTGAATAATATTACAGGAAATGAAAAATGCAAACTGCAAATACAGGAAGTGGAGCAATCGGCTTGACCAACATTAGTGTAGGTATTTTAATAATACCTACAATAATGATAAGAAGAACTCAAACAAAACCCGACGAATGCTTTAATCTTGCTTATCACCTACCAACTTTTTTTGTAATACTTGATCATAATCGCACCTCCCAAAAAGGAAATATGAAGTGTCTTCCGCTTAAGTGATTGCAGGACTGCTTTTCTTTTTTAGTCCCTGTCTTAACATTCTGTTTTTTTTTTTGAAAAGCACCCCCATCCCTTTCTTTAATGGTTCATCCCAATCAAGCCCTCTAACAGCGTAATGGCCCATCTTGGCCTCATCTTGGGGGGCCGCAGTCAGACAGGCTGGGGACTGTCCGGGGCGTCGGCTGGCAGGGCTGTAATCAGCCAGCATGGGTTTTCTCCTCCGCTCATCGTTAGGTGACCAATCACAGTTATTTTCAGGCCTGCACCTGACCTCACCTCACTCCTTTGACATGTGATGGTGAAATGTCTTTATTCTCAGCAGATTGTTGGCGGGCTGATGGGTAAAATGAAGAACACTTGTAGGTAGACTCCTGTCACACCCATACCTGTTGTAACCATGTGTTCCCCTGGGTGTATGGGTAAGCTGGCTCAGTAAAAGCTGATGCCCACCACCCGACCTCTGACCTCCATCCACCGCGAGGAGGTGCCGCTGCGCTGAAGCCCCAGCCCTGAGCGCCTCCCTGTCCTGGATACCTATATTGTACTATAGTGGTTGCATAATGGTTCCCCCCCCCCCCTTCACACAGGAATGGTTCGTCCTCGGTCGGTCCGGTCGCCGCTGATGCCCCCGGATGCTCACCCACGACGTTGTGTTTACTGTCTTGCATCCTTAGCACGATCCCCCTCCTGCCTTTTCAATTCCCCGCTCTGTCTCCATAGTAACTCTGCTCGATGGTCCTCTCTCTGTTTAGAAAGTGTTTTGTTTCCGGACAGAACATCAGCGGACGACTGCGAGAGCGATTTCTCTCTCATCAGGAGTTAAGGCTCCCATGTGCCGCTCTCATCCCGCTTCATGCTCGCTGTCGACTGTCTAACAATCGGCTGGAAATTGGCTTTCATCTACAGCCACGTCCTCGCAGCGTCTGCCAAAACACAGCGTCCTTGCCGCTGCCGACGGCTGCCTGCCCCGTCCCCGTCTGCCGCCCACAGGAAACGGGGGTGGGGATGGGGCGTTCTGTGTCCTCCATCCTGACGAGGCCCACCATGACAGCTGGTTGGACGGCCTCATTATCTCCTGCTGATTTAATAATCAGCGGGAGGTGAAGTGGCGTGCATCTGCGGGCAGGCCAGTGGACCATGCAACTCGAATGCTACACAGATCACAGATCCCCCCCCCCCTCTTTAATTGGGTACACCTCCCCCCCCCCCCCCATATCGCTAATTCTAGCCACTGCAGGGCCACGACATGCTTCCTATGGGGAACATGGCTATATTGTCTTAATCTCATTAAATATCCATCAAATGAATAATTCTGGTTAAAAGCTTCAGCTAATAAACAGAACGATGGTCTGGAACCCTTTCTTCTGAGGTCATGGAAGCATTACTGTGTTCTGTAGAGTATCAGCTCCTGTGAGGTCCCAGTGGTGGCCTTCCAGAGAGCGAGCGTGTCTGCTCTGTGCTGCTGGGTGGTCGGCCTGCCAGGGGATGCCGACGGGCTGCTGGTGCCCGGTGAGGGAGGTACCCGAATCGTTAGATGTTACACAAGGTTGCCTGGATACGGGAAGATGCCATTTGTATCCGGAGGTCTGCTACTTGTGGTGTTTCTCTAACTCCGTTACGACGTGGTATGTAGAGGTTTATGACTTATAATTCACATTTGCTCCATGTGCGATGGGCGTAGCAGTTTCCTAGTTCACGCCAGTTAAACTGTTTCATGCAGTGTCTAGTTGGCATTCCTCCTGCTCCTCAGCTTTTAAAGTTTTTAAAGTGGATTCAGCAAATTGCCAGCTATAAAGTGAAACCCCGCACCACTGGAGCCTTTCGGAAGGGTCCGTCGGCTGATTGGAGACGAGTGTCCACATCTCCTCTTTGTCTACATCTCCTCTTTGTCTACATCTCCTCCTGCTTTTTCTCTGCTTCAAGGTCGGGAGAAGTCAGCCATACTTAACTGAATATTCTATAGAAACGGCACGTGTAGATACAGCTGTGTGTTTGTGTGTGTGTGTGTGTGTGGGGAAGCGGGGGTCATGTGTGTATTACATTACAATGTCCCCACAGTGTGACAAAAATCCTGTTATTTTGGACTTGTGGGGACATTATTTCAGTCCCCACAAGGGGAAACTCTGTTTTATAAAAATCTATGAATGCAATCAAAAAACATTTTAGCCAACAGTCTTGTATTTTGTTTAGTTACTTATGTTTAAGGTTAGGGCTGGGTAGGGGTTAAGGTGGTCTTGGTTGGGATTAGGGTTATGCCTACAGAAATTAATGTAGGGTCCCCACAAAGACCTAGATACCTAACTTTTTTGTATGTGTTTGGGGTGGGTATGGGCCACTTTGGCAGACTTCCTCATCTTTGACCTTTTGAAGAGGTTGACTGAGGATCATTAACCTCCCATCGGCTGCTGCAGGCTTTATTTTGGGCAGTATGAAGAGAGGGGCTCCCTGTGCAGCTGTGACAAGCTGATGTCAGTCAGATGGGCCTCTGTCGGCGCCCAGTACACGCTGATGTCAGAGAGACGGGCCTCTGTCGGCGCCCAGTACACGCCGATGTCAGCGAGACGGGCCTCTGTCGGCGCCCAGTACACGCTGATGTCAGTGAGACGGGCCTCTGTCGGCGCCCAGTACACGCTGATGTCAGTGAGACGGGCCTCTGTCGGCGCCCAGTACACGCTGATGTCAGCGAGACGGGCCTCTGTCGGCGCCCAGTACACGCCGATGTCAGTGAGACGGGCCTCTGTCGGCGCCCAGTACACGCCGATGTCAGTGAGACGGGCCTCTGTCGGCGCCCAGTACACGCCGATGTCAGTGAGACGGGCCTCTGTCGGCGCCATATGTCCCTGGACATGCTCAGATTAAACATGCTCACGGCTGTCAGATTGCCTGGGTCAAGCATCATGCTCCTGCTGAAACGTACACATGGTTCTTTTTGGGTTGTTGGCTTTGGTTCGTATTGATGTTAGGGCTCCAGAAGACCACTGTGTCTTTCATGGTGACTCGTGTTCCAATCCTGAATCAAGACCAAGGATGCTCTGAATGGCCTCCATCTACTGGCTTTGTGACTGTGGTGCACATTTTCTCAAAGGCAGTGCTTCCAGGGAAGGTCTGAATGTCTCCTGGAGAATCTCTGGATCAGCATGTTTTTGGTATTGAAGAATGGAAAGTAGCAGGAGTGAAGACTGAAATGAGCGAGTATGAACTTTCAGCCCAAAAATGTCATTGCCTTTCGGGTAAATGTTTCATTGTATGCTCCCTCTCTCTCTCCCTCTCTTTCTCTCACTCACACACACAGGTTTGTAATTATCTTTGTGGGGACTCTCCATTATTTCTATGGGGAAAACTCTAATCCCAATATGACAACCTTAACCCCTATCCAACCCTAACCTAAGTAACCAAACAAAATACCAGACTTTTGGAATTTTTACTTTTTTTGATTGCATTGAGAGTTCTATAGATATCATAAAAACCTGTTATTCTGACTTTGTGGGGACCATTTTCTCAGGTCCCCACAATGTCAGAATAACAGGTGTGTATGACATTGTGGGGAACATTTGGCCCCCACAATGTAATATAAACATGATCACTCACACACACACACACACAATTACACACAGACACTGAGAAAGCCATGAAGGTTGGAAATGTTTACTTGGAAAAATAGATGTGAGAAATACTCTATACAGCCAAGAGCATGTGGACACCCCTTGTTAATGAGAGGCACTGGCTAATTAAGGCAGACCCATGGCTGACACAGATGTATAATTAAGCTCAGGGCCAGGGAGTCTCCAGCGACGTACATTAGCAGAATGGCTACAGAAGAGGCTTGTAACTTCCAGCTCGGCACCATCACTGAAGTCAGGTTGCTAAATGTCTCCACTGCTGGAGCTGACCTGGTTAGGAGCAAGTTCAGCTGCAAAGTGATGTATCATGCAGACTCCCAGAAAGGGACCTAATCCCCCAACATCAATATCCCCCCGGAATGGCAACCCACCGGCAATGTTCCAGCGTCTAATGGAAGCCGGCCCAGGAGTGTTCTTATAGCAACAGTCAGCTGACCAACTTCATAGTAATGACTTTTGGTTTCGCAGTGAGATGTTGGTACTTTTGGCCTTTATAGTGCGTGTCTGAGACGCCCCTCTATCTGCACATAGTGGCAGAGATGCTCAGTAAGAGCTTTCCTGTAATTCCTCTATGGAAACTTGCTCTGACAGTCTGTCCTGAAGTAGCCACCGTGATGTTGCCTTAACCTCATGGATATGGCGCTGACTTCCGGGGGGGGGGGGGGCAGGGCACTTGCTGTCCCAGTACATGTCGTATGTAAATTTGGGAGCTTCATTCACATGTGTTGTGCGAGAACTGACTTTGCGAAGCTCAGTGTGCGAGAGATGTCTGATGCCGTACCAAAGTCAAAATTCATATTTAATGTGCAGTGTGAAATGGTTCTGGAATAGTGCACACGTAATATGAGGGCAGTCTTTTAAACTGAGCTATAAATTCAGCTTTTTACTCTTTGCACGTTTTACATATAATATTGCACTTAATTTTGATAAGGTCTCCAATTGACCAGATAAATTACTAATCAGGTTATTGGATTCTAAAGTGTCCATAAATTATGCTATCAAGTAAATGTAACCTGAAGCCCCCCACCCTGCCCACTCCCCCATCATTAACACTGTAATTATTGCTCGTGTGGGATTTCTGTAGCTGAAACTTTGCTCGCCATATTAGGTACCGCGGTGAATCAGCTGGCTTTTGCTCTAGTTTACACTGTGGGTCTGTCGTTTGTAAATGTTTATGGCGTCTGGAGACCTGGAGGCCAGCTGATGATTAAAAGGGCCCAGAGATGCTCATCATGGTCACACCGAACCTGCAGCGGCCATGAGGAGATAAAGGAGAAGGCCGATCTCTCCCGGCACTGCAGGGCACATTGTGTCCGTTTGTGAAAGTCATTGATCACTTTCACTTTGTCGTCCCTGTGTTCCTGAGGTCAGCCAGGGTCTGAGTCACCCAGTGTGTGTGTGTGTGTGTGTGTGTGTGTGTGTGTGTGTGTGTGTGTGTGTGTGTGTGTGTGTGTGTGTGTGTGTGTGTGTGTGTGTGTGTGTGTGTGTGTGTGCGCGCGCCTCTGTCCATCGGTCCTGGGTGTCCTCTGTTCTATGCCCTGTGTTCAAGTTACCTTCTCATAATTGGCTGTGGCCACACAGCTCCTGTATAACTTATGTCGCTGATCGTCACGATTAATATCGTCGAGCTGCGAGGCGTCAGCCGAAAGCCTCTGAGATGCCTACAAGCCTGCCCCGGCTTTCTCCGCACCCCTCTGACCTTGTCCCCCTTTCTCGGCAGTATCAAGATGGTCTGCATGTGGACCAGCGGCGACACCTTCAAGACGGCCTACTTCCTGCTCACCCAGGCCCCCGTGCAGTTCTGGGTTTGCGGCCTCCTGCAGGTCTTCGTGGACCTCGCCATCCTCTTCCAGGTCTACTACTACAGCCGCTACCCCCAGAAGCCTGTGTCCCACACGGCCCACACCACCAGCGCCAAGGCTCTCTGAGCTCCCCCCTCCCCGGCTAGGTGGGGACACTCATTCCCCCCCCCCTGGGCCACACAGGCATGCCATGGCAATTGCCATGGGAGGGTCTCTTCCTACTTTTTATAACCAGTCCTTTAATATTATACGCAATCTATTTGGGCATATGTCAGTTTGTGAGCAGATTATAAATATGTATAGTTGTACTTGCACACACCGATGATTTGTACATATGTATACAGTGCACAATGTGTGTGTTTGTAGCGTAAACACTCGTAATATGGATGTTTTCCTAACGCCTGGCCTGCGTCTGTAACGACTGCTGCATGCAAACCTTGCCTTAGATAATTCCTGAAGGGCTGTCCCGGCTTTGGAGCGTCGGGAAAGAAGCGGGTGCCACATTGGAAGAACACCCCCCCCCCAGTAAACTGTTAACTCTTCTGTAGGTTTTTAACAATCCCGACAGTCACGACTTCCGACGCCATCGTCGCACAGTCCCGGCGGGGACCTGGTTACTCTCGTCGTTCCGGGCGATTAGAGAGCCCTGCTGAAGTCCGGGGGCTCAGTCGCCATCAATCGCAGCTATACCAAAAAAGGCCATGACCCAGCGACGCGCACACAACAGCCAGTAGGGGGCAGCATTACTAAGACGTCAATGTGTCAAACGTGTTAATGATAGACTGTGACAGTCGAGCCAATCGGATCCATGATGCGCGAGCTGGCTCATTTCATTGGAGGTTTAGTGATTAGGTCTCATGGTGTCAGAGTCCAGCCATTCACCTGCAGCCATTTCTAGATGACTCCGTGTGTTGCAGGATAATATATTATTTTCATTATTATGTTTAATTACTTGTGAGATATGGGCATGGGTTACAATAGTTAATGTGTGGACAAAAGCCAATTTAAGCCTGAACTGCATAACCACTGTTATGCTGCAGGTGAGAGAATGAAGGTCTGACCTCTCCCAGGGCGGCAGACCTTCTGGCGGTATTCGGAGTGGGCACCAGCGGTCATTCGCTCCCGTGTCCATGGTTACCCTTAGAGGTTCAGCTTTCAGGTTTTGGATAAATAAATCTGTTGGTCACATGGATTTGGGGCATTCGCTAATCTCATTTATATTATTCCTGAGGTTGTTTCTCCATTCCAAAGGATTTTTGGAGACTTGCGTTTTTCTGTATTTTGTGTTTTTCTTAGAATTTTATCTTTTTGTTTTATACATAATTTTTTTTTTTGAAAGAGCATATCACTTTGTAGTTATGGATGTGACCATCCTTTATGTTACACGCCATTAATGCGCTCCTGGTGAGCTCACTCACCACATGCAGGTCACTTAAAGTGCACGTATGGCCTTCGCTAGCCGGTAAGGCCATCTCCTTCCCTCTCTATCATCCATGCCCCCCCCCCCCCCATTCCTTACTTATATCATAACGGTCTGTCCTGGTTTCACCTCGGTTCAATCCAATTGGGTCTGTAAAGTTTAGCACATCTCCCGTATCTGTACTGTCCTCCTTTCACGGAGAATTCTGGAAAGATGTCAGTGTTACTTTAAAATGGAGTGTTTAATGTGAATGTGAGAGCTGAACCGCAAACCTGCTTCCCTGACAGAGCGGCCAAAACAAAGTCGCTCTCGCACTTCCGCTTTTCTGATGCTTCACGTCGCACCCACGTATCCCGGTTCTGTGGGGGGGGGGACGCTCCAGCTCCCCAGACCTGCCTCGGGGTCACACTGCCTCTTCCCTCCTGCACTTTCAAAGTTAACCTTTGACACTCCACCTTACCCTGTGCTGACCAGAGCTGGACACATCTGTCATTGCTCATGGGAGTTTTACTGATACAAAAATGTTCGGAGGGCTGAAGGGAAAATGATTGGTTCAGAGAGATAACTAGAGGACACGGGGCCAACCAATCAGGTCCTGTCTTGGTCCTGTCTTCTCTAGTTGCTTGTACCCAGAGAGAACCAATAATTTGTCCTTCTCCCTCAGAACATTTTTGTGTAATACTTCCATGAGTTCCATCTTAATGGAGCTGTTCTTTTTAGTCTTTTTTTTTTTTTAAGTTTTCATATTATGTTATTTGAGGTATTAGCCAAATGTGGTCATTTGCTTATGCATTTGTCGTAAATGGGCATGGTAACGGCAGCTGGGTTATTGTCATTTATATCCTAAGTCCCCCCTATAAGATGCAGGGGTTGCCTACATGTGTTCATATACATTTTTTTTTATAAACTGTTTGTATTCTATGAAGATTCGGTGGGAAGAAAATGTAAAAATAAATAAATAAATAAATAAAAAAGCATAAAGAAATGGTTTGAAAATGTTGCAAAGGGTCAGTAAAGGATTAAAGGTGAACGGATGAGGCTTTCTGTGTGTTCATTTCTCCCGTCTGCTGTTCTTGCTACCAGGTTTTACTCCGCAACACGGCCACACAGTAAAAACATTGTTTTATTACATTCTATGCCAGAAGGTCAGAGCATATTATGATGAGCCGATTTGTTCAAAGCATTTTAGATAAAACGGCTGAAGGATATTGATCTCTGCCGTCGTGTTTTGCGCGTTTCTGAATACTTCTGTGCTTTCATGTTCTCCACCCCCTCCCTCCCCCCCGTAGGCACAGAGCCGAAGGCCCAGGATGGCTGAGAATAAGGGTTGGAGATCCCAGACAAATCTGCAAAATAATCGATTTACCAAAAGTATATGGTTGTTGGTTTCCGTCACTGCAGATTATATCTGACTTTGTTACGGAGCTGTATTCGTCCCATGGGCCTGCTGAAAGTAAGATCCATGTTACACAGTTTCCCTGCAAAGTCATGAGGTTGTTACTCCAGCGTCCTGCAGTCTGCTGCCAGCGCGGTCTAGGTTCTGTCTAAATCTATCACTGTAGCGTTCCCTGCTCCAAGATCATCTCAGCAAAAGGCTCTTGTGCTTGATATTAATGGCAAATATTATGACTATTCCTCCGCATGGAAATGGAACCCTTTATGTAGCTAATAAAGAATATCTAATTAATGGCAATGAATTTAGGCTACCGTCCGTGTGCTCGGATGTTCAGCTGAGCTGTGCCGCCGCTGGGGAATATTAAACAGGGTTTCGGTGTCAAATAAAGTTTTAATCTGCACACAGTATGACTTAAAAAGACAGAGCAATGACATTTTGTAAAATGAGCTGATCCTGAGTCTACTGCATCTAAATCATTCAGCAAGTATAAATGCTTCATTTATATACATTAGCTTATTATTGCAGAATATTATACAACTTTTTAGTAAAACTTTTGTTTTTACATTATGGGTTGAGTTTCAAGCTGCTGTTTTGTAAAGAGGATTAAAATTCTTTAAAAAAAAAAAAAAATCAAACCCACAACAACTTCTAATAGTTGTCTATACTGAGCAGCCAATGTACCCTTGGGGAGGGGGGTGGTACCAGTCCTTCCTTCATTTCACATCCACCTTCACCTCATTTCTGAACCCTCAGGCTGTCTGATATCCCCTGAGCATGTCCACCACTGGCCACAGGAGGGCGTTTGTTAGGCGTTTGATGACTTCCTGTTTTCCACAGCTCTCTGAGCCGCCGCGACCGTGGACTTCCTGTGTGCTGCGGCCTCCATCATGGAGGGGAAGGAGCTGTCCGTCTCCTGCGAGTCCTCGCTGTTCTGCGACTTGGTGCTGTCGTGGGAGTCCGGCTTCTGCCGGGATGCCCTGCTCTGCTCCTCCTTCAGCTCCAGGTAGGAGCGCGAGAAGGTGTGGAAGATGGAGGTGACGGGAAAGGCCATGAGCAGGATGCCGCTCAGGATGCTGCTGAGCGCCACCACCTGGCCGGGGATGCTGCGCGGCACCATGTCCCCGTAGCCCACCGTCGTCATGGAGATGACGGCCCACCAATAGCTGCCCGGGATGCTGGTGAACTCCTGCTTGGCGCCCATCTCGCTCTCGGCCAAGAAGACCAGAGGTGAGAAGAGCGCCATGGCCACGCAGAGGAAGAGCAGCAGCAGGCCGAACTCGCGGGTACAGCGGCGCACCGTCAAGCCCAGCGTCTGCAGGCCCAGCGAGTGACGAGCCAGCCGCATGACGTAGAAGATGCGCAGGGCCCGCAGCACCCGCAGCACAAGGCCCACCTTCTCTAGGTAGTTGTTCCCCGAGCCGGCGGGCCTCTCGCCTGCCGACAGCGAGTCCACGATGAGCGTGATATAGTAGGGCACGATGGCCACCACGTCGATGATGTTGAGCGGCGTCCGCAAGAAGAGGCACTTCCTCTGCGTCTGGATGAAGCGCAGCAGGAATTCCAGGGAGAACCAGGCCACGCACACCGTCTCCAGCACGAAGATGTTGCGACACCGCTGGGAGCACTCGCCCTGGTGGGGGGGGGCACAGAGCGCACAGTGAGCCACTCCCCTGAGCCGGGGGTACGGCCCCCCGCCCTCCACACCCCGCAATGTCTCAAATCATATCAGACTCTGTGTTTCAATAGTCCTTCCATACTTAATATCAATATTTACTTGCTTGAAGTAGTAAGAAGAGTAAAAGAATAATTCTGTCTGGCCAATAAAAAAAAACCTGTAAGTTAGCCAGTCTGTGGAAATATCCTTCAGACCGATTTTAATTCCCCCTAAATTTTATGGCCGCAGTTATTCTTGAATTTCATTAAGTTAAGTACGTTCCGGTGGCTGCAAATTTGCAAATTCCCTCATTAATTTTTGTCACCCTACCATATCTCAAACGTCACTGTGTAATTAATCTTTGATTGCAGTAAAGTGGCTTGCAAACATTTGAGGGTGTAATTACCAGTGATTATTCCTTGTTCTCCTAAGGACCAGGGCTGCCCATTTTTGGTGCCTGTCTGCCAGACATGCTGGCCTTCTGGCGCCGATCAAATGCTGGGCTTTGAAATCCGATTTATTTGTCTGGAAAAACATCTGAGCTTTTCCACATTTTATCCAGTATCAGCTGTTCTATAGATGTCTTTTAATTTATGAGGATTTAGATGGATTTTTTTAACCAAAAAAAAACTCATCTGCGCTCTCCAATAGAGGCTAAAACTTAATACTATGGAAGGAAGAGTTTTTAAGTGTCATATTTCTGGCCGGATTTGCTTGAGGAATACAGAGTAATGGGATGGGAAGTCAGAATTCGGAATGTCAGATTAGAGACAGATATCCAGGTTTAAGAGGAACTTCTTACATTAATTCCTACAGCAAAACCCAAGGGGATCCTACATGCAAACACTTTAGCCGTCAAAGTAAAAGTTAAATGGAATTTTTGCATAATTGGCACCATGGGACACGAAAGATCCAGGCTTCTGTTTGATCTGGATTGTAAAAGGCTAGAAGGTCATGCTACTCTGTTTTGTTTTTCTATGTTGTTTCCCTCCAAAATATGTTCCCCTGCAGCTACACAAGCATTGCTTATTTGATCAATGTTGACCTCTCATCTGTTAATAATGAAGTCTCCTCTCTTCACAGGTTTAAAACCCCAAGTGTTCAATAATACCTGAAACATTGATAAGTCACCACACAGTTGCCAAGTTTTGTAGTCAGAACTACAGTGTTAAATTAGTATCTGACTGGTATGTTTGGAGATATGAGAGATACATCAAGGACAGCAATTCAGTTTCAGTTTTTATCTCAATTTGTTTACATTTTCTGGTTCAGTCTAAAGGTCTGAATTTGACAAGAACTGTCATGCTGGAAACCTGAGAGAACGAGGGATTTAATCATCTGACGAGGTAAAGTTGATTAACAGCAGCTAAAACCTAACCCTACCAAGGAGGCAGGAGTAATTAACGAATTAGTCGATTTAACGGGCATTAAACAGGGCTTCCACAGCCCCATTTAAATGCCCTCAAATGATGGCCAAAGCAGCTTGCAGATTATTTTTTTAAGATGTTCATGCTTGTGGGAGCTGGTTGTGAAGGTAATTCAATCAGCAGACCGTTCACATGTAGGCTTTCATTCAGATTTCCACCCTGAAATAAAATAAGGAATTCATCATTAATCCCTTTCATATGCACTCCAGCCTAATCTCATTAGGGTGTTATGATTCTATTCTGTTACTTGGTAGTTGGGCTTCATGCCATTGAATAGACTGACTGGCTGATTGCATCGACATTCTGACCCATCTCTGCCCCGTTCCTGATGCCATTTGGGAATGGGCGATTGTGTCCCACCATTGGCGCCCCTACAGAAACACGCGCTTGATCACCACAAACTCCCCGACTAGCTGAGCTCACACGATCACCATTTCTCGAATACTGGAGAAAGTTTCGAGTAGATTTCATTTACCAAACGTGTATGTCTCCACATCTCTTATCTCGGTATGAGCTGTAATAATCAAATAGATCATGGAATGGGAAGCTTATCTTACTGGTATTCAGACGGAGGAGAGCTGCAAGGCTGGAAGACTTTTCCCTCGCTGGTGAAAGTTATTAAAGCTAAACACTGTTTAGGGTGAAATCTGCTAGGGATAGCAGGCAGGCCGCAACCAATGCGTGTATGAAAATATGTACCTTTCAAACATTTCAGTTGTCAACAATAAAGTTATTTACAGGCAGTACTCAATTTATGAACGAATCTGTCTATAAATCGGATTTATAGGTATGTCGGAAACATAATAATACGGTACATTATTATGATTATTATACGACAATAATAAAAGTAACTACATACGGCATTCTACTGTAGGCCGAGTGCAGTGTTTTCACGAGCGTCACCAAGTAGCGCAAGTTTGTTATTACGAACTATTTAGCCCGCATTTTTTATATGACAGGCTTTATGGCAGTTCGTTCGTAAGTACAAGTTGTTCACAAGTCAGATGTTCTTAACCCGAGGACTGACTGTCCTGAAATGAGTTGTCAATGATGAAATTATTAAAAGTGTTTTAAACTGCTGCTCTGAAAGTATAATCCAGGAGGGATGGTCTTTGACAGCGATTCGAGAGGGCCGCTGTGACCGGCGCTGGTCAGGAGGATTCAGAGGAGAGCAGAACAAAGCTAAGCGCCTGAGGCTGTCCTAGCGGGAGGTAGCGGAAACCGCCAGGTCAGCTGGCCTCTGGCAGATCAAGGTGCCTGGCAGCACCCGTGAGATTGGAGGTGATGCCTATCCTGCTGTCTGCCGTGCAGCTCTGGGCTCTGGGAGACGCTCAAACTGCTCACCCCCGACACTCCAGTACTGGCTTCTGTCACTTTTCCCATTTCAGCTGAAGGTTATTCCCAGTGCAGCATTCAGAGTACAGTTGTGTCAGAGTGAAACTTCCATACCAAAAATATACTTCAGAAAGTTTGAGGACAGGGTACTTTCGAGTCGATTCATTACCCGATTTGGCATCAAATTCACAGTACATATTAGGGTCTTTAATGCTAACTGTTATTTCTGTCAAGGAATTCTGTCTTTAGAAAACATTTCCAAAAGTCACCCAATACCCTCCCTGCTTAGTTTTTTCCTAGTGAAAGTTACTTTTCCTGCTGGCTTTGTGGAATGACATACAGCAAGGCTATGATCTCCACATGGCCAAACAGAGGGTGAATCTCAATACCAAGAATTCAAAGACCATACTTGTGGTCTTGGCAAGACCGGTCTTGCAAGCTTGAAGAACAAACTTGGGGTGCAATGAATCATGGGATTGGTCTCGTTCGGCGAGGATACAACCAATGTATCCTTGGCATTTGGGGAGGAGCAAGACCAACATCCAGGGATTTTTACCTTCCTCAGTACCTGTTTTCTTAGTATTTGAACTGTTCTTCGGCAATGGAAGACGACGTAAAACGGGTACGCGAGATCACAAGTACAGACAAGTACACATACTGAGATTCAGCCAGAATGTCTTGTAAGGTTCCATATGGTACAGTCTGCCCAGTCTGCTTCCTCCTTTCACTGGTTCCCGTGTCCCTCAAGACTGATTTGAAAGCAATCAAACTCCTTGTTATCATCCTAATAGACTGACAGGGCCTCTTTCTGGCTGACTGGCTTCTCTGTAGAAGCTCCCTGAACTGCTGCCCTTTGTGTGTAAAATCCTTTCAGGGGTGTGTCTGCCTTAAGCCGCCCGCATTTACCCTCCACGCTCCCAGCTTGCTGCGGCTTGTACTGCGACCCAGGCCAGGCAAAGGCTCAGCTTCCTGGGGAATTTTGAGGTTTTTGGGGTTTTTTTTTTTACTGGATGCTAATTCAGTTCCATGGCAAGGAACAGATGATGTCATCTTAAGCTTACACACAGAACTGCTTACTGTGGCAAGAACGAGCAGAAATGTCCCGTGTTTTCCCTTGTCAGTGGGAATCCTCTGGGATAATTAACAGTTGTATGAATTGTCAAACTTAGTTTATGGGATTAGCATCCCTTGGATGGGAGTATAACTGACACTGAAACTGAGAAAATTACCTGTTCTGAATCACTTTAGTATGACTCACACTGTATAGAGACAACAATAAGTCATTTTGTATAAAAAAAGGGTGATTAAAACCTCACAAAGCCGTGTAAAACTTCATATATTTTTCCCTTCCAAAAGCAATTTAAAGATAAATTTCATATGGAGGGGAAATTTGTTTCTTAAAGAAAGCCTAAGTTCCCCCTCTGATTTGGGTCTCTTTTGAGAATAAAAGGCTCATTCATGTTGCAGTGTTGTACATGTGAGTTTGATTGTGTTCAGACTGCTTTTTTCATTCCGCTCTTTACTGCCATTTTTCCAAAGCTTCATCGGGGTGTTTAGTGCAGAGTTTGTTTGACACTCAACACGAGCAAGAAATAAATTTCTGTTATAATGTCAAATGATTTGGGTGCGTAGAGAGTTAGTTCTGTAGCTAATACTACAGTCATTCAGTACTGAAAATGGTTATCTTGGACGCACTATCTACTATTAAGGAAAGGGTTGTAAAGTTTGACCCTACAGAATTGGGCATGAATGGAACAATGTATGGTAACAGTCATTAATCGAGTCAAATAAACTGGAGTCAAATAAAACAAGGATCTGAATGTTATGGACATCAAGGTGAATTTATTAATAATAATAATAATAATAGAAGATTTTTATGTGGAAATTCTCCCCCAACTTGCTTTCTGTAGGTGAGAGCAAGCTGGCCGTAAACTACATGCTAGATCTAAATGCCTGTCACTCATGTTAAGGCGACAGATCTTAACACTCCAGCATTTCTGGCTGACAGTGAGTTCTTTCAGCTGTAATGAAGTAGACACAAACCAGACTGAATGTTTTTCTGATTTATTTTTTCTCCGTGATCAAAGTAAAACAGAATTTTTTAAACTCATATCCACCTTGCGTAAAATTGATTTAAACGCCACCTGGCATCTCAGGATCTGCATGGCGAATCAAATGCACTCCCTACACGACTGGGACTCCCTGCACGACTGGGACTCCCTACACGACTGGGACTCCCTGCACATTGCCATATGCCAATTTGGAGAAGGTGAGGCCAAAAGAGTGACATAACACTCTCATTTAAAGTTATAGTGATCATCAGCTAACGGACTAAGGAAACTATTGTTAACATAGGTCACTACTATTTCGGCGAATTAGCGTAATGGTTCCTGCCATGGAAGAGACCGTTAGGAAATGTAAGTGGACGGAACCACGACGTCTCCGAGGACTCACCCTCTCCTCCTGGGCCCGCAGGTCGGGCATGGTGCTTATGCAGAGCGTGACCGCCGTGATGGCCACGAAGACGACCGAAAGGCAGGCGAAGATCTTCCCGGGCAGCCCAGACTGCGGGTTCTCCACCATGTCCCTCAGCCTATGCATGCAGCCCGCCGTGCGACCCTCGTCCACATGGGGACAGGGTGCGGCCTCCTCGCTGGGTGGCGTAGCCTGCCCTCCATCCTGCCTTTGGGCCTCCCGCTCCTCCTCCTGCCTCTGGCGGAGCTTGCGCAGGCAGCACCACTCCAGGCTGGCCTCCTCCACCCCCCAGTAGAGCAACTCCTCCTGGAAGGACAGGGCGCAGACCTCACGCAGGAGGCGCAGTTTGCCCGCTGCCAGGAAGGTGACGATGGCGCGGAAGGCACTCGGGTTGCGGTCGAAGAAGAACTCGTTGCAGCTGATGTCGTAGTCGTCACACACGTTCATGATCTCCTCGTGGTTGTTGCAGCTCCTCAGCTTGCCGAGCCGGGTGAGCGGGAATTCCTCCAGGGTGGTCCAGGGGATGCGGTACTTGATACCGCCTACGTTGATGACGGCGGCGCCCCCATAGTCCTCCTCCGGGTGGTACGCATCCTCCTTCTGCCTCAGCAAGCTGGCTCTCTTGTAGAAGACGCCTTTGTTGGTGGTTATCTCGTGCACGTTCTCCAGGGGGTTCACGTGGAAGGTGGAGAACTGGCGCTCCGCACTGCCGGCAAGAAGGGCCACTTCCTGATACATGGCCCGAACTTCCTGCCTCTCGGCGTCAGGGCACAGAGGTCTTATTGGTCGATGGTGAGGAGGGAGGGGCTCCTTTTCCACACGAGTCCTCTTACCTGAGAGCGACACATCAGGAGCATTCGTCATCATGCCTGAACTTCCTTCAGCATCCCTCCTAATTTAACTTGGACACCAGGCAGAGTTAAATAGAGCCTGACAAAACGTCTATCGAGCCCGAGCATCCTACCGCAAGGAGGGATACCTACCCAGGTGCGCACATCTCTATTTGTATGCTAATGTACTCTGCTGATAACTGCTTGTCTGGTTTTAACTGCTCTACCTCTGATATATAGATGTGTTTAGAACTGTCAGATCGGGTTCATCAAAAACCACTTAAAATGAACTTCTACAGAATCCCAGGGTGTAGATAATTAGCGTTAAATGGTGACCTCAGCCTCTGCGCCTCTCTCTCTCTCGCATAACCAAACCTCCAAATGAAATTATTCCATTTAAAGCTTTTTTTTTATTCAGAGCTGTAGCAGAGTTTGCGTACCAAGAGCCTTACGTAGCACAGGCATGCTAGTGGTTTTCGCTAATGCTAGACAGAGACCAGATCTCACCATTAGGTCTTAAAGGGGAGCTGTTGTGCTTTTCTGGTTTTTCCCTTTCCTTTAGTGCGTCATATAGCTTTATGTGCATGTTATTAGTCTGTAAAGTCTTAAGGTCTCAAGTACACACCAAAGGGAGTAACTCTCGCCACAAAACTTATCTTATCTAATTTGCCTGAAACGCCTCGTTAGAATTCTAGCCCTATCTTCATCTGCCCTGATATGGTGAGGTCACCATGCCTCCCTGCAAAGATCTGTCAGCAGACTGCAAGACAGGGGTGGAACATATAGGGCAAGCTGACCAATTGGGCAAGCTGACCAGCCAGAGCACACTGGGCTCATGGGGGGGTTGGGGCTTCAAACTCCAACAGAGCGCTTCACACAGAGGGTGAATAGAGATGTACAGTAGGAGAAAAATCATTTTTGGAACATTGAAGCATGACCCCAAAAAGAGTGAAAATGAGCACAAGTCCCCTTTAAACTCAGGCTTTAAACTCAGGCTTTTACAGCAGAAACCTTCCCTCCGATTCTCCTTTGATTATTATTACTTTAACCTTCATTAGATTTACCAGTTGCTGAAAATGTCAAGCGGGATATAATGGGACACGACAGAAAACTGTCCCAAAGTCGACGGGTAATTCCGCATAGGTCATGACTGACTGCCAAAGTGATGCATTTCACTGATAAATGGTTCATGCAGGAGGTCAGTCATGTTGGCCACTGTAAAGCTACAGGCAAAGCAACAGGGTAAAATCAAACAGGAAATGAATCGGATGGCTGAAACAGTATGGCTGCCATCTGGCTTGGCCAGGAGGGGGGTCAACCGATTTCACCACTTTAAGTGTCAAATTGGGCACAAGAGCTGTGAAAACGAGCTCTGCACCGAATCCGTCGATTTTTACCATTCTCTGGATATCGCTTTCCGCTCTGCTAACGAGGCTATTCTATGATTACCCAGGTTACGACCAGGGTATGATTCGTGATTCACCTTGGGCTGCTTTGTATAAAATCACCCAAAAACTAATGCAGCAGGGTTAATGGCTTTTGATGATAGGCTAACGATGAACGGGGGTATGCAGTCTGCAAATTCAGGTGAGTAGTTTGACTCTGAATGCAATTTACTGCTGTGACACTGAGACGGTGGGAAAAATGACTGTTTTTGCCTTAAGCCTATTTTGCATGCATGGCAGAATAATTGCAAAAGAGTGTCTAAAACAAACACTTTCTGACATTAGACATCAGTACAATAAACTAACAGTTAAACACCATTAAACGCCAAACCTTGGCTCTGTAATGCCCTTTTGCTCATATAGCCTATTCAAAGTGACAGCAAAACATGCGATGAAGCGCTTGTTTTTCTTTCTGGAGAATATAGTGTCTTCCCATTGGACACTGACATGTTATGACAGCGCGCTTCAGACGACGGGAGCGATTAATTTGAGCTAATTTGGAAAACTGACAGACGCGCTTCTACTTCAGCCATCCGCAATTTGCGCTAAGACAGCGCCCCCCTGCAAACATTACATTTCAAAGGACTTCTTGGGTTCACCTGCTACAGCAGAACTATAATAGCTGTGCTGTTGATTCTTGTTTTATTTTTTATTTTTTTCTTTGCAGTTGGTGAATAATAGTGTTAAGGGCCTGTCTTAAATCAATTAGAGAATGCGTAAAGAAATAGGAAAATAACTGGGGGGTGGGAGGTAATCAGTTTTATCAACATATTTATAGAAATGTGCGCTTAACAGAAAGGCTTTCCTTTTTCTCTTTCAAAAGGGCTATTAACGCTGAGAATATTAATGACTGCCTCATTTGTGCTTGGTGCCCAATTTGTATGGAAAACATAGCTGTTGTCATTAGTGCACTCATAACGATGAGCTACGAGGGAAAAAAAAATCAGCTTAATGGTTCTCGGCTGGTCTGGTCGAAGCTTCATTATACAACTTTTTGTGTTTTCCGAGGCGTCGCCACTATTACAGCGTCCTGGATAGGCAGCTATGGAAGGCGGTGGGTGTATGATCGCCATTTCACTCTTGTTGGGTTAATACTGTATTATCTTATTGATAGAAATTCACCTAGATGCAGCTATAGACCATATAAACCCAATGTAATAAACATATTTAAATAAAGATATTTAAATCAATCCAGAGAGAACTTTAAGTTTAACGTCTTTCATCTGAGGTTTAACACAATAAATTGAATGGCATAGTACATCGAGTTACGCATGATCGAGTAACGTCCGATCGCATTTATGTTCGACGTCCTTAGTAAAAATAATATATATGGATCGAGAGACGTCTGGAAGCGACATTGTAGGACGTGATCGGGTGTGTCGCTTAATGTAACAGGTGCAGGAGAATAGGCAGCGCTGCCAGAGGTATAATGACCATCCATATCTAAGCTGTAATACAGTATGTATACAGTAATGCATAGACCTATGTGATGGGCAGATACATCATTACACCATCATTACACGGTGGCCCCCGTCCCAAATGCAAACGCAAGTCGATGCAAGTCCTACACTCACGGGCGTCGTAGCCTTAAGGATGCCCTGGCAAATTCAGGGGGGGCGTCCTGCGTTAAATTGTGCGTGGGGGGGCGACATTTTGTCGGGGGCCCCAGAATTTCTACCTGCGCCCCTGCCTACACGTATTCTTCAGATAAAGGCTTCATATTCAAAACATTTATAATTCTGTCTTCTGTATAATATAATTTCAAGTGGAGTTTTATGAGTAGGCTATTCCATGAAGGGAAGTCTCTTTAAACGGAGATAAAAAGGAAGGAAACTTTATTTTAAAAGTTACAGAGCAGTGGTTGATTAAAGCCATTTTAAAATAACTATACCGATAAGTGATTATGACAGTGATGAAGGAGGTTTAGTTTTTGAAATGTAACATTAGACAAACGCAGACTCCCTTTTGCCCAAAGACATAAATCTGAAATCTGCTGTTCGCAAAATATTAAACTATGCCTATGCCTAATCCCCAGAGCTACACAAAAATGAATGTTTTTAAGTTAGTAAACGTAACACTTACTGGATGTGATTTTTTCATATCCAACTTTGTGACCAGAGAATGAGGAAAAATCAATAGAAGTCTAAGATTTTGTAACCGTGTAGGGGCACTTTCCTCACAGCCTATTAATAATATTTTGTTGTTATAAGACATTGGTGTCCTTGGTCGTTTCAAAGGGGGAGTTATATAAATGTAAAATATAAATGGCAATGCTTACAGAGCCCAGTTAGAAAAGATCTCCGAGTCTTAAATCCTCGGAGGACATCGCTACGACAAATAGGTGTTCTCTATGCAGCGCGTTATATAACCATTCATTTTATTTTCAGCCTTTGAGGTATTGAGCTGCTGTTTACAGCTAGCTGTCCGTGTGCTTAGGAAAGTATAAGAGATGTGCCTCATTAATCTGCCTCCAACAGCGGTTGGTTTGTCTCACTGTCATTGACATCTTGAACTCTAAAAGGGCATTTAGTCCGCACCTCTGCGGCTTGTTCCAATGTCTCCTTTCATCACGATCATTACAGTCGCAGAGGCTGAAAGGGATCGACTGTTTAATTAGTAGCTTCTAAAATTTACCATTTTAGAACTGATCGCGTTTTACGTAAAACTGAATAATGGATATGAAGCGAGGATTACAGAATAGTCCATCTTTTCAGCCTGAACTCAAAGCTCATGTTGTCAGAGCCCTCTGCAATGAAGGCATTTTAGAGGCGAACGATACCATATTATTGGCAAATATATGGGTTTTCTTCTTTGTGTCGCGTTTACTTAATGATCGGACAGAGCTATGTACGAGTTTTGCATTATTAAACTACTATGCATCAGTATATGTCAGTTTTAAAAACCAAACACTGTGGATCGAGGTTTACCTGATTACTGAAACACCCCGGACGCCTGAAGCAAAGCAATTTCGTACGTACTGGGGACTAAAACATGCAATAATCTTAACAGGACGTCTTTATCTAGTCCCATTCCCCCACGTTGCTATTAAAAAAAACACGACCGTCCAAAAAGTTTGCTGCCCAAACACGCTGCAGAAATAAAAGATGGATCACATTTGGGGCGCCGTTGACAGACACGTACTCGGTATCTGTCGGTATCAATCAGTACTAATCAGTGCCGGTTTAATCAATTACCTACAATGGACAGTCTGTAGTTATTTGATATGAACCCCCTTTTGAAAATGTAACCACGGTTTTGCTCGTTAATTTAATTAAGCGCCATCGTCAGTTTTTGAACCAGTAAGCTAGAATCAGGCATGTAAATACAGCCTCTGATCCAACTCTGATCCAATCGCATAGCTGCTTTAATAAAATCTTTATGTTTTAATTTATAAAAATCAAAGACATCTCAGTATTGCTTGACAGACGTCGCTCGATTGAAATATATAAATGTGTGGTTATTCTTATTTTAATGAAATAATTGCTTGCATATCTACTAACTATGTTTAAATACGTGTAGCATAAGTTCTTTATATAAAGACGATAACCCAAAAGTAATTCTGTCATTTAAGCACGTGAAGATACAGGCACAGCATAAAGTCATGTAATGGTAAAACACACATTTATTTAAAGCGTGAAATCGTCCTTTTCACAGCCGCTTTTCAATATCAGACGAAAAGTAACATATTACACGTTACTTTGAGAGTGTTTCACAAAGTTAATAATAAACAGCGCGAATGCACTCGTGATGCTGCCGCACATACTATAGCAAACCCAGTATTGCCTGAGATATATATTTAAGAGGAAAAGCATCTCACCTGCTTTGGATGGTTTGTGTCCATCGGATCATAAATTCCTCACATGTCAGTAAGAATAATCGCGTTTTTTTTTCTCGAATCTCCCGTCTCTCGTCTTTTCCTCTTTATGTCCGCTGCCTCTTCAGCCGCGTTTTCCAGGTGTTTTCAAACCCAGGTAGAGTCACGTGTTTTTTTTTCCCAGAGCGTAAGGATTGGCGTTCATAGCTCTTTAATGACTGTAAAATGCAATGTAATGTAATTTTTGCCTAAGATCGCCAATGCATGATGTAAATGTGGACGTATAGGCAAACGCAAATACAGATCTGTTATAAACGGGTGTACATATGCATGCAGATTCTTTAAGTCAATTAGATGGGCAAAGATAAAATAATGACTCAGGGCTACTCTCTCTATGGGAGCTGCCATGTCATCGTTGCCACAGAAGTCTGCCGGCGTCGCCCCGTGCTTCGTCCTGATCCCCCTTCGCGAAGAGGGTAGGGAAGGAGAGGCGAAAAAACGGAGGAGAGAGAAAGAGTGGAAATGCAGAAAAAGGAGAGACTCGCAACTCAGCAGCGCTTTCTTTCTCGCATTAAAATATAGTTTTGTTAGTACTCCAGCTGGCAGCGAACAGGTGATGGAAAGTACACCGTGGGATTAGACAGCCCACAGCACAAACGCTTTAATATCCTTCATTACACTGCAATAAAGTTGACTGTTGCAAACTCGACCTTTGTGCATATACTACTTTGCTTAATTTGATGTTTGGTTTAAGATAGGTGTATATTTATCTTATTAATGAAAAAATATATTTAAAAAAAAAAAAAGCAGTAACCTTCCATAATAAGAGGTGACGTTAAGCAATATAGAGGCCTAATATGACAAAGTCAACTGCAAGTTATTGATTCAACGATTTGCATAAATCATGATGACAGATTCATTTTTGAACCAAACACACAAAATGAGGGTATTCCATACAAGTGGAAAAACCCTGAACTGCGAACTTGGACGTATCTAATTTAGTATCCCAAATGGAAATGTGTTCAAGAATCCGCATAATTTACGAATAATACTCAGTCTATTGATGAAACACTGATGGATATTCAGTGGAAATGCATAGCACATAATTTGGTGGTATATTAATTGTTTCTTCTTTCCAGAGGAGCTTCTCTGGTCATATAAACATTTAATATGTAATTTGATATGTTAGCACTCCGCAACCCTGTATTAAATAAGCACGTGGAAGATGGATGGACGTATTGTGGGGAAACTGCAAGTTTGCAAGACTCAGCAATATGTCCTCTAAAACTACGACCCTAAAGCTCATGCAGTAAATCTTACGCCGGATAGATACATTCATAAATTCTGAATGTGATTCCCGCTGATACGGTTGTGAAATTCACCGCTGCAAGATTTTGCAGTATTATGCAGCAGTTGGACTGGCATTTCTGCGTTTGAAAGAAGATAAAAACACACCTGCTTAAAGCAAATGGATTGGTGAATTAGACCAAAGCCTGCGAGTAAAGGCAGCTCTGTTTCTAACTTCTAAGGGCTGAAGTTAGACGTTAAGTAAATGGCTTGTAAAATACTGTCGTGTAACCTTTTTACTAAGTAATGTTAAACAAATCCGTGATTAGACAACAGTACACAAATGACAAAAACAGGTAAACTGATTTTTAAAACTGAAATAAATGTAACTAATGGCTTTATTCAAATACATTGTATGATATTGGTATTATACATTATTAAACAAAAATCCTATTCTCAGTGATAATTCCAACAGTGGAGAGCAATCTAGCAATGCTGTTAAAATGAGACGTAAACCTGAAGATTAAAATGAGCTTTTTGAGTACATCATTAACTCCTCAGTGCTCTCCGCTGCACGGCTCACGGCATCAAATGGCAAATTAATTCTTAAGAGTTTATATTGTTATTAGAATAATTTTTTTAAATGTCGCTGTAATGCTCATTCAAATCAGAGTGCTTCTGGTCTCTTTCTGGCTTTCTGTAACATTGAAATTAATTAAATTAAATGATAAGTGAAATAATGAGGGGGAAGTACTGCAGGCAAGGAGATCTTTCATTTTCGGGGCAAGCGCGAATGTCTTCAGCTTCAGGACAGATTCCGTGGGGCGTAGTTTACTTCTAAATCCAGCCCAGTGGTCAATTTTATGTTATACAGTCTTAAGGAATGGAGCATATATGTTATTTATTATTATTAATAATAATAATAATAATAATAATGACACTTTGTTGATCCCTCATGGAGAAATTCGTTTTTCGCCTACCCCATCTTACTCTCCATGACACACAGACACCTAAGACACCTACACTATACAGACAAAAGTATTGGGACACACCTCTTAATCATTGAATTCAGGTGTTTCATTCAGACCCATTGCCACAGGAGTATAAAATCAAGCACCCAGCCATGCAGTCAGGTTTATAAACATTTGTAAAAGAATGGGTCGTTCTGAAGAGCTCAGTGAATTCAAGTGTAGTTCTGTCACATAATGCCACCTTTGCAATAAGTCAGTTTGTGAAATTTCTTTCCTGCTAGATGATAACAATAATTGATACTTTATTGATCCCTGGGGGGAAATTCTCTTTACTCTTCTCTCAAGTCGCTCTCTGTAGGTGAGAGTAAGCATGACCAAGAAGGGCGGCCACCTGTTGTGGCACCCAGGGAGCTGGGGGTTAAGGGACTTGCTGAAGGACTCGCTGAGGCTGGGCTCAAACTGGCAACCTTCTCATCACAGGCACAGATGCTCAGCCCATTGAGCCACACACTATTCCACGGTCAACTGTAAGCGGTATTATTGCAAAGTGGAAGCGTGTAGGAACAACAGAAACTCCGCCACGAAGTCTAAAGTAACAGAGTGGCTTGCTGAGTGCTGAGGTGCATAGGACATTAAAGTCGCCAACGCTCTGTTGACTCAATTACTGCAGAGTTCCAAACTTCCTCTGGCATCAACCACAGCATAAAAACTGTGTGCTGGGAGCTTCATGGAATGGGATTCCATGGCTGAGCAGCTGCATGCAAGCCTCACATCATCAAGCACAGTGCCAAGCGTCAGACGGAGAAGTGTAATGCATGCCGCTACTGGACTCTGGAGCAGTAGAAACCTGATCTGTAGAGTGATGAATCACCCCCTTTAGTGGAGGAGGGATAATGGTATGGGGTCATTTTTCAGGGGTTGGTCTAGACCCCTTAGTTCCAGTGAACTCTTTATGCTTCAGCACACCAAGACATTTTGGACAATTCTATGCTTCCAACTTCATGGAAACAGTTTGGGGAAGGTTCTTTTCAAGGTCCATAGAGACATGGTTGGGTAAGTTTGGTGTGGAAGAACTTGACGGGCCTGCACAGAACCCTGACCTCAACCCCATTGAACACCTTTGACATGAACTAAAATGGAGACTGCGAGCCAGGCCTTCACATCCAGCATAATGCCTGACCTCACAAATACTATTCTACATGACTGGGCAAAAAGTCCCACAGACACACTCCAAAATCTTATGGAAAGTCTTCCCAGAAGAGTGGCAGCTGTTATAGCTGCAAATGGAAGACCAACTGCATATTGATGGCTATAGACTGCGAATGGCGTGTCATACAAGTTCATGTGGGTGTGATGGCCAGGTGTCCCAGTACCTTTGTCCATATTCTTGGCAGCAGCGCCCACAAAGCTGGGGGTTAGGGGTCTTGCTCAAGGGCCCACAGACTGGACTATTCTGAGGAGGTTGGACTCAAACCAGCAACCTTCCTATGACAGGCACAGAGGCTTAGCCCACTGAGCCACATGATACCTTATTATTATTATGATTTTTAAGGAAATAATTTCTATTATTTTTATTCTATTACCACAAGGTATTTAAATTCATTCACTCATTTCTGGCCAGTTTCTGTGCTGCTTTGCTTATTATTTGTCAGAACACATTAAATGCAATAACAGGTAGGCTTACAATGCGGCATAGCAGAACCCCTCAGCTAAGCCCAGCTCTGTGTCCATGCAGACGTTATTTGCCCTCTGCAGCGGCAAGATTACCGCCACTCGGCCTAATGATGGAACAGGCACTTTGTAGCTCATAGATTATTTTAACACACACCCTTATGCCAGTCTGTTTTCAGTTCTTCTCGTTTTGGCGATCGCTCTTTATGGATGTCGTAGCCAAGCTGGCTTCATTCACTGCGGCTCCATGAAATGGTTCATGTCTCAGGTGTGACGATCTCTCTCTCATTGAATGCTACTCGCTAAAAGCCGAATAAGTGCCTACGATAACAGCACGCCGTTTTTGGCTCCTTTGTCCACACTTCTAGAAATTAAGAAATGTGCCATCCGTTCATGGTTGCTGCTCCCTCATACTGTTTCCGCTGCCGTTAATGGCACTTCTCCTTGCCGTGCGAGATTCTGGCCCTGCTGCGATAGTTTTGTTTATACAAAGTTAGTATATTCAGCTGTAAGCAGCCACACAGCAGCTCTGAGCGTCAGAGGCCTTCATGTCCGTGATCGTCCTGGTGACACCTTTATCATTGATTAGTAATTAGCAGCTGTGGTTTACATAATCAACCCACAGCCATATGGAAGCAGTTAGCGACAGTGTGAGCTGAAGCCCCAAATGATTTGTTTAGCTCAGATGTTTTTACAACCGTGCTCTCAGTTTGAGAACAAGGAAAAGCCCCAGATGTCTTAAGATCCCGGCAACGCTCGGATCCTAGTGTTCAAGTTCACCTCTGAATGTAGAGACATTTCTATGTGGCACAGTCTCCTGTTGCTTCAGGTTTTTCTGTTCCCACCTAGCTGTCAATCAGGTTAATTAATCAAGTTAATTGAAAAAAAAAAAAGTAGGCTAACTTGTCCCTCACTGATCCTTTAAATAACCTACTTAAAGCTGATAGTCTGACTTTATTTCTTTATCGCAGGCCATCTTGTAGCCTCGCCTTGTTTGGGGACATCAGTGGAGCGACTAGATTGTGCACAGGATTCAGGAAAGCCATTGTGCAAGTGTATGTCACATAGGCAATCAATCACTTGGCAGTATATAAACAAGAATCTATTCAACCTCTCGTGGGGGCTCTGACAGGAAACAGTATTCTCCATAAGAAGCTGGTTATGGCCTATTTGAAATAATGTTCAACAAAACAATCCTCTGGAATCATTTCCTAAGAAAAGCCCCATCTATTTACTGACTTTATATAATGAAATGGATGCCTGTTTTTGGCATTCCCCACCAAAACCTAGTCATCTATCCATTTTCTGTAACTGCTTATCCAGTTACAGTTGTGGGGGGGGGGGGAGTCCAGAGCCTGTCCCAGAAGGCAGGGAACAACTCAGGATGGGGGACCAAACCATTGCAGGGTGCACTCTCTCTCTCTCTCACACACACACACACACACACACACACACACACACACAACTATGGGCAGTTTGGTAACTCCAGTTAACCTCAGCATGACTCCCCAGTGGAGACTGGAACACTGGTCCCACAGGTATGAGGAAACAGTGCTAACCACTGCACCGGCATGCCACCCTGCTTCTAGTCATTAAATGTCATTAATTCCAGTAAAGATTTGTTACGAAAACATTTCATATTTCAGACATACAGCTCAGCAGTTCTGTAACTTGTCAAGGGTTTCCGGGAGAAATATCCACAGAATAATAAAAGGGTTAAATGTCTGGTCATCCTCTCTCTGGGTTGGCGTTAGGGATGTGACACAGAGCCCGCATTATCAGTGTGGATTCAATAATCAAAATCCACTTAAAAAGGCCATTCAGTCACAACCCAAAAGAAAGAAAAATCACACCAGCATAAAAAAGTCTTTTTCTATCAACCCAACAGACTGTGTCTTCAGATGTTGCTAAAAAGTGCTTGGCAGAATGATAAAAAGTATCGAACTCAATGAGCTCCATCCATTCATCCCTCTATTCTCCTTAACCACTTTCCCAATCATAGCAGTCATGGCCAAGGCACATTAAATCCATTTATATACATCTCTGATACCACTTTAATAGCATTTATGGAAAATTATTTTTTAAATATTCTATTGCCACGGACCTTTGCAGTTTTTACATCATAAATGCTTTGATGGACAAGTTAACTCGTGATCTTTATACTGATTAATTTACACATCCATGTATTTTCTGATGTTACTTCCAAGTTTGATAGGAGTCCACGAGCACCTCTGTCCAAAAATGTGCATCTGCTACCTCGTGGAAGATCTCCAGCCTAAAGCAGGATGGCACAGTTTCTCCCTAATTACCTATTTTTGAATCTTTCTTCTCACTGCTGGCAGTGCTGCTGGAAACCTGCCTATATGGCACACTTTTCCCCAGCAGTGCAGTTCGAGCGATGAGACCAAGGGGCCATCCTGGCTGAACGTCCCATACGGAGGGAGCCCCTGCTGGCTGACTGTGGTACTGATCCACCGTCGGCCAGCTGATATCGCCACAGTCTCCGCAAACAGAAGGTATGAAGCTGTGTTCAGAAAATTAAATGAACCGGGCACGCTGCGGGGTGGAGGGGGGTGTTAGATTTATTAACAAAATAAACTGCCTAATGATAAGATGAGTCGCTTAATGATTAACCTTATTTTCCTCTCTCTCATTGTCCTTATATACGTATCACGTTACATTGGTAGGGATTTTTCTTAGGCCTTCAGATGGCTGTGGTTTGGCTGAGTCTGTGCCACTGTTTGCAGCATTAAAAGGCAGCTGTTATTAAAGGGATTTGGCAGCATCATCGAACATTGCGTATTAATTTTTCTGTTTGTGGAGATGTGAGGGGTGAAACCGCGGTGCATTTCGTGATATATAAACAGTGGCTCTGTTTGGACAGTCGTTGCCGGGCCAGCGTCAAGGAAACAAGCTCCACTCTGACTTGCTGAGTGCCCGAGTGCACTACATGCATCACATGACAGGAAATGATGATGTAATGTCCTCCTGATTGACAGCTGTTCCCATGAAACTAGAGATGCTAAATAAGGCTTTTTGCATTATTACCTAAAGTAATGTTTGAATGTCTGTCTGTGTGTCCGTCCATCCGTCCATCCATCCATCCAGTTGTGAGTGGCATCTCTATATTTCAAAGTACTGATCACTGTCAAGAACCAGGAACTCATACCAAAACGGGTCGATACTATGAAACAGGGGTAGGCAGCCCTAATCCTGGAGGGCTGGTATCTGGCAGGTTTCCTATCCTACCCGATGAGTTACTATCTGCCTGAGATCAGGTGTGGTTCATCAGAGACCAGATAGCATGGAAAGCCTGCTGGATGCCGGCATTGCAGGATCAGGGCTGCCTACCTGCTGTAATACCTGTAAAATGTACTTGCTGTATTTGGGATATAGGCAGTGAATTCAGAGAGAAACATGCCACCAGGACTCCACACAAACCTCATTTACAGTTTCTTTTTAGTGCGTTTAAATGGCCACACAAATCTGTCGGTAGATGAGAAATTTCCTGTCACCACAAACATGGTGTTTTGACATTTCCAACTTAATTATAAACAAATCTCCAGTGTAATAACAATCAGGACCTATACCCAAGGGTAACAAACTAATTAAGACATGCGAGCATGGCTCTCTTTAAATATCAAGAGATGCATTTTCTTGCAGCGCTGATGATGTGCACACACAATGGTACTTATTGATTCTGTCAGGGGATCGATGTTGTAACCAGAGGAGATCAATGCAAGAATTTCATACTGAGGCTGCTGAAAGCAAATGCCCCAGTGCAAACGGGTATCCATCAGCTTGCTTCTGCTCCATCCGAGTATCAATGTTTTGGGTACTATAAATATAGCTACTAACTATAACAATGACCTTCGCTGTAATTGCATGCACAGTACTTTTACCAAGAATTTAAGTAAATGGTAGATACTTTTGGTTCAGACTTGCTTCTGCTAATCTCTTGAGTTTGTGTTTCTTCCGAATGGAAAAATGCCAGAAAACGGTGTGAGGAATAGCGCCGCCCTAGTGTGTGACCTGTAATGACACCGGCCCTTGACACAGGCCCCCGCCAACACAGTCACATGGTTTTGGAGTGTCAGATATAGCGTCACAACCCAAGACTGTGCGTGAAGAAACACCAGAGACTTTATTCGAGATCAGAGAAGCCTAGTTGGCAGGAGGTCAGGGAAAGGTGTTTTAATGCCGGATCATTCCGGTAAATCGCTCAAGCCTGAGCCATCCCCTCGCTTTCAGATAAAAACATCGCCTGAGAAAATGTGCAATGTGAAATGATGGCCATGTAATTTGGGTGGCAGAGCAGCTCTGGCAGATGGAACTGAGTTTCACTTTAACATGAACCTCCACGGGGTGTTGGCGGTGTCCCCATCCTGCCTGGCCATGCAGTATTGGACAGCTCCATCTCCAGTGGTGATCACACGCAGGGCTGCGGCTCCCCAGCTGGGCCTGTACCGCCACTGATCTTTCTCTCCAGCTAGGCGGTACCCGCTCTCATTCTCCATCGTCACCAGATGCTGCACATCTCTGTGTGAACTGACGCACATTTACCGAACACTGCTGCATATTTTCATTGTTAGTATCCATCCTAATATCTGGTACTGTGTCATGGGGGGGGCAGATTCCAGGCAGCAGAGGGCCCAGAGCAGGGGCACTAAAGACAGGGTGCCAGTCCATCGCAGGGCACTGGTGATGCTAATCAACTAAATTAGCTATTAGCTCATTGATTGATAGATAGATAGATAGATAGATAGATGTTATTAATCCTGAAGTATACAGTAATAAACAGTAATAGTAAATGAAAAATTATATTGTTATGCGTAGAACTTCATAATCATATTATCACTCATAGACATATAGCTACTAATATACACCAAAAATTTATCTAGTTTGACAATTAGACAAGTAAAACACTGTGTAATGACTTGGAAAGTGTGGTATAGGAGTGGATTTGAGGGCTTTACTGCAGTTCCTGCATTGAGGAGAAAGAAAGTAAAAGCTAATTATGTTCTACATGACCCAAATAAACAGGCGAGAGGCGATAAGTGGCCCGTAATGTCATTCATGCTGGGTAGCTTTGCATTTCTAAAAGTCGTAAAAATGACTGAGTTTTTGTGGCAGGCCTGTGATTTTTCCACTACACAGTACATGTAGCATCAAAGGAAACGTCGGACCAAAGGAGAGCAGCCTCATTCTGTTCCTAATGCCTGACTAAATACACACAGACTCCCACGCAGACGCAAACATCCGCTCAGGCGTCTTTTCATACACCCCCCCCCCCTTCATTCACAGCCGATGGCATTTTTAAGACAAGGCATTTTGGTGAGGACACTACATCGCGAGGGTTCCACACTATCAGGCGATAGCTGATTTGAGCCATGAAATCGTCTTTAGATAATGAAGCGTAATGTTCCCATTTATTGGAACAAAGTGCCCAGTTTGGATGCACGCAGACCGCGATGCAGCTTTTCATCATGCGTCACCGCGGTAATAACTGACTACTTGCTAAGCATTACAGAGTAGGGTTTGGGGGGGGGGGCTTCATTCCTGCTCACCACTGAAGGTTTCCTGGAATCAGAATTTAATGAGTATACAGTTTGGTCACCTCACACTGTGTCTGGCAGTTACTGTTCCTGGTCAAGCAACTGAGGAGCTGGAATGTAAGAATGTTGTCTTTAACAGAAAGGTTAATCAGATTTCCAGCCAATTTTAATTTGTCCTGGAAGGGGAGGGCGCTGGTGGTGCTTGTCTAGGGTGCCACCCAACTAGGACCAGTATTGGGACAGAATTACACCACGATAAGTTCCAGTTACGCCTTCTAAAGGCTTCTAAATTCCTTGCAGGACTTCGTAGGGAAGCAGAAGGCTGAATTTCACAGCATTTGCTTCTGTTCTGAACAGGAAGCTGGAGAGGAAAGGTTGAAGATTAGTGTTAATAATCTCACCCCTGTGTGCACAGGCAGGTGGGTGGGGGTGTCAGGAATTCACACACATGTGCAGGCGAGCTGGCAAGATCAGTGCCGAGGCCTTCCACCCCGGCCAGGCATTCGTCAGAAGTTTTTCCCTCTGGGAGACGGCTCCCGTCCATCAGAGCCACAAGACCGACCTCTTCGCCCAAGCAGCCGCACTATCCAACACCAGAGCTGCACTCTACCTCAGTTTGCCTTGTTTTTTGTTCTAGTTAAGATGATGAGATAATTTATGTCAGGAAAGACACTTAGAGCTACTTCCGGTTTTACAAACTACTTTAAAAGTGAATGTTTGTTTTTTACTCAACAGTGCTGTTCATGGGACCTCGGTACTAAATTTCGTTCCCTCACATGCTTACCCCCATGTTCTTTGGAATGACAATAAACCTTGAATCTTGATTCTTGTGTGTTTTGACTGGTTTGTTTCCTTGATTTAAAAGACTCATCCAGCTGTTTCACATTAACATTAGTGACACGTGCTTGATTATAGGAGACTGACCAATCGGCACACAGCAATAAGTCAGCGCTTATGTGAAATCCAGGTCAATTTAATCAAAATGGTAGCTTACAAATAATGTCCTAGCTCAAAGTGTCCTCCCTGATATGGATTATCTGGTCACCATAACTTTAGCTTAGTTTAGTTTAGCTTTATAGAGTTCTACGGGTATTAGGGGCATATACACCACGTCAAATTACTTGTATGCATACATACTTGGCTAATAAAAAATTCTGATATACTGTGTGATCCTGTAAGGGCACCTCCGTGATAAAACACAGACAATATGGTCTATTTGCCGATTTTTCGTATTTATTCGGCAAAATGCGACAGTAAGGAATGGTATTCCATCTAGAAAAGGCCCAAATTAGAGGGAGTCACAAAGGAAGGGTGTAGAATGAGAGATGATGTGACATTATTCCCCTGGATCCTTCATATAGTATGTATATAGTGAAAGTTCTCTTCACTACTCAGGCTGCTTTCATAGTGCCTGTCGTAAGGCCTCAGTGAGACACGGAGCATGCGACATCCTTTGTGAGTCAAAGAATGGTTTATATGACTGAAGCTGTGACTCATTCTATGGCCTGAGGAATGACTTTGTTTATGTCACTTGCTCTGCAGCTTCACCCTGTGAGCTGAGGGATAATTTATGACTCCCTTTGTCTCTCTAGGTTTGGTTTATATGACTCTCTCTGTGTTGTGATGTGAGTTTATGTAACACCTAAACATGCCCATGTGACTCACTCTGTGACTCAAAGCGTGTTATATATGACTCTCTCAGTGTTTTTGACGTATAAGTTTATGTGAGGCCTAAAACTTCTCTGTGACTCATTCAGTGACTCAAAATATTTTCTGTCACTCCCTGTGTTTTTGATGAGTTTACATGAGGCATGAAACTTGTGTCTCACTCCGACTCAAGGCACATTTGATATGACTCCCTCTATGTTTTGAAGCATGAGTTTGTACGACACCTAAAACTTCTGTGACTCAAAACATGGTTTAGATGAGTCACTGTGTTTTGATGCACAAGTTTACGCGACACCTACAACGTACATGTGGCTCCCTTTTTCACTGTAGAAACAGGTTAAACATTACCTCTGTCACCTGGGATCTGGTTTATGTGGCACTAAATTCAAGCTTTTTTGGCAAGGTGCAATCTGTCCCCCATTCTCTAGTCAAAGGGATACTTTTCATGCATTAAAATGAGGCTGAAGGATCAGGTTGTTGTCTTTGCATTTAAAATCAACATCCTGGCCATGCATTCCACAAAGATAAAGAAAATTTGATCAGTAGTGTTTTTTTTTGTAGGACACCGTGATACAGTGTAAGAATTCCTTAAATGATGGGAGTTAATTTATGGAGTGTGCAGTTTCCGGATTTGCTGCGTGTAGTAGTGCTTTAGTGAAGATGAAACAGACGATTATGGTATTACATTGTATCTCAAAGTGTTTGCACTGAATTCATTACAGAGGCATTATGGGGGCCTATGCGCTTTCTCTGGGAATATGCTGCTAGTATAGGATGGAAGATCGAAATACACCATAAACAGCTATGAGCGGTGACTCCAGCAGACACGGCTCCCTGTGCTGCAAAGGGATTCTGTTTTTATGTTTTCTTCCCTTTAGCTTGCTGTTTTTTGACTGCATGGCTCACATCCACCACCCCCCCCCCTTTCCCACAATGCTTACAGGCAGACCTCGTATGTTTACTGTAGAGCAGGAAAAAAGACCTGCAGGTCAGAAATCGCAGTGGACGCCGGGCTTATGCACCTCTCCATCCAGCAGCTTCTAGAAGACTCTTCTGAGACACAAGCTGGGCAATTCATACCCACCTCCCCCCATTCTGTGACACAATGACGCCAATTATGTTCAGCTAATGCTGAACTCTGGGTCACAGTTACATCCAATCCAAATGATTGGTACCATCATGTTATGCAAAATGATTTATTTTTTACTTACACAAGGCCAACACACAAACACATCTGACCTTTCACGAGTCATTGAAGAACAGAAATGAACATTAACAGGACACCATTCCCTGTAACAGCATTCAGACAAAGATTAAGTTCATTAGTAAATGCGGGGTATTTGCTGTGCATACTATGCATTTTGTGGTAATTCATCAGAGAAAATTCATTATGAATTCCCTGAATATGGTCAGGTGATTACTGATGTTAAAGACATCATAATGGAAGCAAAAATGCAATTCTATGTGTATAAAGTCATGTCACCATTGCCATGGTTACAGTCACTCTGACCCAGCATGTAATCATTGACCCCCCCAGGCGTACTGTACATTAACCATGACCGTTACTAACTACCAGGAGATGCTGTACATTCCAGAACATGATTTACTGATACAAAAAGCACGCTGGTAACACTTAACCTGAGGGGGCACAGGTAACTCAGTTACTACTCAAGTACAAATCATGAGCAAATAGAGAAACTGCATGAAATACATGAACCTTCATGATTGATTAATGATGAACGAACATGGGATCAGTACATAACTAGCACTTAGTTACTGGTTAATTAATACATTAAGTAAGAGCGTACATTATTTAAGCCCCCTCCAGTAAAATGTTAGCAGCAGGGCTTTCAAAGGGAGGCAGCAGTGAGGGTGGTGTTATACAATACAGAGAAGCCTGGTCAGAGGCTCCATTACCGTAAAACTGACAGGTGATGCAGATTCAAGCAGCACCATGGACATTTTTAGATTTTCTGGCTGCTGTAATTGAGGCCAGATGAATCCCTTGACTAACAGGATGACACGGTGTAGGCAGATGATTGAATTATAGAACTTTTCCATATGCGGGGTTTTATATATCATTGTAATGTTTGTAATACAGGTGTATCAGTGTGTCAGTGATGTATAGCAAACTCGGGCTCCTACAGCGTTCGTTTGTGTTTTAATGGGCCACATGCGTGCTTGTGGTGGCATAATGGCGCGTGTGAGCATGTGTGTGCATCATCAGGTGCTGCCTGACAAGCTGAAAACAGCGAACAGAGCCGTGAGATAAACAAGGACTTGTTTCTGAGCTTTAATAACCCTCCAGGCTCAATAAGTGACCCTCTGACAGCATGCCTGCCTCCTTCCAATGCCTGCTATAAATTTCATATGAATAGCTGCGTTGGAGATATGTTTAATGAAAAAGATGTTGACATTCCACAACTATATATTGTATATTTACAATGTATAAGGTATGAAATCCATTTGTGTGTAATTTCCAATAATATTTAACATATTTTTTCAGATTTCACTACAGGTACACCCATCCATCCGTCCATCCGTCCATCCACACACAGGGTGAGAAGACTTTTCCAAATTCCATTCACAGTATATTTTATTTTTTTTTATACAAGGGAATAAAATATCAACTGACATGTATGAGAATGTATCAAGTAAACCAGTCGAATGTATTTATTAAAAAAAAGTTCTAAAGGATTTTCCTGACAGTCCAAAGACATGCGGTTAGGTTAACTGGTATCTCTAAATTGCCCATAGTGTGTGGTTGTGTGTGTCTGAGAGTGTGTGTGCCCTGCGTGTGACTGGCATCTCTAAATTGCCCATAGTGTGTGGTTGTGTGTGTGTGTCTGAGTGTGTGTGCCCTGCGTGTGACTGGCATCTCTAAATTGCCCATAGTGTGTGGTTGTGTCTGAGAGTGTGTGTGCCCTGCATGTGACTGGCATCTCTAAATTGCCCATAGTGTGTGGTTGTGTCTGAGAGTGTGTGCCCTGTGTGTGACTGGCATCTCTAAACTGCCCATAGTGTGTGGTTGTGTCTGAGAGTGTGTGCCCTGTGTGTGACTGGCATCTCTAAATTGCCCATAGTGTGTGTTTGTGTGCGTGTCTGAGAGTGTGTGAGCCCTGCGTGTAACTGGCATCCCTAAATTGCCCATAGTGTGTGGTTGTGTCTGAGAGTGTGTGCCCTGTGTGTGACTGGCATCTCTAAATTACCCATAGTGTTTGGTTGTGTCTGAGAGTGTGTGTGCCCTGCGTGTGACTGGCATCCCTAAATTGCCCATAGTGTGTGGTTGTGTCTGAGAGTGTGTGTGCCCTGCGTGTGACTGGCATCTCTAAATTACCCATAGTGTGTGGTTGTGTCTGAGAGTGTGTGCCCTGTGTGTGACTGGCATCCTGTTTATGCTGCTCCCCTGCCTTCTGTATTTGTGACTTGATGTGTTCAATTAATTCAATTAATTATTCCCTATGAACTATTTAAACTCTACAGCTTTGCAAGATTCAAACATTTATACAAAAATAAGCTTTTATTGCTGTTTGCTACCCATTCAAACATTCACACATTTGGAAAATGTAAAAAAATAAATAAAATCTATGAATAATTTAATTTATCTGTTAGTATGGAGCTGACTTGTCATCTGGGTAATGTATTTTATGTAATCAAATTCAATCATTAATCACAGTAATCCATCCATTTTCTAACCACCTATCCTGCTCGGGGTCTTGGGGGCAATCCCAACAATGTGCAATTAAAATCAAAATTAAAATTCAATTATCAGTCACTATGACAGTGTAGGTTTTTACTAGAACATGGGCAACATCTATCAAACAGACTATTAATTAACATACTAATTTAAACAAGCATTACAGAGGCGGCTATTAGGATGCATGTCAATGATAGATGACGAGGATACCGTAATTACATTTTACTAGTACATAGATTCCATTCCATCCTAGCCTCACCTATGAAAAGATTCTTAAAGCAGTTTAAAGGTAAAATGCATCCTACATTAATAACCCCTGAAGCTAGTTTGTTACAGGGAAACCACGTTACAACAAAAACTATCAGCGACAAGAATGAAGTCAGACTGATTTGCCTAGGATGAGAAACCATCAAATATGCATTTGCCCGACAGGCATGCTTTATTCGGGATGACTTACTTGGGTAGCTTGCATGTTACACAATGCCCATTTCTGGCCAACTACTTTTCTTAAGGGCACTGAAAGCACTTCCCATTCAGACGTTTGGGAGTGCAAATCTTCTGGTCCAATTACCTAACCAGTCAGCCACCTGGTGCACTGCCAAAACATACCCCTAAATATTAAGAAATGAAGTAGAAGTGCTCTGGAGGTCACTGCGGCCTGGACCCCAAGTCCCTGGGCTCAAGTCTGAGGTCATTAATCCTGTGAGTCCCGCGATCCGCACAGAAAACCGGGGCGAGGATCCTCTGGTGGGGAACAGGGCAAATCTCCTGCTCTTTCTGTCCTGCCTGCTGCTTTCAGGGCGTCCTGTGTGTAAGCCTCAGGTGTCAGACTCGGCTTAGGCACTTACCAGTGAATCCACAGACTTTCTGCATGTTTCTGGGGTGCCACCAACCTGCTGTGACACAGGCTTTTCATTCTGGGCTAATTAGTGAGGGCACGGTAACTCACGTATGCTTACACACCAGATACCGCCATGCAAACGATCGGCTTGATGAATAAAGCAATGCGAAAGTTTATTTTCAGGAATCTAAGGCCCAGGCAGAGGTTTATCTGCCTCCGTCAATGAAAGCTCTCTTTGAGACAGACTTGGGGCGTGCTGGTCTACGCAGAGAGAGTGTGGGGGTGGGGGGGGAGCTTGGGCAGTGAGCCTGAAACTGCTCACTATTAGTGTTAGCAGGTGACGTACAGCTCCACGCACACGGGCAGCCGAAGCTCGCTGGCATCAGACACAAGTCATTGAACCTGTGTCATGTCACCATCTTGCCCGTCCATCGCTCAGTGTCAATGCGGGGTTGTGGGGGGGGGGGGGGTAGGGGGATCAAGTGCATTTACTGCCTTCCCCTGGAGTCAGGATTGGGAAAAGTCTTTTACGGAATGAGGGACTCTGGTGTCACATTCTTAAACTCACACTTACATTCCAACGGAAATCACCTAGTGTGAAGATCTTTCACTGCCATCAAAGACATTCACTGCCCGCCCATACACTGAAATTCAAATGGAGAAATTTGTGTGAAAAGTGCTTTATTACTAGATTGTTAATAAGGTAGTAGAGTAGTTTCATTGTGATTTGTCTTAACAGCTCTAGAAAGTAATTTTTGCCCATTTTTCAGGATTGGGGCTGGTGGTCACTAACTTGTCAGGTCGACACCAGGGACATTCCAGCACTGCATCACACACCAGGCTTGGGTGCACAGTATTCCATGGCAGACTAATAAATCATGTTCAATACCATCCATCCAATTATTATTATAGGACACCTTCAACGTATAATTAATACAAATTACGAAGTGTTGCATATTTCATTCGTAAAAGTAGTAGACATTTCACAGTACAGTGGTACCTCGGTTTGCAAGCATAATTCGTTCCGGAAACGTGCTGATAATCAAAAGCACTCGTATATCAAAGCGAATTTTCCCATTTGAAATAATGGAAACTCAGATGATTCGTTCCACAACCCAAAAATATTCATATAAAAGTGATTAATATAAAATATAAAGTAAAAATACATAAAACAAATTAACCTGCTCTTTACCTTTTGAAAGCAATCGTGGATGATGTGAGCGAGACGAGAGAGAGAAGAAGAGGAGGGTTATTTTGTAGGACGACTTTCACTATAACTAACGGAATCACTGCTCTCTGTTGGCTCACTAGAATCTTTTTGTGCGACTTTAACAAGGAACCTATCCAATGACAGCTGCTTTTGCCTCCATTTCGATTTTGCGGACAGATTCATTGCTCGCACTGCTACGCCCTTATTCTGGTGGTGCTTTTCTACTAAATTTTGACTATATGAGTGAGGCATGCTGACTGAGACCGAGAATGAAAAACAATTACCTACAATCCCGCAGCAAGAGAGAGAGAAGAACCATCAGCTCAGTTGTGATCACGTGATGCTCGGCAGACAAAGCGTATACGTAATACTCGTATTGCAAGACCTCGCTCGTTTATCAAGATAAAATTTATTAAAAAATTGTGCTCATCTTGCAAAACACTTGCAGACCAAGTTACTCGCAATCCAAGGATTTACTGTAATATGTTTACTCAGTACTCCGGTTTCCCCCAACAATCCAAAAACATGCCGAGACTGACTGAAGTTGCCAAATTGCCCATAGTGTATACAGTATGTGTGAGTGGTTGGTGTGTGAGTATGAGTGTGCCCTGCGATGGGTTGGCACCTCTTCCTGGGTTGTTCCCTGCCTTCTGCCCGTAGCCTCCGGGACGGGCTCTGCACCTCCCGCGACCCTGAATAGGATAAGTGGTTTCAGAAAATGGATGGATGTTTACTTAGTATGAAATGTTTATAACCTGTGGATCTGAATCTGAAATGACAGCACATGAAGACTCCGCCTAATTCTGTCAGCCATTCAGGAGCCGGTCCCCACTGTGGCTTCACCGTGACTGGCTCAAAGGCATGCCAATCATCTCCTGCGGCGCTGTAAGAGAAAGCCATTGAAGTGCCAAAAATATACTTCCTTTCAGAGACTCCATCTGATCATAAGCAGCTACTGAAAAGGTGTTCCCGGGGAGGGGGGATAAAACATGGGGGGGAGCTTGCCATTCTTATAGCCAATAAAAGAAAAGATTTATTGGAACTGCTCGTTCCTTCAGGCCCAAATCCCCACAAGCAAGTTCATAAGCTCACGTTTCTGCAGCCTCTGGGACGCATAAGCCTAATTAGGCTGAAGAAAGGGGCTAGAGCTGCCAGCGCATGATGTGGGCTGAGATCTGAGATTTCCTCTTTCATTGGATGCTCCTGCCAATTCCTTTGACATTTCTAACTGATTTGTTATTTTTCTGTTGGGAAAACGAGCGACTGAAACAGGTTCATCCCCAGGACCCCACTTCATAAATCGAATACTTAGTGAGCACCACAGGTACCTGCCGGTAAATGACACATTTAGAAGTGTAGCAATGTAAACCTATCAGAGACCATTGCAGCATCTCTCATATAATGATACTGCCAGTAATAAAACTGTCCTGCCATTTCAGTTTAACCTTTTCTGGACAACCTCTTAGCAGAGAAACAGTGAGGCCACACTGAAATGGCTGCCGGGGTTATAGAGGGACTGGGCCACACTGAAATGGCTCCCGGGGTTATAGAGGGACTGGGCCACACTGAAATGGCTCCCGGGGTTATAGAGGGACTGGGCCACACTGAAATGGCTGCCGGGGTTATAGAGGGACTGGGCCACACTGAAATGGCTGCCGGGGTTATAGAGGGACTGGGCCACACTGAAATGGCTCCCGGGGTTATAGAGGGACTGGGCCACACTGAAATGGCTGCCGGGGTTATAGAGGGACTGGGCCACACTGAAATGGCTCCCGGGGTTATAGAGGGACTGGGCCACACTGAAATGGCTCCGGGGTTATAGAGGGACTGGGCCACACTGAAATGGCTCCTGGGGTTATAGAGGGACTGGGCCACACTGAAATGGCTGCCGGGGTTATAGAGGGACTGGGCCACACTGAAATGGCTGCCGGGGTTATAGAGGGACTGGGCCACACTGAAATGGCTGCCGGGGTTATAGAGGGACTGGGCCACACTGAAATGGCTCCTGGGGTTATAGAGGGACTGGGCCATACTGAAATGGCTCCCGGGGTTATAGAGGGACTGGGCCACACTGAAATGGCTCCTGGGGTTATAGAGGGACTGGGCCACACTGAAATGGCTGCCGGGGTTATAGAGGGACTGGGCCACACTGAAATGGCTCCGGGGTTATAGAGGGACTGGGCCACACTGAAATGGCTGCCGGGGTTATAGAGGGACTGGGCCACACTGAAATGGCTCCGGGGTTATAGAGGGACTGGGCCACACTGAAATGGCTCCCGGGGTTATAGAGGGACTGGGCCACACTGAAATGGCTGCCGGGGTTATAGAGGGACTGGGCCACACTGAAATGGCTGCCGGGGTTATAGAGGGACTGGGCCACACTGAAATGGTTGCCGGGGGTTATAGAGGGACTGGGCCACACTGAAATGGCTGCCGGGGTTATAGAGGGACTGGGCCACACTGAAATGGCTCCGGGGTTATAGAGGGACTGGGCCACACTGAAATGGCTCCGGGGTTATAGAGGGACTGGGCCACACTGAAATGGCTGCCGGGGTTATAGAGGGACTGGGCCACACTGAAATGGCTCCCGGGGTTATAGAGGGACTGGGCCACACTGAAATGGCAGAAATAGATTTAGGAGACCCTATGTCAACTGAGATTCAACATTATTTAATTCTAATCAATAGCTATTGTAGAACCAAGAGAATTAATACATTTTAAAGAATAATTCAAAATAATTGGTAAAATAATTCTCTCACAATATGGATGCTTGTCCTCACCACAGCTGTTAAAGTAAGTTTTGCACCGTCTCCTGAGTACAGGGAAACCATGGAGAATATTTCTGCATCAATAATTAAACAATGTTACTGCATAGCCAATTTCCTCAGTGCAAAGCCTTTTTGTAACAGTGATAAGTACCTTTTACAGCTAATCTGTTACCATGAGCAAAAACTTCAAAATATATATTGCTTACTTGTATTTAAATAAGCTGTTTACTTTAAGTGTGATGCAAAGGAAAGTTGAGAAACTTTCCTTTGCAGAAAGAGCTTTATCGCACAAAAAGGTGACACTAGTATCTTCTTGTGGAAAAGCATATGGAAACATCTGATTTATCCTCAGGCAGACAAAAGCCGTACCTACTTAAAACTCGAATGAGCAGTGGACGAAGTTCATAGCTGGGTTTCACTGACAGGTAGACAACGGATACGTCCCGCGTACGTGCAGAACAGCTATTCTGTCCTCATGATTTAACCCTCCAGGAAAGCAGCAGATTTTTAAAAAACAAATCTTTATTAAATGAAAAGAATCTTTCTCTCTTGTCAAGTATGAAATAGAATATACAAAAAACTTCACATTAGTTCTGTCATTAAAAGTAAACACAGCACTAAAAAACAAAGAGACAAAAATGGGAGGGGGGTCAAACAAAAGGTGAAGTGGCCAAGACCACGAAACGCCGGCAGCTGACGGTCACACGGCAATGTGCCACGGGGACCGGGAGTCACAGCACAGTATGACAAATACCTGAAACAGCCCAAAAACCAGCTTGTCCCAACCCCCGTACAGAAGCGGGAAACCCCTTAGGCTGGACAGCCGTCGTGATCATCCAGGGCGGGCCGGGGGGGGGGGGGGGGCACAGAGCATCGGGTCTACAGATAACAGCTGGAAATACACCAGAACGCACGACCCACCTGTCAGTAAGATTGTACCCCATTGGCTTCCCCTGCAGTTAGGTCAGGACTGCGTTAGTTTAACACAGAGGCCTCAAATGCAGTGTTTTCTTTCTTCCATTAGTTAATTTCATTCTTACTTAAGAGGCTCTTGAGGTCTGCTTAAGGAAAAGGACAGAAAAATTCTTAATTCAACACATTCAGGCGTCATAGTATCACTGCTGGTAAATCGAGTGTCTTTTATATAAAGGAAATATAATCACAAGAGGAGAAAATGAAGCTGGTAAAGTACATAGATGTATCTGCAGGCTCAGACGTGCCCATTTCAACTCTTTGGCATATTCAACCAATCGTTTTTTCTTTACATATATTTATACTTATAAAAAAATCATAACTGAAACAACACAAAAGAAATCCACAAACTTCCCTCTATTTTTTATTACACAATAAAACATTAACACCGTTGTGTTTCAATAATTACTCTTTTACCCCTAAAATCATCTATTATAGCTGCATAACTATTTATACACGCATTTTGACCCCTCTGGGGCCCCTTCGGCTCCTCGCCCCCGGAACATTCTGGTTGGACATACGATTGCTTCAGGCAGAAAAGCGCGTTTACATCCCCAGCCGTGTCACATAAAGTCATTGAGTTCGGCCTCCAGGGCGGCAGCCATCTCGTCCGCCTCGGAGCTGCTGCCCTCCTCCTTACTGGACTCGCTGGAGGAATCGGCGCCGTCGCCCTGGTTACCGTCTCCGTCGTCGTTGTCGTCCAGCTTGCGTTTCTGACCCCTGCGACAGACACACACAGGTTGAAGGGGCCCCATAAACTCCAAGGCACTGGAGAACAGGCCGAACACGCCTCCAGCAAACAATGGATTATCCTCTTTTAAATGATCAAAACCTTCAGATTAGGAAATCCAAACACCGACTGAACAAACTGCAAAGTTGATGCACATCATTAAAAGACATTTAGACAGTTAAATATATAAAAATATAAGTTTCATACAGGAAAGGCGGAAAAATCCTAACTGTTGGACTGAGTTTGTCCAACCACAACAAGCTGCGTTCGGTATTCAGAGGGCTGGTGCATCTCTGTGTAATAATGTGCTGCTGGATTCCTGTCCTCTCCCTGTGTTCCAGCCTTTGGTCTGGCCTGTCGTATCCTGCATTTATGACAGAAGTGCGCAGCAGACTTGCCCAGCATTCATCACAAGTCCAGTGCAGATTACAGTGACTGACAGCAGAAGTAAAGCTCCCTTAAGATGAGACGTACCATTAGTGTATGTTTGGTGGGGGGGGGACCTGAAATTGTACTCCTATTTGTCCTAGTTGGCGACGTGAACCCTCTGGAGGGATGCCTCACAGGCGGAGGTCTAACGGTTCCTCGCCCCGTAACGCGCTTGCCGGAGTCCTCTCAGTGGTGCTCGTTAGGCTGTGTTTAATCAGGCAGGGGCTCTGCTGCTGAAAGTGGCGGGTTGGTGCAGCCCTCCCCGCCGCCCGCTTCACCGAGCAGAAGCGCCCTGCTAATCAGCCGTCCCGTCAGGGGCAGTTTCAGGGTTTCGCATAAAAACCCGAGTTGTCTGGAAGAAAGACGGCTATCGTGGTTTCAAGTGCAATCCTTGAGATTGCCCCATTCCATTCTCTTTGTTCCATTTTCAAGGCTCCGTCCAAGAGATAACATTCACTAACACTTGTGAAACAGAGCTAGGAATCCCGCCATCGGCACCATTCTCACTGGCACGAACAAATCCTGGGCCCTTGGTTGGCAAATCGTGGTAATTTCATCCGTCGTGAATCACTCTTCAGCTGGACCGCGCATTATGGGCACATGGAGCGGAGCAGAACAGCAGATCTCCCAGCTCTAAAACAAAGCCTGAGACTGCTTGAGGTAAACACCATGGCTGACTTGGGTTCTTGTAGAGTCCATGTTAACCAGAGCTGCACATGCTAAAGCCTAAACTCAACAGCAGAAACAGTCCAGAAGCAGACAAGTACCATCCAGCTCCAGACTGCAAGCAGCCAAACATGCGCAATGCAGTCTGCAGGAGGGTCTGCACATCCAGTCTGGCTATATGAAGATAACGGACCAATCAGAAAAGTCCTTAATTTGCATTTTAGTCTCATAATCCATTAAATACATTGCCTTTTATTTTACCACCGATAACATGATCCACACATCTACTGGATCAACGACCCGTGAAGAAAAGAATCAACATGAAGAGGAACAATCACGGTAAAATGACCAAGAGACGACGGCTCCGGGGTATATCATGGAAACCAGCAATGTAATTTCACAAATGTTGTTTTCTCTCCTTCTTTATAGTCATGCCACTGCTGATCTTTATTAACCAAATTAAATATCAAGAGAATCTGCTCCACATTCTGCTTGCATCCCACCCAGAGTGGCCCCTGGCACTGGGCACTGGGCACTGGCACTGGGCATGCTGGCGTAGGCTGCAGGCTCACTGAGCTCCTGCACTGGATAAGCGGTCACACAAGGTTGACAGATGGATCCATGCTCTTGATTCTGGATTCGAGCCATCTGGTGTCGATAAGATGCCCAGGCTTCATGTAGCACGTGTCCTGCTGACCCCGACTCTGACCCAGACCCCACCCCCACCCGCCCGGAAGGACACCCTGGCATCCTGTGACCATCTCAGGAGGAACCACCGGACCTTCTGATGTGTCCCTGCAGCCGGCCACCGCTGTGATTCCTCTCCGTTACCCAAGAGGGCAGGACAACAGCCAAATGTGATTAAGAGGCGTCTTGTCCCATTACTCACGATGTTTTAGGAGGTAATAAAGTAATAAACACAGGCCGAGTATTTTTAATATCTCCTGTCGAAACAGAGGATATTGAACTGGGAAGACATTACGGCGGCACATTTAACGAAGCTGTAAAACATATTAGACGGTATTAAAGGAGTGTAGGTGTCTCCATACGGCGAGCGGCTGGCTGTGTCAGGGAGAGAACGTTAGGGAAGGGCCATTAGGCAGGGGACAGTGGCTGCTACACGCCTGGAGGATTCTTATTAAGGTGGCGTGGCACCACTGCATGCAGTGCAGTGGCGGTCTGCAAACCGAATTTGAGAGAAGGCACCGTTTCAAAACCACGCAAGACAGAAAAAATACACATACGCTGATATTAATGTTCTTAAAATTTTATATAACTATTATACATTCAAACTTTCAGCTAACCTTGTTTACTACTGCAGACATGTGAGTCGTGAATGTCACGATGTAACAACTCATTGATGATGTGTAGCGTTATCGGAAGATGACGGGAATGACGACGCTTAGGGGAGGGGATTAAGAGATGCCATCTGACGGAGGAAGCTCACTTATTGGCCAGACCACCCTGACCGCACGTTTAACAACCTGTTATTCATAGTCAATTTAGGCAAGTTATTGGTTGACTGAAAAATACATTTATACATAACATTTTTACAAAATATTGGGTAGGAATGTGCCTACCTAAATTGATTGGCACAACATCACTGACTCTGGAAAACACCAAGCCAAAAGACCGGAATAAAAAGTCAAAGTGGGGTTGGGGGGGGGGGGGAGGTTAAAAAGAAGAAGGAAAAAAATCACCGCGCTGAGTAATTATGAGCAATAAACACCACAGGAAGTCAGGCGCTTGCACCGAAACGCTACTATTAGCATACCGCGGCTAAAGCTCGACAGATGATTATGCTAATGATGCAGGCGGACCGGCTATGAAGCCCACTGCTGCACAAACAGCCTTGAGCGGATGCCAGACACCATAGGGAGCGCTGGCGGGGAAATCGTGCAAAAAAAGAGTCTTAAAAAGCTCAATCGCACCCCCCTTGGGCCTGTGCTCTGAGCTCTCAGCAGGGGCTTATAGGTGGGGAGCTGGGGGGCCAGAATTAAAGAAACCTTTTCTTTGTATAACGGCCCCAGGCTTCATTCTGTGTCCCAGTAACGCTGTTCTAAACATAGGGACACAGCGGACAGGTCCCACGGCCTGCGGGGTGCTGGTCTGCCTCTCTCGGGGGGGGGGGGGGGGTGGGGGTTCTGAAGATGTTCTCCTGAGGACAGGCTCTGGGGCAAAACATTTCAACTACAAGCCTTGATAAGCTGATTAGGTGAGGATGGGGGCCCTTTCAAATCAGGCCTCCTAATCATCCCTTATACCTAGCTGGTGAATTCTCTCCTGCTCCTCCACCCCCTTAGCTACTGTGTGGTGAGCATGCTGGTGCAGAATGGCTGCTACACAGTCGCATAATCAGGTGGGGGCTACATAGTGGTGCCGACTGAAGTGGTTCCCCAGTGGTTCTGTAAAACGCCATATAAATGTAACATTCATCATTCACTCATCTTCCCAGGTAGGTAGCCTCAGTTACAAAAATTGGGTGAGAGTCAGGGGACACTATGGAAAAAACTGACTCCACCTTGTCCATGCAGATCACCTCACAGTCTGGCATGGACAAGGAGGGCTAAAGAGGGGCCTCCTTAAATGAAGATCACCTCTCCACCAGGAAGCCAAAGGCCATCATTATCCATTCTGAGGAGTGGGATCGCCCCCTATGGGTAAAATATATCACGATGTGATCAGACCACAGGACACATCACAGCAGCAAATGTATGTTGACATATAATAGGTTGTAAGGCCATAGATGTACTCCGAGCTCAACACGTGTGACTGGTGAACCGTGCGCCTTTAAATCCTGCAGAGGGGCTTATGGCCAGGCGTGTAGCTAAAGAACAAGGCAGGATTATCACAGTGAAGACCAAGGGAGAGAACCTTCTACAGCCGCTTAAGAGAGTCAGGATTTACTGCCTAGTTTTGGAGCAACCTGATGCAGTCAGCAATGCAGCACTGTTTGAGGTTTTAACACATTACAAGACATTGTAAGACAGTCTTGAACCCATTATTTCTTACAAGCAGGCCGTCACTGCATCGTCCGTCACGGCATGTTTGCAGAACCTAGCCATGCGTGCTACTTGCTAGCTATGCGGCTAAATATATTAATCATCTGTAGGAGTATTTGGCCTCAGCTATGAAAATGCAGCTGACAGGTAAGTTTTATGTGCAGTGCGGAACACTGCAATTAGCGCAGGCGGCTAGCAGGGGGAGTCAGGGAGAGCAGCGGGGAAGCTGGAGCTGGGGGTCGTGTTTACACGGAGGTCTTTGCTCGAACCGGCACTGACACCTACCACTGAGCTTGATCGCAGCGAGGTGGCGGTTCTCCACCACTGATGCCGTTTGATCACCCGATGGGGGACGGGGATAAAAAAGCACCTCATCCCAGCACTGCTTCAGCGTCTCGGTATAAATCCTGCTTCCCCGTTAAAGGAACAAAGACTCCGTATCACGGGGCCTCAGTGCAGGACGTGCCACTTCCAGCAAGCTTCCCACGCCTTCTGGTCCACCCCAGCGCCGGGGACAAGGGCTATGAGTTTTACAGCAGAGATCCCGGGTGTTTTACAGAGGCTTTCTGCTCTTATCGGGACCCGGCACAAATGTGATTATCACCCTAACCTTCCTACAATTGGAAAAGAGAAGCGCAGATCAGAGGGGCTCAAATCTATCATGGACGGACAGCCTGACTCACAAGGTCAGAGAAGGTACCTTTGGTTTCGATCCCCCCCAACAAAAAAAATCATCTTTATCAATAAAAAAGCCATTTCCTAGACACAGTTGGGAATGCACAGCACTGAAATGCAGATGAAAAGAAAGGTATAAAAATAATAATCGGATAAAAAATAATTAGAATTGGTTCACTGCACAAAGCAAGAGTGAACGTCAATTTTCTTAACTGCGCCCTAAAATACAGCTGCAGCTGGGGAAAAAAAAGCGCAGTGAATGTTTTATTCCACAAGAGAGACTGCAACTGCCGTTTACACATGTACCTCGGTAGTTAGCACTGGACGAGCAGCTTCCTCAACCGGATTGTATGGTCAGGTAATGATAGACCACGTGACTCCAACTTCCATAAATCATTAAATATAAATATTAAAATATCGTGACTGACTTCATCTCCCATCTGTTGAAAAGGACGTCCAATACAGGAGATTCCAGGAAAGGAAACGGTTCCCCTCCAGTGGGGTAAAAGCTGAAGTTTGCTTCAGTGTAAATGGAAGGAATGATATGTAAACTGGGAGAACTGACAGGGGGGGAGTTAAACCACCCACTGCAGAAACTCCGATTGGCTCTGCCGTCACACCAGCGGGTGAACAAGGCGTCAGCGTGCCGAGGAAACGCGTCGGAAACCCTCCGCAGGAGACCTGCATTCACAACGGATCGAGCATTGAGCCAAGAGCGAACGGGGTTCTGTAGAGCAACACACAGCATCCTCAACAGGGACGCTAATGATAATCAGCATTATGCTAATATACATAATTCAATAATTGTATGAACCGGTTACCCATGTTAAGGACCACAGTTCTCCATTTCTTAAGGACTTAGTTAAAAATAAAAATAACCATTCTAAATCTGCCTACGCTGAGCTTACTGTGGTATAACAAGGAGCAATGAAAGAGGATACGAAAGTATGGACTATTTAAGGTTTTCAACTGGAATCCATGCTGGATAGACAGTATCAGCATCAATCTTTAAACCAGCCTGGAGAAGCTCTCAGTAGCTGAATCCCTCGCGCCTTATTTACTCTGCGGTTCTGAAACGTACATCTTCCAAGCGGCCGCTTCGCTATGAGCAGCGACATGCTGCTCGGGGTCAGGAGTGGACGAGCTGTCATGGTTACCTTGCAATGGCTTCTGGGGAAAGCGGAGACCCAGAATTCTGGCACAATGGATCAAACGGAGGCCATGCGGCTAGACAATGATTCATAACATACTTGTACAACGGTTGATTAAATCACCCGCCGACGTCTGTGAAATGCCAGCAGCGTAGCTGGATCTGGGGTTGCTTGTAGATGCCATAGATGCCAGGGGTTGATCTCATTTTAACAGACCCCAAGATGCCATCTGTCAGTCTGCTAATGAGCAGCACGACAATGAATATTTAATATTAATCGGACGCATATTCATGCTGCACTGTAGGAGATTTCTAGAGAAATTTAAGTTCTTTTGTGTTTATTGACAGCTTTGATGAGAAATCTTCTTGTTAAAATGTCTTCTTGTTATTGGTCAGTTAATGACGGGAGAGGGCCTTTAAATTGGCATCATATTAGAAGAGACAAACAAATGAAAAGTCTGCAGAAAAGTCTTCTGGAAATTATAGTGTGAAAAATTCCAATATTAAATTTGCAGGATGAACGGCCTGGTTTAAACCTTCGGTGCATCAAAAGCCCCGTTCAAGAAGGCCTTTGGCGTACTGAAGCTTAATATAAAGTAAGTAAACTTATAGGGCATGTTGCCAATTCTTAAAACAATTTTCCTTTAATCTCTTTCCTGCTTTAGGCCAACGGACAAACAAAGCGGGCTGAGCTACATGAACGAAACGCTCAAATATAGCGACGTTGGTTCTTCTGAAAGCCACTAAGGGCTTCACATCAGTGCGGATGGCCGTGCCCTCAGCTGAAACAAATGCATTGTTTAACATCGTCTTTATGGCGGACTGCAGATTTATCCTCCCATAATCTCCACAGATAGCAGGGCCTTGGGCCAGAAAGGATACAGAGAGCGATACGAGATGCACCTAGAAGATGGTAGCTAATCGATAACTCCTGTATAATTCAAGCAGAGACGGACCTCATCACTTACTTTTATACACTTTAACAGACAGAGTGAAGAGGAGAAGCGGGAATGGAAACCCTCTCAAAGTGTCGAGCGTGCGAGTTTCATCACTGAATATTTCCATGAATGGATCAAACATAACACAGGGCACTGAACTGGAGAGTAACCAGCAAATTTACAACAGGGTTGCTGGAACTGGGAGAGCACCATAAAGTAAGTGGACGTGCCTTACATCTTGACAGGTCACAAATGACTTAGGTGAAAGGCTGGCGAACCACATCTGTGGATTTTATCCCCATATTCACTGTAAGCTGTACAATAGAGGAAGAAATTGAGTTCAAAAGGTCTCCATCCGTTTAAGGAACTTATAACTGCATGTGAACAGGGCTGCACCATATCGTGTGCATGCGCTAATCACATCGCATTTTTCGGCACTGCTTTGTGTCTGTTGATAAGTCGCTGCAGCACCACCAACTTATCTGACACACTGGTTGATGATCATTCCGTTTGGCTATAGTTCATTTCGGGTAATTTCACCTACTGTCATGTGATATCGTGCAGCAGCAGTTGCTGTACCAGTAGTGCACTGAATAATCAGATCTAAAAACCAAAAGCAAATAACATTGTTTTATCTGCCCAATGCATTCACCCACCCCCCCCTCCATCAGCTTGTAGTGTGTGAGTATCAGTGTGCCCTGCAATGGGTTGGCCACCCATCCTGGGTTGTTCCCTGCCTTGCACTCATAGCCTCTGGGATAGGCTCTAGACCCCCCGCAACCCTGAATGGGACAAACTAGATAGATGTCCCAAATAAAATCATTTTATCCATCTGTCCACCCGACCGTCTGCCCGTGTATCCATCCACTCATCCATCCATCCACTCATCCATCCATCCACTCATCCATCCATCCACTCATCCATCCATCCACTCATCCATCCATCCACTCATCCATTCATCCACTCATCCACCCATCCACTCATCCACCCATCCACCCACTCATCCATCCATCCACTCATCCATCCATCCACCCATCCATCCACTCATCCATCCATCCACCCACTCATCCATCCATCCATCCACTCATCCATCCACCCACCCATCCACTCATCCATCCATCCATCCACTCATCCACTCATCCACCCACCCATCCATCCACTCATCCATCCATCCACTCACTCATCCATCCATCCATCCACTCATCCATCCATCCATCCATCCATCCATCCACTCATCCATCCACTCATCCATCCATCCACCCACTTATCCATCCATCCACCCACTCATCCACTCATCCATCCATCCATCCATCCATCCTCTTGTCCTGGATGGGCTTCCATAGAGGGCCTGGAGCCTAACCCGGGCAGCATAGGGCAGAAGGCTGAACAGGATGACAGTAGATCAATTACTTTAATTTATTTACTTCCACTTTATAACAACCTAATTGTACGGCATCACATTGCCTGACCAGTGTTACAGGAGACGGTGTTTAACAGGCAATTACAGAAGCCAGGGTAGTTATATTACAAGGTACACTGAAGCGATCTTCTCCGCGGGCTGCAGCCATAAAACGAGGGCACACCTTGGAGCAGAACTCGGAGACGCGCTCCCCGCCGCTGTTCTGATCTCTCATTCTTGCGCCCGTTAATTGCCCCTCCGTGTCTTGTTAATGAGAGCCCGCTCAGACCTGTCCTGTCAGCCGGGCTTGAGCGTGAGCACTCTCTCGGCTCCCCGGTGGCGGGGCACCTCCACCACGCCCACAGCTCCTGAAGAACTGAGCATTCCATTTTACTGTTATGGGGGGGACGACGGTAATTATACTGTCCCACTGAGCAAAATCACTGACGTGCAGTGATTCAACAGAGTGCAATAGCTTCTGGAAATTCTTGATGCAGTAGAAGATTCTAGAAATGTTGCATGTTAAGTACATACACAAAATGAGGTGCTTCATCTTCATGGACTGCTAAAGAAAGATCTGCTTCATAAGGTCTTTGAAGAAAAAAGTACATTATATACATAGAGTTATACTTTCCAGTGAACTAATCATGTAGCAACAGTAATCTGCTATTTAATACATTACTATCCATCCACCCAGGACAGCGTCTTTGAGGCTTGCGTAGCATTGGCAATATACAGAACATTATCCACCATGAAAGGTAGGTGTAGGGACAAGCTGTGATGGGAATGTTCATCAAACCAGTGTAGGTGGACTTCACCAAAGGATGAAGAGGGTGATCTGGGTAACTTTGAGTGGATCAAGATGATGGAACAGAGTTACTGGAACCCTGCACCTTAGTAAACAATCTGCAAATCGTTTAGGGCAGAGGTGGCGAACCTGCTCCATGGAGAGCCGCTGTGGGTGCGGGTCTTTGGGATGGCTTCTCAATCAGCCAATAGTAAAGCAGTGGTTCTCAACTCCAGTCCTGGGGACCTTCTGTTATTGGATGACTGAGAGGCCATCCCAAATACCCGCACCCACAGCGGCTCTCCACGGATCAGGTTCGCCACCCCTGCTTTAGGGCACTGGCTCTCAAACTTTCTGATCAAAGGTTGGCTTCAGATTTTTGTTCAAAGTCAGGGGTAAAACAGCATTTCATGAACTTTAATGAATTAACAATAGCCTACGATATAGACATCAATATCCAGTACTGTGCAAAAGCCTTAGGCAGTCAAGAGAAATGTTTAAAGCTATTTGTCTGTGTAGGAAATGCACATTTGCTCAGAACAAAAACACAATTTAGCATTTGAACATACGCAAATAAATAACACAATCAAAGACTAGCAAAAATTTCTTCCATTCTCCCAGAAGTTACTGATATCTTGTTAGGACGGCTAGATGAGCACCGCTTCAGTTCCCAAACCTCCTCTCAGGGGCACCGCAGCCATTCCATCCATCCATCACCGGAACCGCTTAATCCCAAACGGGGTCACTGCCAACACACTGCAAGGCGCACACTCTCACACAATTATGGAGCCAACTTAGTGTCGCCAATTAATCTACCATGCGCACTTTTGGACTGGGGGAGGAAACCAGAGCCCCCGGCGGAAACCCACGTGAACATGGGGAGAGCGTGTGAAAAGGTCCTACGCCCGACCCGGGGATCGAACCCAGGACCTTCTTGCTGTGAGGCATCAGCATCAACCGCTGCCCACTTCAGCCATTATTATATTATTATAATTTTTATTGATTAGCTATACAAGGTGTGCTAGTTTTCGAGTCAGAAAATACATGGCTGTATTGTATGACTGTGCAAATACTGAGGTGATCTTAGCAGAGGTTTTGAATTGGCTAAGCTGACTCAATTTAACAGGCACACTATCATGGTTTTACAGCTACATGAAGATCATTTAAATGTTTTTCTTTGGCTGGCCAAGACTGCACTGTACTGTATAACAAAAATGGAAACTTTTTAACGCCCTCTGATCTTCTCGATTAATTGGGAGGGATTATGACGAGTTATGTGTGTGTGAAGTTTGGTGGTTCGACTTTGTATTTTTGTGCTTCAAACCCAGTTAAGATTTTTTTATGTGAACCATTCTGATTCATAAGGTACATTACTGGCTAGGTCTGGATTAACTTGCAGTTTGGTCCACATCTTGACTGCGGTCCGGACTTTGAGAACCCCTGCTTTCGGGTCTTCCTGACATGGGCCACACATATATTAGTCCACATGGGGAGAAGAGGAAAGGGTGACTCATCATATTCTTTCCATGGCTCAGTAGATCACATCACTTTGGTTGCAGAAAGTTATTTTTAGGCATAATAAGGGCCCGAGGTACAGCGACCAATCACCAGAATCCATCTGTGAAGTTCTCGACAGACTGCACTTGATGAAATGGCCCTCAAACGTCAATCTAATGGACGAGTAATCAATAGATTCAGAACGGCTAGCTTGCTCTGCTCAGGATCTCAGAGCGGCACTCGCACTTCTTCCACGGTCCTACCTGGTCGATGCTGTCCATCACTCAGACTTTCAGGCTAGCAAAACCTTAGCTGCCATTTCCCGTGAAAAATCAGTAAGACGGTTGGCTGTCAACATCATTCCCGTCAAAACAGGCTGTAGTACTTACAGACATGTCCCTAAGGGAGGACGTCAGTTGCTTAATTAACACTGGCACACTGTTTTCATTGCTTTGCTAATGTTTCAAAACATAAATAAATCTGGAACACCAATTTTACTGGCACTAACAAAATAATGGTCAGATACATTCCAAAAACACACAATCTCAACTTCATATCTCATTCTAAATTGGTAAAGCCAATGATATGCAGTTTTTTCCCCAGAAGGTCAAACTCCATCGGCACCATAAACCCAAGGTCCACTGCCCCCATAATATCAAACAAGCTGGGAGCAAAATATTTAAAAAAAAAAAAGTATTAGCTGCAGTAATATGCATGGAAAAAGAATGTGTCTGATTTCCAGAAAAGCCAGTGGCCAAATCGTTAAATCCTAATGGAAACCTCCGTTATCATGGCCAGCTATGGTGAACAACATCATACCCAGCAGAAGATAAGTAGATATGTTTTGTTAAAAGACCAGAACTGAAATGGAAATACATGCTTAATATTTCCTAAAGTGTAAACACTCTACGTTTACCATTTAGCGAAAATCAGAAACACAAGGGAAGCTTTTCATCAGGGTTTGTGATGGTGAAGGATGAAATAACGGTTTTTATATTGATCATGTATACCACAACATTTAAGAACTTCCTACAAAGGGCTGGAAATGCACAGGGTTAAGTCACAGCTGCTCCTTGAGACTCCTACAGGGACTGACAAGTCTTCAGTAAAGAGGAATTTTACAAAACTGTGCACCCACTGATCATACAGAGTATAATTACTAAAAAGAAATGAAAACTGCAGGGCAAATCAGCTGTAGTTTTGAGCGGTTATACAACACGGGGAATCCTTTGAGGAAATTCGTTTTTCCAAAACAGATTTGTTCTTTTCTCCCTCCATATCACTCCAAAGAAATTCTCACGCATTAATTCCCTGTACATAAGGTAGCATGTGCCAGCTACCAGAACCTTCCGGGCTCCGGGCTCGAGCTGCCAGTAGCTAAAAAGCTCACAGATGTGGGGGAAGGCGGGACTCGCTCCACCATCGCTTGGTGTTTGAAAGCACAGAACCGCAGCGCGATGAAACCATAGAGGAAAAGCAACGGAAGGCTTCTTCAGAGCGTGAGTGGGCTGGCTGGGCCCAACAGCGACTCTGACAGATTCTTTGTGCTTCACCCAGTATGTCTTACGGGTTGAATTTCCACAAGCACCCGCAATGTGATGCGTTACATAACTGCAGATACCGATATGTAAATAAGAACCAACTAACTAGATTAGCAACAATAAACCGGATCAAAATGTCTGAAGAGGCTTCTAACGTTACAATCCAGCTCTGTAAATGTGATCACTGTTAAAGCAATAACTGGCGGCTAAAGTCCATCATATCACAACAACAAAAAATATGTGCAAGGATAAGCTCCTCCTTTCAGGCTAGGATGGTACCCCCAGACTCTTTGGTGTCTCATTTCTGAGAGCAGCTCATCGGGAACTTATTACCAGACACAGACGGGTGAAGAGAACAGGGAGGAGATCTTCACACACTGATTAGCATCAACACCAAAGTCTCACAAAGCCTCCAGAATCCTCTCTTTAAAAAGACGGTGAAAAATGTCATCCTAAAACTGAAAACCTCCAAATCAAACAGGCTATACTCATTAAAACCAGTGGTTCATAAAACAAGACCCACCCATTAGCACTCAGCATGCTGAAAACAAATAACATAAAAAAATTATTGAAGTCAAAGCTCCACCACTGCTTACATGGATATCATAAATGATATTAATTGAAACCTGACACTTAAGTTTTACAGCATGCAATAATGCAATTAAATATTTAAATTCCATATTTCAAGTTTAATTACCTTCACCACCACCCATCAGTGTTCTACAATACCAGGAAATGCACAACAAGGAATGGGGGAAAAAAAAAGATGGAGGGAACAGAGAGCAGGGTGGGAAACAGAAAGAAAGTCAGCAGAAGTGGTAGGAGTTAAGGAGAGCCAGAAGAACAAACGGAGGAAAAAACGTTCATGACCGTAAGGCGGGAAAACTACCACATGGTTACACACCGCGATGGCGAAACAAAAGCACCTCAGAGATGAACGAGAGTAATGTGCTGAAACTGCAGCCGATGACCCAAAGTAGACGTCTGACCATCGTTACAGTCCAGACTCCACACGGCATCCAGTGGGCCAGGCTGTCGGACCTTGACGCTTCCTGTGACGGCAGGCTTCCTCTCACGGCAACGTCTCGGCACTCTAACCTTAGCATTACACAACCCCCCCCCCCCCATCTGAATAAACCGATTCGTTTTGTTGACAGCGGTGTAGAGCACCACTGAAACGTCCTTTTCATTCCTCATTGGGTTTGGGTAGTTAATGATGACGAGGGAACAGCAGGACATGCAAGCGGAATGAAGGAAATAAAACGTGTTTATATAAGCGGTTTCAGAGGCTTTACTCCATGCTAGATTTCGAGAACATGCCGTGGAAGACAGCACCAGGAACGCAATGAACAACAATGACCCGAAGCCATGATTTATACAACGAACATCCTGCCTGTACTGCAGTCAACTAGAAAAATTGATAAATAAGCATGATGAGAAATATTAACAAGCATCTACCCATCCTATTATTAAACGTCAAACTTCAAAACGCTCATTTCAGCATGAGGGCAGGGCAACTGGGCATGACCAACATCCATCTGAGGCATGGGGAGCAGGCGGCAGGAATTATGGGGGCTACCTGAGTTCACCCCCCCCCCCCATCCTTTTCCAGTGTAGGGATAATTTGGTACAATTCGTCTTGCACAAATAACCAGGACTGAAATGCAGTTACATCAGGCCCATAACTGCACCTTGTAAGGTCTGCCTCATTTGGTCCCTGAAGTACTTCGCTTTACCTGTATGTAGACTGCATCCTTTTGGGATTATTTTTCTGTAGTTGGTCCTGTTCACACCTCTTGCCAGTTTGGTCCTGAAAAGACGGAGCCTCTCCAGCAGATTTTAGCTCTGTGGCAGGCACCTGCTTTTCCAGGGGTGTCCTGAGACCATGACAAATGTGCTCAATACCAAATATAATTTAAAAAAATCTCACAACCTAGCTGTTTAACATCTGCAATATTAAACTAAAACCTGCCATGATACCGGCCCCTCACAGAGCCGATGTCACCTAATAAATGATTTTACAAATTCTGTCTATCCTGGGTAATTATACTGTTCGTGTGAATACTGATTAATTCACATTCTGCACGGATTTTCCAATCTACTTGTCACTGCTTTTGGGTAATGTTCAAAAACATGGCGATCATTTTTATTACAATATAAAACTCACACATATGTATTATCGGAAGGTTTTTCTTCACCCACACCAAAACATAATATTATTCATTATGTGGTATATACAGTATGCAGGAGTTACTAAATGTGCTCCACAGTATTCAGATCTTTTCAAAGAATAATTATCAAGCTTAGGATGTGCCCTGGACCAAAACACAATTAATAAAAATAAACAAATAGCAGTATGAGCAGGACAGTATAAAAGCTGAAATTTGCACATATTACACAGAGAGATACTTCTTGATAGGGGATTCTAAATAATGTCAAAATGTCAGATGACTGCACAGGCAGCTGGGAAAGCCTTTCCAGCCAGGCGCGGCACCACCGCAGCTCAGAGTGACACATGTGCCATAACAGCAGCCTCATTCCCCGTCACTCGGTCGCTACCCTGCACTCACTCGCCAAAATCATTCCTTCCCAAATCCAGCTAAGCCTCTCGGCTGTAGCAGTAACGGCTCTCGGCGACCGAGAGTTCATCAGACAAAGCAGAACAAGGCCCATCGATCTGCGCAGAAGGCGGGGATTTACACTGAGAGGCCTGTTGCTGCTGCGACAGTAATGGACTGGGATCACATTAAGCTGGTAAAGATGTGCCACTCACTTGACAATGAGCTTTCATGCCCATTTTACACAATTCCTCCTCTATCTTCTGCATAGTCGGACTAGCTGGCAGAGTTTAAAAGTATTTATTGCCTATTCAACATGAACTGGCTCTTGACTTTAACGGGTCGCACTCCTAAGTGAAGCCATGGATTAAATCGGAGTATTAAAGCTGGGGTCAGTGGTGAATAACCCCCTAAAAGTGGTCCAGAGTACTCCCACCATTTTTTCACCAAGAATTTCCCAGCAGTCAAAGGTGGTGGTTAACTGGGGTCTCTGCCGTCATTCTCTGCTGATTACTCATAAACATCTTGGGTTCATACACAAGACGACGAAATAATTTAAAGGTGAAGTATTTCAAAATCTCAAGTGTTTACAGAAGAGCTTGCAGAATGCTGCCATGTAGATTTTTAAAGATGTTTGTTACCTCAGCAACAGAACTGAAAAAACAGAGCGAAATGGCCAGGTTCAAGATGCTGTCTTCCAAACTCGCTGGAATGTTCCCTCTGAGGAGGTGGAAGGGAAGAACTGAAGTGGGAATCAGGCCATAGAAACCCATGTGGACGGTCAACAGTAACCGCCATATTTTTCACATCTTCTGCATAAGCTCTCTGAACTCACTCAGACCCTCATCCAAGGTACACATTGCCCTGGATTTTTGCAATTCCTATTACTATCAATATTGTTTGCAGCTTAAAAATTAGTTTTAATATCTTTGCACAAAACTACTCAATGCTCTCTACTCTTCCCCCATAGAGATCTCATAGACATCCATCTTCTCGCTGAGCTACAAAGTCCATCTTCAGCTCCGAGAGCAACTGGTCCAATCAGATCGTGTCGCAGTTCTACTTCAGTTTCCTTCCTGTAGATATTTTCTTAATTGCAATTTGCATTCTTTCAAAGGACGGTATGTTATTTAAGTAGGATTATGTAAAGCACACAGGCTGAATTCCAGAAAAATGGTAACGCCTTAAAACTGGCTCCATCATAGAAGTACCACTTTAACCCAAGTTCAAACTTGAATGTTTCAGTGGCATTATGTCATTCTTATAGTATGTGACATATTGCACAGTATATAGATGAAGCTGAAAGCCACACATGGTAATTAACTGCCTGCTATTTCATGCCCTGTCACTGTGTCTTTCCAGGGTCATGTGACAGAATCAAATTTCATTGTTGGAGAAGCTGAACAAGACCAGGAGGTCAGAGGGCACCACATAGACACAGCACTGATCCAGTCCCCAGAATAGCAGGACCTCCTGGGTAAGGGTGTCGATCCTCCGGCTTTTGTAATGCGCAATGTCAACGGAAAAAGACACGCATAAAGTCCCAAAAAGCCTCTAAATCCTAGGCTAGTCTTTTTCGACAATTCCATGAGCTTGGGGGAGAAAAAAAAAATCGACATGGACAAGGTCACTCAAAGTGTTGAAACAGTCTTTTGAACGCTGTAAAAAAAAGTTTCTATCCCTGCAGATTTTAAAAGAAAGGAGATGTAAGAAATAGAAGCCAGTGAATACCATGAGCACAAAGACCCTCTGTGCCGCATTTCAGTGGGCATTCAGACATTTCTCATGTATATTAAAACTGCAGGTCTAGGATGAATGTTTCCAAAATAAAACTCTGCTAACCTTTAAAAACTACTTAGCCTTTTGGTTTCTATGACAACCGACTGTTATTTTTCATATCACCATCCATTGTGAAAGCAGGGTTCCAAGATGATGCCGCTTGGCCTTCATGATCTGAGGGAATCCGGATGTAGCACTATGGGATGGAAGATGAAACCACGGGAGCTAATATCCTGGAGTATCACCCATAATCACCTGGGAGAGGGACGCCCGGCATCCTCAGATTCTTCTCAGCCGACATCCTCCCAGATGTCATGTGCTGGAAGATCGACGATGCGGCGGAAACACAGCTGAAAGGGTCATACATTCTTCCCGGGATGGTGACGGCATGTAGGGATTGGGGTTTTGGGGGGGGGGGGGGAATGAAAAGAACAGCTGGGCTGTGGGACGAAGGAGGCCAATTTCATCCGTAGATGGGAATTGGGGGGGGGGGGGGGGGGGAGCGGGAGACGGTAGGCACTTCTCCAAAACCGCAGCCCTAACAAGCTACGCTTCAGAATCTCGTCATTTCGCACAATCGCTGCCGCTAATGTGAAAATCACACCAGAAAGGACCACGAATTACATCTGTTCATGATCCTCAGCACCGGTGCTGCGGTGCTGCTGACTCGCCCCACGCACAAGTTTGCTGACGCATGATCAGGTAACCCGGAGTAAGGCCTGACATTGCTACTCAGGTGCTGGTAGCTGGGAGGCAACTTCCCTTAACTCTACGAGCTCCTACTTTCCCTCCTCCATCAATTCACGGAAATTTGGATGAATGAAGGCACCTAGAAGGCTTTCGCTTTCCATTTGGAGAGGATTCTGCTACCATGGCAATGTCAGAAAAAAATAAAGTTAATAATACATAAAACACAGTGCTGAGCCTCTACCAGACCAGAAAGCGACATAAAACATTCTTGCCATTTAATGCCTTTTTGTCAACAATAAAAGTATGTATTTTATTCAGCATAAAACATTCTGCATTAAGGTCTCCTCTTGCTTGAGGTATGCATAATGAGCAGCAGAAATGTTCCGTTTCTGAAACAGGCCATCCACCACTGACATTATCATCTGTGCTTTTTACATTAGAGCTGTGGAACTGCCAGAGAAATAGAGTGCCAGTCAAAGGTTTGGACACACCTACCCACAGAAAGGTTTTTGTACTATTCTCTACATTTTAGAAAAATTGTAAAGGCATCAAAACTATAAAATAACATATATGGATTTTTTGCACTTGCCAAAAAAGCATTAGCTGAAAAAAAATTTGTTTGTTGGGATTTGTTTGTTGGTTCAAATCCCTGGATCGGCAGAGTGATCCCACCTTTGGGCCTTTGAGCAAGGCCCTTAACCCCAATTGCTCCACGGACTGGCTGACCATACTGTCTCCAAGGTGATCCCACATATTCTGAGCACTCATTGGCTGCTTTTTCTTCACTCTTTGGACAAGCTTCTCCAAAGCCATTTCTACTGTTTTTGGTCCAGGTCATGTGATGCGGCAATCTATCACTCTCCTTTATAGGCAGTTTGGCATGTCCAAACTTTTCACTGGTACTGTAGACCACCAAAACTTTAAATCCTCTAGGGTAGGGGGGGTGTTCCTGACCTTTTGATGACCGCGGCCTGGCATACAGCAGCTGCCAGGTTACAATGAGCGTCACAAAGTTACAAACCACTGTATTTAACTCAATTTTTTTTTATATAATAGGCTTTCTAGCAGTCCATTCATAAGTATGAGTCTATCAGACATTTTTAAGCTGGGAACTGCCTGTACATTGCGCCAGTAAAACTAGCTGACTGGGGGACTGGGAAGCCCCTGATGTAGAGTATGTGGCTCCTGTGGATAAGGACTCTGTGATATCGAAAGGTCGCTGGTTCAAATCCCATGGTCAGTAAAGCACTTAACCCTAATAACTCAAGGCACTGCATAAATGCGACAGCTAAATAAGTGAATGAAATCTGTCTTCCAACAGGAAAATCTATGCCATCATATCACTTTACCTCAGAGTATCATATGCTGAGTCAAAAACTACTAGACCAAGAATTTTACATGTCTTTAGTTAGCAGTCCTGCAGCCATATTTTACAGCTTCAACCTGTATTTCATTCAATATTTTATTATTTTTTTAAATCCCGAAAGTTTCCCTTTACGATAAGCACACCCACGTCAGATTGGGAGGTACGTCTCTCTTCACGCACTTGGATCTTTTGAACATGAATTTCATATATATTTTCAGGGAAGCTCTGACAGTTTTTTATACATCTTGATGTTTTAACTGCTGTGGTTCACGAGGGATTTATGGAGATAAAATTAAAGTGGTCACAATTTAATGCATGAAGAAAAAATCGATATTGAATTACCAAACTAGGGGAAAATGATCTCGTCCATTTAATGCGGTAATTTAAAGTTCATTAAGCTTTCCATACAGATAAGATAATAAATTTTAGGGTTAACTGCATAGATGTAGATACAGTGAACTCTTTGCAATATATACTGCTTGGTTCCACACACATCTTTCAGGGAGGGGAGAAACAGGAAAGGTCTATTGTTTTATATCCAGATAAAAAGGAGTTTTGATCTAGTTTGTCGTTGTGGAGGAAAAACTTTACGCTATCAGAGGACAATTTCTTCATAGTCAGCAACCTTCAAAGCTGTATCCATGACAGCAGATCCAAAGGAACGTGTACCTAATGACCAGGGGATAGAAAACCACACAGAAATCTAACCCTAACAAGAAATGCTCATGGGAGCCATGAAGAAACTCACAGACATGTCAGATTAAGGTTTCTCTACTTAACCATGATCTGGCTTCTACGGTGGAAGGCAGCTCTCAATGCTGGCTGTGGACGAGCTCCCATTCCCATCACCAAAGCTGGGTGATGAAGAGCAGTACGACACTTCAAAGAATCCTATTTGGTTCTAGGGTTGCAAAATTCCCAGAATTTTCAAAGATGGAAACTTTCCATGGGAATTAACGGGAATTAATGGGAATAAACGGGAATTAACGGGAATTTATGGGAATAAACTGGGAATTTTCAAAATTGAAGGTTGGCTCTTCTTAGGGAACTTAAATATAGTTGAGCAAAGTATATTTTAGCATAATATTGACAAAAACAAACAAATGCAATTCAAATACACTTGAATATCCATGCCATTCCTTAATCACATGTACAGAGCACATGCTTGCTGCATGGCTATTGAGACCACCTACTGGCACTGTGCATGCCTCCATCACATGTACACATGGACCACACTTTTGAGCCTGAAGGACAAAGAGTATTGAAGGCACACATTTGAGCCTGTGGACTTAACAAGTGAGGTAAGTTTTGATGATATTATGGGAAAATATATTCATTAAATGTTTAAATTGTGAATATCACATAAAATGTATTAATCTGGTAGATAGCAATCTGATAAGATGCTAAATAAAATGCTAGCATCTGTTAGATGCTAAATAAGCCATAGCTAGTATAACATAAAGAAGATGCTAGCTTCCTCATTTGGCTGTTTTGTTTTGAAGATCATTCCAGGGGCTCGTTCTTCGTACGTCGCTAACTCAGTTAACCTTTTGAACGGGACTTTGTGGAGATTTTTGGACAGGGGGCATTTTTGAATGAGCGGGGTTAGGGGATGGTAATATTGAATTCAACATTTCTGTTTTTATTCATCCATGAAACAAGTTATTGAAACGTGTTCTATTCTACTGTACTTACAAATAAATCTGTTGAAAACATTTTGCATGGAGGTTTTCTTATGATTTCTGTTTATATTTATGCTTGGAAATAATATATTCCCAGTTAGTTCTCCTAAATTCCCATTAATTTCCATAATTCCCATTATTTCCATGGAAAGTTTCCAATATGGAATATTTCCAAAATTCCCAAGCTTAACTTACCATGGAAATTTACCGGAAACTTTCCGGAAATTTACCGGAAATTTTCCGCCCCTTTGCAACCCTATTTGGTTCATCATCACATAATCGACTGCATCCAAATAAATTGTACTACAAATTCAGGCTCTATATTCCACAAACCACAGTATGATACCACCAAGAGACTAATCCATCGTCATTCTACATAGTCATTCCAAGTCTACATAGAAAAGAAAAGTTTGTATATAGAATGTTCCATGTCGAACTCCTCTTTACGGTACATAGGATATAAACTGTGGAGGAGCAGCACGAATCTCTGCTATGTCGTCCACCATTCCTGTTATTGCTAAACATAGATAGAAAATGATTAGCTCCTATTACAGGGGATGCTGTACTGCTTGTCAATGTGGGAATAGTTAAGAGAGCGCCACTAGCAGGATTACAAAGGAACTGCAATGTTTCTCCATCTCAAATCCAAATGTATATAAATGAAAAATTTTATTAAAAAATCTATTTTGGAGTTAGTGTGCTGATACATGAATCGCCACACAAAAGAATCGTGATACATAATCTATTTTTTCCTTCATCTCTATCAACTATCCTAGTTAGTGTTGACTGTAGTTGTGAACTGGATAATATTCATCCAACCAGCTTCAAGCAGGTAAACCACGCATCCATCTGACAAGTACAAACCATCATTTTGTTTGAGAAGTCTTTTTGTAAACTGTTTTGCTATTATGTCTGTGTCGCAGTCGGCATTAGGTAAGGAAAAACATTCCGACATTTCGTTAAGGTTGCGAAAGAAGCCATGTGGAGCGGTAATAATGGGTAAGAACACCACAAACAGCGAAGTGCTTTTCTGAAATGAAAAGAAATAGTTGCTTTTTCTTTTAATGGGTTTGAAAAGTTCACTGCCATTGAAATTCATTGCCACAGACTGAACTAGGTGTAAAAATAAGCACAAGCCAGTTGGTTTTCACTAGTCTAATTTGTTTACATTTTTGAGAGCGAAAACTTGAGTTTTTCTTTTATCAACTTCTATGCAGTTTTTTTTCTTTTACTATGAATAAAAATGTGTCATATACAAGTGTTTTGTTTGAGACTAAATTTTGGTTTCATTTGTATTTTATTAAATGACTACATAAAGGTCAGGGCTGGGTAAGGGTTAAAGTTTCCATTGTTGGAACTAGGGCTTTCCCCAGTAGAGATGAATGGACGGTCCCCACAAAGTACTAGTCTGTGTGTCTGTGCGTATTGGGGGGGGGGGGGATGGGGCACAAAAATCCTATCTGCAAAATGGTGCACCGGCAGAAAAAGTCTGAATGATACATGAGGCTTCCTGTGTATTACACACTAATTGCTCACTAGGGGGGTGTATTAAGGTGTTAAATCAGTGCTAATTAATGATTTAAACCAAATACTTTGGACAAAAACCTAAGTAAACAACAAACTCCAGCAAATAAACATCCTACGGAACACCCCTGTCACACCGGCTACCTGGGGGCACTCATCCCACATGGACACCAACGTATCGGCACTTAGCGATAAGCATTGCTGAAAAACCACACTCTGAAGAACATGAGAAACTTACAAATGAGAAGCCATTTGGCCCAACACACACGTTTGGGGAAGATTCAACTAATAGCTTAAAGTTATTAAAATCTTATGGAGCTCTGATTCAAAGGATCCCAAGGTGTTAGCTTGCACTACACTAACAGGAAGACTATTCCATATTCTAACTACACCCTACATACGTACTCATTAAATGCGTGAGCGATATTTGACATATGATTTAAGTCAGAATGTACGTAGGCTACTTACGCCCACACGAGGACGTCAACTGAGTAGGCGGTCCTTCAATGCAGCCCCGGACACATTCATGTGGCAATAAGAATGTGGCCATATGCGTCCCAGACCACCACTGAATGTGGTTTGAGCGATTCAGTCTCAATGCATCTTCAATCCATTATTGGTGAGTTTACACCTGTATTTATGCTTGTCCACTTGGTCCACAGGTGTAAACAGGGCCTCAGGGCCTTAAATACCTGGATCATGTCCCCCCCTTAAGGCTGGTTCATACTTCTCTACCCGCATACTAGTGGACGTGAACATTTATGATGCGTTTGGCATCATCGCGAGCCTCTGTGGACGAACGCCTGCTGCATTCCAAATTTGTGTATGCGCAGCTTTGGACACACTGCACACGATCGACAGCGTCCACTTTAAATATCAATATGGATGCTTTTGTCGAGTGGTGGGGTAGTTTGCAGGCCCTACAGACTATGTACAAGGTAATAAAGCTGTTGCATACATGTAAATGCGAGTGCAGACTTGTCTCGAATTAAAAATCTCATGCCAGCCAGCTGACCAAAGTTGGAGACCTTGGGAGCTGCCTCTGAATTTGTAAAACACAGAGAAACAGGGAGAAACCTCACTACTGGGGGACGTGTGCATGGAATATCAGAATAATAATTAATATTATTATTTATTAAAATATAACTACTGCACGTTGTGCGCATGTGCAAAGTATGCGGCTTGACTGGAGTACTATGAACGTTTCCATGTACGCATACGCAGAGTGGATACACAAGTGTTGTACGGAGAAGTATGAACCAGCCTTTAGCCTCCTTTGCTTGAGGCTGAACATTCAGTTCAGCTAACCTCTCCTCATAAGACATTCCTCTAAGACCAGGAATCATTCCTGTAGCCCTACGATGAACCCTTTCAAAGGCAACAACTTACTGACTTAAACTCCACACACCTAGACATGTAACCCAACATCCTATTGGCCTTTTTAATTGCATCCCCACACGGGCGAGAGTGGGACACGGAAGCATCAACATACACACCGAGGTCTTTCTCATAATCAGCTACCTTTATTTTGTGTTGGTTATCGCTAAGAATGCTATTTGAATCCAGGTAACCTACCATTTTCACTTGGATTATAGCTTCCATTACTTTTCCAGTTACGCAAGTTAAACTGATTGGCCTATAGTTTGCTGGATTACTTCTATCCCTTTTTTTTGAATATGGGTGTTATATTAGCATGCTTCCAATCAGAAGGTACCACACCAGCAGAAAGAGATTTCTGGAATAGTAAAGTTAAAGGTTGGCTAATAATATCCCATATCTCTTTTAAAACTATAGGCAAGATGCCATCAGGGCCCTGTGATTTATTTATTCTGAGTTTAGCTAGGCTTTGTAGCACACCAGCTTCAGTTATACATCCTCTATATTGGTTAAGGACAAAGCTGGATTAGGAATACGGGTCAGTACGTCATTTATGTCCTCTACAATGAATACCCATGCAAAACAATCACTAACTCATTAACTGTATCAATTCAATTTTCAATTATAAGACCCTTACTATCCTGCCGATTAGTGATTTCAGCTTTTAGAGCTCTTTTGGAGTTAAATTACTGAAACAAACTTTTAATGTCATCCAATGCAATCTTCCTTTCTACGTTCCTCTTAGCGAGTCTAATGTTATTTTTTAACTCAACCTGTAGACTTAGATACTTTATTTTGAAATCATTAGTTATTTTCCATTTGTGAAACAGAGCCCTTTTCCTCTTGACTTTATTCTTAATATCCATAGTAAACCACCTTGGCTGCAGTTTCCTACACTTAGTTTTGCTGGAAACAAGTCCTCATGCGATTGCAATAATGTGCTTTTAAAAAATTCCCAGGTTTCTTCATTAGTTTTGTTATTTAACTCCATCCAGTTTACATATTCTAGTTTCAGTCTCATACCATTAAAATTAGCCTTCCTAACACTATATATTTCTGTTTTGAACTTTGCTGTTCGAACACTAAAATTAACCTCGAATTTAACCTTGTCATGATCACTACCACTAAATGGATCTAAAACCTAAAATTTTCCAATCCTATCTTGGTTATTAGAGAACACAAGATCGGGGGCTTCTCCCCTGGTAGGGGTATAACAAACTGAGCAAAAAAACAATCCTGTACCAATTCCACCATCTCAAGCTCATTTACAGTAGAGCCAGAGACTATGTCCCACTGTATCCCAGGTAAATTAAAATCACCCATAACTACCACATCATTTAAATTTTCATAGCACTTTTATTCATTACAGGAACCTTACATTTTATGGTAATCAGTAAATATGAGAGACCATTCTAATGTATCTTAATGACACCTTTGTGTACATACACATCTACACGGACATTTAACTGACTAGTGTAGTTGGACATGAACAAACTACTCCTAGGTTCTCCAACAGGCCAAACACCTGAAGGAAAACACAGTCTGCCATTGTCTGAGCATTGAGGACAGCTTAAGAGCCAGATGAAGACATGGAGACATTCCCAGCGGAAAGTGGTGATCCTGCCATGGTATCCCTGCTCTGTTCCCAGTTACGTAATGGTTCTCTACCAGTAAGAGGCCTTTACTATCTTTTCAGCGGTTCCCCCTCCTTACGGAAAACTGTCACTGCAGAACACACTGGCACACAGCTGCTGCAGAGTCAGTGGTCGAGGCAGTGCGTGTTTCCTAAGCTGGAAATGCAGACCGCAAGACAAGGTGCCCAGATTGCTCTGGTGGATTACATTGTTGCATGGTTATGAAAGTGTGATAAGCATAGCAAGACCACAGCAAAGGATTCTGGGCCATAATCTCCTCTTTCTGATACAAAATTATGCAGCAAGCCTGTCCTAATCAAAGAGCCTTAATTGAACACTTGCAGTAGCCTGACTTGCATCAAGATATTTAATTTGCCAAAGCAATCTAACATTATGGTACTAGCCATCTTTGCAGGGAATTATGGTCTTTTGCAAAATAAATTAATTAGCAATTACTTCCTTGAGGTGTTACGACATCAACAAAACTGCTGAAGAAAAATATTTAAAAAGGAAATACTCTGAAAGAAGGCAATGGCCACATTGACGCCAATTTAATTTATTATCATTTATTTATCACTTATTTATTAAATAAATAAATGTTCATTTAAAGTTACGGTTAAACAAAATTACACTAACCTGTACCAGAGGGGGATAGTTCAGGTCCAGAAAGTAAAAATCCAGACTAAGACTTTGCTTCAACCAACCAGTTCAGTAGTCAACTGGTTTGGTTGAAAAAAATCTTGATCTGGATTTTTACTGTTGGGACGTGAACTATCCATCTGTGACCTGTACGTATAGAATAAAGTAGGAGGGAAATCCAACTTTTATGTAATTAAAAAGCTCAAGTACCTTACTCCTAAACATTTCTCTACATTCAGCTAAGTTCTTCCATTAGAGAGGTCTCCTCCCTAGAACAGGTTAAATGCTGCTCTTGTAGTGAACACCTAATCAAAACAAAGATCTTCCCTCCCCCAAGACCTTAATTAATACATTTGAAAACCAAGTCTCCCAGGGGACCGCTGTGTCATTGCTTGAAATCAAGAGCTTGATAAATGAATGAATTGGTGAACGCTGGTGAATCCTCTAAGAATAAAACCTGACTAATGAGCCACCATCAGTGTGTTCCTGGGCCCGAGACACTTGCGGAGCCATAAGAACGTGCCCTTGGGGGCAGGCTGCACCAGAGAAGCCGAACGGCAACACAGCCTAGTCACGCGGCACCCTGACCCGCAGAAGCACACAAAGCACCACCATACCGCCGTCTCTCTCCGTATTCAACGCTGACAGACCCTGTTCTAACAATACACACTTCAAATCTAAATGACAGCCTGAGCCCACTGGCAGGTTTCTACATTTCAGTGTGAAACATCTGGACGAGACGGCAGGCGTGACTGATGTCGATTAACAACCAACATAAAATACTGCTGCCAGCCAGAGACGAACAATTGGTTAAAATTACTTGCTTCTCATTGCAATTCACAGTGCATTTCTATAACTAAACAATAAATTATGTTCCTGAAAACATTACTTACATTTAAACCCGTGGTTCTCATAGCTTCTACTCAAGGAGAAACGCAGACTACTTGAATCGAATGGAGCTACTGAGATGGTAAAACAGTCTGCCCTGCAATTTTACCCTTGTCCAAAAACAGAGGAATTATAATGTAATAATCGCATCAAGTGATCATGTTTTAAGCCTTAATTTTCAGAGCATCTATCTGTTCATCCTCTTATAATTAGCTTAATTTAAATGTTGCAAGAGTATGCGAATGACTGGTTCCTGTTGATGACTTCTGATTGCCTATACAGATTTAAACAGAACCACTTATCAATTCCATCAACTAACCAACCAACCAACCGACCAACTAACCAATCAGCTATTTCCTGAGGAATAGAGGATGCCAAGTCATTGTTTTCTGTGCCTATAGCTATGGAGAAAGCGTTTCCAGTGACAGCCTATTTGTTGTATCAGCAAGGCAATATCCAGGCACCTCTGCTCCATTAAGAACTTCATGGTGCATCATTTACCTACAACTTTACCTAATGGGATCAAGCCCCCATTTAGTGACTTGGCAAAAGACAACCAAGTACCAGGCTGTTGACTAAATCCATTAGTCCCATTAGAGTCCCATTACAAAAATGAGTAAAACCACATCTTCCAGGAACACCAGTATCAGGATATAGCAGTTTCCCCAGTGATAACCCAAAGACACGTTTTTCAATTTCGACAAGCCCACCAATGTGAGAAAAGCTCAACGTTACAACAGAACCTTACTTCACTGTGGGCTTCTCACAGGTGGCAAGTGTCCGTAGCACATACCACTCAGCTGGTACTCCTCTGGCAGTCATCTAAAGCACCTCCATAACGTCACGGCAAACCACATCCACATGACTTAATCTCTACAACAACTGATACACTATGATTCACCCACTACTTAAGATATCCTTTTCCAATTCAACACAATAAAGAACGATGCAGCTCCACATGTGAGCAAGGAAGGTTTTAGAATCCAAAAGACGTGTTCAAAGGGTAAGGTACAGCAGGGGCGATATGGGGAGAGTGACAGCTGTATCCCACTGGCTCTACCACAATCCACCTCAGGAGCCCACGGGTTACTGTCCACCCTTCCTTGTACTTTGGCCTCTCTATAGGCAGAAGGTTTCACCATCCTGAAGAACCAAAGTCTCCATGGAAAACCGACAAGAGACCAGAAGCGTGGGCTCTCTCCAAAAGACACCTCTGAACACAACGGCGCCATGGGATATTCACTTAGCAGCCGATGAGTCACCGAATTTCAACTGAAATCATTGCGACATAGCTGGATGCTAAGTGCTTTCTCCAGGGTAACGCAAATTGATTTGATTTGACTGGCTTTTCAACAGTGCAGTTTTCCTGTTTGATGTGTGACCTTGGCAGGAACATGGGCCATGGTCATCTGACAATCCTTGTTATTGTTATCACCTAGACACTGAACACTGTGTGCCTCGTAAAGCAAACGAAAATTCAACCCAGAAAAATAAACAAACCAAAATGAGAAGCACGAAAAGCAAATGGAACTTACTACATTTATCCATCTTCTGACCTCTTATCCTGGTCTGGGTGACAGGAGGAACTTGCAAATAATAAAAATTTAATTTCACCCGAGGAGTTTCTGATTAAAGGTCTTCGCTCTAGCTGCCGGGACCAAGATTTATATTTTAAAGGTAAAACACATAGAAAAACATGAAGCCCATCTGATGTAGCTCTGATGAAGGCCATCTTTCAGCACATTCAATAAAAGCTCACCCGCAGAGAGGCCTTTGTGGCAAATAGAGACTCGCTTCTGGAGAACCAGTCCCCATGATAAAAGACTTCATAGTGAATAGCTGTGGCATCATTGTAAAGGATAATGGCAGAATTGGACTGAAGGGAATGACTTAAAGGGATACATAAATGCAGCTAATTACAGTGTAAAATGTCAACATGCTGCGATACAGACTTGGCAGTTGGGAGGTGCAAAGGTGAATGGTTATACATTAGACTGAGGCTGTATTCAAAGGACACCTAGCTGTAGTTCTGCACGTACATAGTGCCAACTCAAGAGAAGAACAGCGCTCATTAGGTCAAGCCTGTGACCATCACGTTTTCTTCACGTTTAAGATAATTGCAAAAAAATGAGCAAATCTGCACGCTGCCTAGTCTTCCCTCTGTTTGCAAGTGAGGCTCCGAAAACAGATGGGGAACACGGTGACCTGAGGGATGCTAACAGGCTAGCCCTACAAGCACTGAAACGCTAAAGGGAACCTACTGCACATAGCCCCTCTGACAGTCCCCATGCAACTGTATGCCTCAGGAACTCAATCAGGGCCAAATCCCAAGCACCACTACTGAAGGGGTGTTTATAAGGCCCAGGACCCAGCAGCAGCCTAGAGGTACAGCCAAGATGTTGCCTCTTGAGAGGTCTCATATTTCCCAAATCTGCACAGCACCCTTTATAAAGCTGTAATTTTTGACCGACAATCCCATCGGGGGTCCAGCCGAGTTTACGTCAGAGCCCACCTGCCCGCATTCCTCCCAGCTCATCCTCATTTCCGTGATAAGTTGCTAGAATTACTGCCAGCTGTCAAGGCTGCGGGAACGGGGAGCACGGACATTTGGCTCCCATTCCAAATTCACCCAAATGCAGAGTTATCAGACACCACGAGCGGGAGAAAATGTTCATTTCTAGTAGACAATACATATAGGTCCTTCTTTGCATTTGCAGTAACGCTTGTGTTTTTTCCCCGCAGGGTATTTATGGCTTTATTTAAGGATTCAAATGGAGGCACTTACTAAACTCCCTACGTACCGCATGGACTGTACGACTCAAAGCTATTGACAGGGACCTCGGAGAAGGGAAGCATCGAGAGGCAGAAATTAGGGCCGACCACCGGAGAGCTAAAGCGACTGGCAGCCTGAGGAGCTCGGCGGGGGGTGGAGGGGACAGCTGTGCCCCGCGGCCCCTTCCCAGAGCCGGCTCCCGCCATCCTCAATTGGCCTGTCTCCACGGTATCAGAATGTGAAGGCAAATCACCAAGCCCCGTTTTAGCCCAGATTTAACCCCCAACCAGTTGGATAGTTTAGTCTAACACACCAGTGCTCCACTTAAACTGGGAATAACTTACATTAAATGGTGTATCCTTGATAAGTGCTGCCCTGTCACAGCCTCTTCTGTTTAAATTAAAACGATATTCTGAAATGCAAGGCCTCTTGAAGAAAGAGGTTACTGTATTACCCACAGAAGAGGCTTGAGGGAGGGGTCAGAGAGGGGGTGTCAGCAGTGATTATGGCCTGATCAGAAACCGAGACCTACTGGAAGGTCAAACAAAACACACCTGCAGGGCTTATGTACATTTCAGGCTGATTTAAATAATCATGGCAGGCGATAATAATCGTGGCATCACTCAAGTGATGGGCAGCTTGCACTCACTGGTGTCCATATACTATTCGAGCCTGACAGCGGATAACATCACATCCCTAATCCCCCTGCAGACAAGAGTATACAAGGGGGGGGGGGGGGGGGGATATGGAAGTGCCAAAATGAAGCTGGGAAATTCATAACGACGCAGGATTACATCTCCGACAGCATAAAGGCGAAACCGTTCATTTCGAAACAGCAGGCAGCCCTGTCAGGATTATCTTTAAGAAATGCTGAACTTTACCGTTCTGAGTGCGAGTCCCTTTGTTTTATTTTCTCCCCAAAAGGCCAATAAGAGAAATGAGAGAAGAGCAGCCTCACAAGAGTCCTCCTGAGTCACTATCATTTACTTACTGGCCACCAACCATAATGCAGTTCTCCTTAGGACATCACATAAAAATCTGTTTACAATCAATTTAGGAAATATCAGCCCCTGAGACATTAGTTACTATAATACATTTTTTTTTATCCCCAGACAATAAAGTATTAACCTTATGAACTTACCTAGGACACCAGAAGCCGCAACTGATAAGACATATGAGACTTATAACATTAATTAAATAAAAAGGAAATCAGGGAACTACTGAAGTTCAAGGCAAATCTCATGAATCTTCATAAGTACAACATTTAGCAGAGATTTAACACCCTCCTTTGACTGGGAGAAGATAACCAAGTACCAGCAGACATTCAGAAAAAGACGGACTTTTACATCCAGAATGTGCAGCACATCCTTGGATTTCTGACCTGATGAAGTCGCATGCGCACCTCGCATTTGAGAGGTCTGGGAGACTTTAGACAAAGTTATCAAAAGAGGCCATAATGCTTGTAAATGATTTTACCTATTCCTTTGTTCCAAGGTAAGATTTTAAAATTGCCATTATACGAGACAGAATCAGGTTTTACCCCTTAAAAAGATACACCATTATTGATATTTAAATGAAATCTCGATGAAGCATTTTCCAGGTGCCCTACATTACCCTTCAGTGTCTAACTTACATCCTGCATCCCCACGCCGGACAAACCAGGTGGAAACAATCAGGAAAATGCCTGAACTTTAACCGGTTTAATCTATTGTCCTGCCAGACAGGTTAATCAGATCAAACCTCCAAAATATCAAATGAATGTTCATTTGCTTATATTACATCTATCCATAAATCTAATTTTTGATCAATCGCCTTTGGCAGCCAGACGCTGGGATATTTCTGGACTCCTTGACAAACTGAAGAGCTTGAGCGAGTCAAGCAGTGAGTAAGCCGACATTTTAACGGGTGATTTTAACGGGAGACAAGGGAGATATACTCACACTCCCATGAGTATGGGGGTTGGGGGGGGGGCATCAAAAATAGTACCCAAAAAATCAGAGATCCAGCACCTTGTCTGATGTAGAGCTGTAAGTCCACAGCCTACAAGGTAAAATGAAATGCAAAGCGGAACACTAACTGCTGTTTGCAGTCAAGTAACTGTCACTCTTATGACGGGAGCCGCACTCGATGGGGACTCAGTGACGGGAGCCGTACTCAACGAGGACCCCAGTGACGGGAGCCGTACTCAACGAGGACCCCAGTGACGGGAGCCGTACTCAACGAGGACCCCAGTGACGGGAACCGTACTCAACGAGGACCCCAGTGACGGGAACCGCACTCGACTGGGACCCCAGTGACGGGAGCCGTACTCGACGGGGACCCCAGTGACGGGAGCCGTACTCGACGGGGACCCCAGTGACGGGAGCCGTACTCGACGGGGACCCCAGTGATGGGAACCGCACTCGACGGGGACCCCAGTGACGGGAACCGCACTCGACGGGGACCCCAGTGACGGGAACCGCACTCGACGGGGACCCCAGTGATGGGAACCGCACTCGACTGGGACCCCAGTGACGGGAACCGCACTCGACTGGGACCCCAGTGACGGGAGTCAGACTCGACTGGGACCCCAGTGACGGGAGTCAGACTCGACGGGGACCCTGACTGATGAGTGATGAACAGTTTAATTAAAATAATATTATAATAAAATATTTTGATTAATAAATTATCATGTGATCAGGCAGTCAGCCAATCGATTTTGGGGCCAAAACACGAGATTTAAAGAAAAGTGCAAATGTTTTATTTAAAAAAAAAAACATCAAAAGATATTTATAATAAAACTTTACAGTGTAAAGAATCTCTATTTAAAGGGACAAAGTCGCATAGAAGCAAAGATCAAAGCTGGATGAAGCTTGAATGTAACATTTCTTAAGAGAAACACAAAATAACTAACAGACAAACCAACTGTCTACACCATATTTCGTTTGCTAACGACTGTATTTAACACACCAACATTAACAGTACAAAGCTCAGTTTTGGGTTTATGGTTCGGTGCAATTTTGGTACTGCAGGGAAAACAGAATTTGTTTTGAAATTATTATTAAAACTGCAAATATATTTAGGAATAGTTGTAAACGAAAGGCAATGTGTATGAGATACTTATTTGCACATTGTGAAAATATGCTAAATTAAAATCGTACAAATCATTCAAAATTAACTAAATTAATTTTAATATTAGTAATTAAATAAATCCAGTGTTCTCTACTACCCAGTGTTATTACATATTTCTAGTGATAAACAAATGTTCCCAAACTGCTGATTATGATTGACTGTAACTAGGATCAGACATAACTAGCTCACAGCCACAATTAGCAAGCTTTCCACTGAACATTTAGAACATCTACTTCTGAATTTAGGTTCTGCCTGTGTCAAGCAATGTATTCATTTGCTTCATTGGGTGTTCGGACCAAAAATGATGTACCAGATTTACACAGCAAACCGCAACAATGCAAGGAATCGATGACAACTTGTTTTATTACCAATCATTATCGACATAATCAATTAGTTGTTGCAACTCTAGTTCTCCTTAGTTGCAACTCTAGTTCGCTTAGTTTCCTGTTTCTTTATTTAAGTATCAGGAAATTGACATCAACATAAGCATGAACCTCGCACAAAAGGTACCAAACCCATTCTCTTTTGTTATCATAATTGCAGGCAGAATTGGGCGGCTGGGGCGGGGGGTGTTTACAAAGACATGTGAACTTTTCATGTGCTTGGGTCAGCCAGCAGGCAGAGACACGCACGCACGCACGCACGCACACACGCGCACGCACGCACGCACGCACGCACGCACACACGCACACACATGTAAGGTAAACATATCCTTATGGGGACCGCTCATTCATTTCAATGGGAAAAATGCTAATGCTAACTATGACAACCTTAACCCCCACCCAGCCCTAACCATAACCATAAGTAACCGAACAAAATACAAGAGTTTTTGCATTTTTATTTTTTTCATAGCAGTCACCAATTTTTATAAAATAGAGTTTTAAAAAAACGGATATTTATCATGTTATGGGGACATTGTGTCCCCATAAGGATAGGTAAACCCGCTCGCACGCACACACACACGCACACAAAACACAAACACACCCCCTCCCACTCCAGTATGATTCTGAATGTAACAACTATTAAAATTTAAGGAGCACAATCTTGGTGGCCACCTGGGACTGGATGCAGGAGCCGTCAGGAAGCCCGGAAAGATCTGGAGGAGCTACATCATAAAAACTTTAATTAAAAAACATTCCGCTTCCGAAGGGCGGGAGGCCACGGGAATCAGAGCCACGTTTCCATGGCGCTTAGTGCTCACCTTAGCAACAGTTTCCCATCTATTCGTGTCTAAATGGGCGGCTGTGTTGCTGCGGTTACAGGGAAAACGAGACCCAGTGGCGTATGACGTGATTTCAGTCATTAATTTGAAGCAAACCTTGGAGAACACAGTAATAAAATCAACCTTCCGGCTGAACATGGGCTGGGCGACTGAGTGTTTACACTTGCGTTTGCTACCCTGCAAACTGGAGACTGAGAACCTGGCACTATTTCTGTGGGGTTAGGGGGACCTTTCAAAATCACGTCTGATGGAGGACTAAGGACGGAGCATCCTCAACAGCCTCAAGCCGCCGTGTCCTTCCGGCATCGAGCAGAGCCGTGTCACGTGGCCTTACATAAATACTTCAGAGGGAGAGTGTGACACGCAGTGCTGAAGTGCAGTGTGGCAGTGATCCCAACGAGAGGACAGCGCCGTCCCCTGGCTCGTCATTAACGGCCCTCGTTTGCGTGGCTGTCGGCGATGAAGAGGGACAGCGAGTAAACATGGCAGTAAACATAGTCAGACACCGGCCCAGAGGAGTCGCTTTTCACGGCACGCGAGTCCGATATCACTTTCACCGTCTACTGTTACGCTAGAGCGCTGCTGGCGTTCCGGTTCGATCAACCTACCACAGCGCTCCCAGATGAGTGCCGTGACAGAGGCGGTCCCCCCCACCCCCCCCAGAGGTGCGGACCGGCATGGGATCACGCAGGACTCATGTCATATTCGCTGTAGCAGCACACTGGTTCATAGACCGTACCCGCACAGCAGTCCATCTTTATATGGGGAGCTTGGATCTTTGTGGACAGCAGGTGCCCAGTGAGCTATGACCCCCCCCCCACCCCCCACCTCTGACAATGGTGCCCTTCACTGCTGTATCCACAGACAGCGTCCGTCTCCTAAACTGGAGCTGATAAGTTGTTTGTCAGCACAGCATGAATGGCCAGGCTAACTGAAATCCAGGCGAGACTTTGCACTGCCCTATATCCCCCCCCCACGCTGTCAACACCTCCCCAAAGTCACGGCGGCCAGGGAGCTGTGAGGCAGGTTAGCGCTGCTTCCCCAAGAACAAATTGCAGGCTCCCTCCAGCGATAAAACTCACCGCCACCCCCTCAGTCACCCCCCCCCCTCCCGGCCTGGCGGACGCCCGGCCCTCGTCTCCCACCTTTCCAGCACGGAAGGAAAAAAATAAAAAGCAAAAGATTGCCCCGGTGTCATAAAAAGAGATGAAAGCAAACTAAAAGGGTGACCGTGTAGGATCTGCAAAGGGAGGCCTGTCTTCCGGAAGGCCTTATTCAGCCATGAATACAGGTCACTCTCTCGCCCTCATCAGATACCGGTGTCAGTTACGGGCCTGAAACTTCCCTTCAGTATCAGAGTTATTAAAAATAAAACAGAATTAAGTTAAAAATCAGCCACAATGACAAAATCCACAATGAAGAAATTCAATTTTAGTTCCACATAAAAAGGTGCAATTAAAGTAAATTACTTTATATATATATATATATATTATTCATATAGGCTAATATTTGCTAAAGCCACAAAGCAGTCCACCAGGTGTGAGCCGCTGGTCTCCCCGCGCACAATCAGCGGGCTGCTCACCTGAGTGTCGCGCAGCTCGTGGTTTGCAAGTTTCTGGCAAAAACATGAATCAAGCCGACCTAATGCGATTCCCCGCAAAGCCGGTGTCGCCTGAAGGATTGGAACCCTCACAAGCCATTACTGAGCAGGGCAAGACAAAAATGCAACACGCACACGGCGGCAGCTTCAGGACAGGACAGTGCAGCGCGGAGAGCAAGCTGATGGGATCGATGAGAGGCTGCGGAGCTCAGGACACCAAGGTACCCTTCTACATCGACTGTAAGCCAACAAAGGAATCCTCACCACGGAAATGGCATTACTGACATTATTTGAGCATATGGATACTTAGAGCCGACATAGTTGATATAAAAAGCACAGACACCCGTCATGCAGAAAAACTGATGATGTTTTCAGTTCAAAAACACGTAGAGGTATTTTCAAAGAAAGGGTACCGCTGGTCTTATCATTTAAACGCAGCAGCACGATTAACTCAGAAAGGCCCTCCCTTTATGGTTTGTGAACGGGACACATCCACAAATATCTTACCATCTTAAAGAATCTCGAGACATAACAAGCAGGAGTGGAAATGTCCTCAGTGAAGAAACACTGAAGGATTAATACACCAAGAGGTGGCATCAATGGCTACCCCAGGAAACCCCGCCCCTTCTACTGCGAACGACGTGCACCGCATCATCGCCTTGGCAACAAAGCAGGCCCCGTCCTCTGGACCAAAAACGGCATGAACCATGAACGATTCTGACAGGCAGTGAGTGGCCCTTTAAAAGGAGACTCAAACTGCATGGGAGAGGGCCAAAGGCTGTGTTAACAGTGACCACTAGGGGGCGATGGGGACATCATCCGGAAGCCCACCTGGGTGCCTTCCCATCTCCTGGGTGCAGCTCAGTTGCCTCCTTCATCGGCGTGCTCAGCAGCTCGGCGAGATCCTCCTTCCCATCATGCCCGCTCACTGCCACTGCAGCTTCTTCCTCCTCCTCCTCATCATCTTCATCTTCCTCCATCTTCTCCTCCTTCCTTCCTCCCTCGCTCTCATTATCGCTCTCCTCTCCGAGGATGTCATCCACCTATTCCAAAAGGGAACATAACCGATAGTCTTCCTTTTATCATCTTTTTTTTTTTTTTTTTTGGCCCATAGGGGGCACCACTGCATACTCCCTTCTTTATTTTCCAAATGGACCATCGCTCCCCCCCCCCCCCCACCACAAAACCCCCCAAGTCAGCCAGTGACCTGCGACTCTCCCCCATGCTGGGCGACCCTGTCGTCTAGTTGCCGTTTTACCCTCCGCACTGCGACGCCATCAACCTTTGGACCAACACGCTTGTCAGGCCTACAAACGCCTCTGCCCATCCGGCGTGTTTGGCCCTCGAGCACTAGGGGCCGGGGAGCACCGCTAAACAGCCGCCGAGTTAAACTACCTTCCGTGATGTCAGTCCCATTTTCCTACTGCTCATTTAAGGACATTCCACAGCGTTAAGTTTATGATATGAAAATACGGCTCTGGAAAAAATTAAGAGACCACAACAAAATTTCTCTATTTTTGGGTATGCATCTGCATAAAATGTAATTTTTTTTACAAACTTCAGCCTGCCTCTTTCCCTGCTTCTCATTAATGAAGGGCTTCTTCCTTGCTTTATGGGTCTGCAATCCCGCTTCTAGGAGCCTGACATGAACTGTCCTAGCAGTGCACTTCACACCTGCACTTAATGCTTCCCATTCCTTATGAAGGTCACTTGATGTCATCCTACGATTCATGAGAAGCTGTCAGATAAGTTAACGGTCATCACTGGCATTAGAATGCCCCTTTTGCCCTTTACCTGGCTGGTTTCTGATCATTCCCAGTGTCTCCTGCTTCACCATATTCCTGTGTACCGCCGTCTCAGAAATTTTGAGCCTGGATGTAGTTTGCCGCTCAGTGTAGCCTTCTGCCAGCATTAAACCAGGATTTGAAAATGCAGATTTTTAAAAAATATACAGTGGTCTCAATTTTTTCCCAGAGCTGTACATCGGGCAGAGAGAAATTAAATCTGTTCAATTAAAAAATGGATTTAGTAACAACGCAGAAACGGGTATTACACTGTACACCTTGCAAGTAAGCGAGTTGTTTCTTACATGGGAATTACAAGCATGGTATTAACTTTCCTTGAATTAGAAATGTAGCCTCTTGGGAGAGGAAGAATTGCTTATGTTGTTCAAAATCCTTTGACTATTAATGTGTCACAGGGCCCACATATAATTTAAAATCAGAAGAAATGCCTGGATTTGACTTGAATTATTCATCAAGACATTTCAACATTTTGAGAGCAATCAGTAAGTAAAAAAAAAAGGGCTCCATCAGCTTGAAACGAGCTTTCAGGCCACGATGTAAAATCCAGTTATCATTCATTCTGCTAACATAGAGGGCTTCCTTTCAGAATATATGGGGCAGAGGGGCATCTACAGCCTGTGTGACCGACAGTGTGCATATATGGAAGAGAAGACCCACTTGTTAGCTAGCACTTCCGAGGACACAGGGTTAACAAACAGGGGGACTCTGGGAAGAATTCAACACTTTGGGTAACTGTGGGGGGGGTTCAGTTTCGTTTTTACACAAACTAGAGAGCAGACTTCGCAGTAACATTGATTTAACACCGGCTTCAAACGTACACTTTGAACGTACTAATTCCTAACACGCACAGTGACAAGTGCCCGATTAACCGGGACGCTGTACAAGGAGAACTTCCTCCTATTTTTGGAGCCACAACGTTATGTGTCATGAATGGCCGCGTCTAACTTTAACAAACAGGCTTCGCTTGTAGCTGCAGATGGCATATCCCACTGCCCCGGCGCCCACCAACCTCTGTTCGCACAGGCGGTATATTCCCAGTTAGGAGAAACTCCAAGCAAGACAACATATGCGGATCCTCAACAAGACGTCCAGAAAAGGCTGGGCTGGTGTCCCAGAGAATGACCGGAAAATGGTCCCAGCATCTCGGAGAACTGAAAAGACTGGGTCAGCCTCCCGGAGAAAGGCCAGAAAAGACTGTGCCGTCATACCAAAGAACGGCCGGAAAAGACTGTGCCGTCATACCAAAGAACGGCCGGAAAAGACTGTGCCGTCATACCAAAGAACGGCCGGAAAAGACTGTGCCGTCATACCAAAGAACGGCCGGAAAAGACTGTGCCGTTATACCAAAGAACGGCCGGAAAAGACTGTGCCGTTATACCAAAGAACGGCCGGAAAAGACTGTGCCGTTATACCAAAGAATGGCTGCAACAGTCCGGTAGAGTCAATCGAAGCTCTTCCCTGTCATGCTGAGGCCACATCTGGTGGCCTCAGCATGGCTCCACCGTGTGACCCTCAACCCAAATCCTCAAAACCAAACCCCCCCCCCCCCCCCATCAGAGATTTTATTTTTCCCCCTTTTCCTTAATCCTCTGGGGACAACGGCATCGTTGGCAATGCCGCATATCTTTCTCGTGTATTTCAGTTCATAACTCGCTGAAATCTTATTGTAGAAACAAAAATCCGTTATCTGTCTTCTTTTCAAAGCATCCATTGTCGGAAGTATTAAAGTTTTAAAAATTAGGTTACATAGGCAAAAAAGTAAACCATGTCAGCTTACTTTGTTTTACCTGCATCGGGGGCGTGTAGTACCTCTGTCACCCGAAGATCGCTATTCACATTCTAAATAGCTGCATTACCGTATATTGCCCAGGTGTGAATGGCTCATGCATACACATGAGAGCTCCTACATATTCAATGGAAGGAGGCCAGAAATAGTGATATGAGTTAGTTTTTTCTTATTTATTTATCCAACTGAATGTTGCAACTGAACCATTTAGTCATCGTCATGTAGCCAGGACTTTGGTGATCAGATATCTGGGATCAAAACAAACTGCCACCATTGCTTACTTATGTACTTTTATAATGTTTCTGCAAGTGTTCCAAACTGCATTTTGCAATGTATATACTTTGATGTCAAATGACAAACGTCATATAAATCTGACATATTTACAAAGTACACTAAGATTAAGATGAGTTTAATGCCAAATATAATATCAAATATATAAGAAATAATTTGTTTTGCCATGAATTAAGTTGAATGTGTGACCATGCCCCAGTGAGTGAAAGTGTGTCCCCTACATCCATGCAGGCAACATCAGTGTAATAACAGTATCAAAAAGCCCAAACTGAGCCAAATGGAAATAAACAGGCATAAGTTTGCTATGTCTTACTAGACCCTATACAGAACAGCCGTAACATAGCAGCCACAACACGTTACCTCCCCCATGACCCTCTCAAACTCAGGCCTTGGAGCCTAACACAGCCTAAGGAAAGCTGAAGCCCCGCCCACCAGAGGAACCATCACCCAAAACAATTAACCACCAGAAATCAATTAACTAAATAACAACACTGTCATTCTAAAATAGTAAATAAAATAAACAAATACAAAACAAACAATAACGCAAAACCAATTTTGAACACCCAGATGTCCCATTGCACCTAAAAATACATCTTAGGTAATAACAATTAAAACACCTCTGTCTAAATAGCTTCACCCACCATCCTCCCGCGAAACCCCTCTATTTTACCTAAGTGGTACAATCCCTCGGTTTCCCCGCGTAAACCAGGAAGTTCGGGAAGTTTGAATGGTGGTAAGTAAACTGTATATGGAGATGCAATTACAAAGTTTTATCAATAAATGAGAATGATTTGGCAGCTAGTGTGTTTGTTTGCAATTATTGATACGAGATTAAGATAACACAGATGAGAAGAACAATGAATATGACATGAGTATTTTAGCCGAAGTCGAATGCAGAAACAGAAAATTCTGGTAATTCTGGCCTTTCCCTGCATCTCAGCTAACAAATTTGTACAATGGCTAAGTTATGGCAAACAGTGGTAAATGACAAGCATGACTTATGAAACCAACAATATAAAACAGCATTAACAGTGAAGATAATGGGAATAGCGGCTCACAAGCGACAGGCCAGCTGAGATATTTAAGTTCGCCGGCACATGGCTGCCTATACGCTGCGTGCTTGTGTAAGCGTCACAGCTCACTCCGTGACAATCACCACAATGGCTTCCCATCCGACAGGTGCAAGTGTTCTTTTGCACAATTGGTGTAGAGCTGCCAGCTGTAATAAGACAGAAAAACTCAACCCCCCAGGGTTTGATCCGTAAGGATTACATGCCTTTAAAAACAAATAAAATAAATCTGAAGTTTATTATCACACAAGGACCTTAATCCTTCAGCTTCCCTGGTTCAATATTCCTGCACGGTCTATATTCTCTCTGTATTACCATGAGACACTGACTGAACTCTCCATACCGACAGCTCAGTCTGCTTTTTTAAACCGGGAAGAGCTAGAGAAGGTACCAGGCAGCACAGCCGTGATCTTCCAGCAAATGTCATTTATGAGCAACCAGGCTAATTCAAGGGAGCTTATCAGCCTCCCCCTCTAGCATCATGCCTCCAATCAGCTGAGAGCTTCAGGGATCCGGCACACCTGAAGCCAATGGAGGACAAAAGGCCGAAAACCTGCACCCATCAGGACCCCCCCCAGCGGGCATTCCGGTGACCACGGCAACACAATCGCATCTGCACATTCACAAAAGGTCTATGGGCACTAAATGGGAGAGTGCGTGTGCAGCTCCGGGGCCACGCCCCCATAACGACAGGCTGCGGCCGGCGAAGCCGTCCGAGGGCCAGGCGGGACGCGGGCTGACCTTTCGGAGAGTGCCGGGGAGGCGCTGCGTCACGGGGCTAATTCCTGTCTCGCAGCTAATGCACTGCGCCCAAGATCATTATCCATGAGCCCTAACGCTAGGAGACAGGGTCGCCACCCCCGAACCGGCCGCGGAAGAAGATCTGCCCAATCTACTGGAACTTTCCACCTTCCCACAAAAGCCTGACAAAAAACATACTCGCCGCTGTATGATGATTGACATAGTAATAAAACATGTAAATCTGAATAACGGCCTTCAAGAGCTCAAAGATGTTTACATTCGGTGAGAGGGAAAACTGAGAAGAAAGGAGCACGGAGGGGCAGTAACGCAGGGATGAAAATAAGGAGGCGATCGAAACAATTTAAGCTGACAGGAGTAAACAAGGCAATAAAGAGATAAATGATAAATGAGCAGCAGTGCAATAATGGAGGAGAAAATGTTTCAACAGTTAATAGAAAAAACAGAACAAACAAGTGGATATGGGGGCTATAAGAGAGGGGAGGACAGGGAATGCAGGAGGAGCACAGGGAGGCCAACGTTCCTTACAGGGAGGATGCGGGGATGTATGGAGGAGCCGGAGCAGGGAGCGACAGCATGGGCGGATGCAGAGGGAATGGCCGCGTGCGTGAAAGGGATCGAATGGTGTGCCACAGGCACTCTCTCACGGGCTCGCTGAGCGGAACGCAGTCTGCAGGACGACACCGATACATAATGCGGGTGCGGACAGCACTAATATACTTCCATGCGACAAACACGCCGGGCGAGGCTGCCCCTGCACGCATCCTGCAGACCGTGTACGGTTTCTCACTTTGACGAATCTCCCTGTCACTCCAACGGCATCGACCGAGCTGCACAGCGATAAGAGGGACCGCAGCGAACTCGGGACGGGGCTCCGAAAGCAGGCCGCTAAGAGGGACCGCGGCGAACTCGGGACGGGGCTCCGTAAGCAGGCCGCTAAGAGGGACCGCGGCGAACTCGGGACGGGGCTCCGTAAGCAGGCCGCTAAGAGGGACCGCGGCGAACTCGGGACGGGGCTCCGCAAGCAGGCCGCTAAGAGGGACCGCGGCGAACTCGGGACGGGGCTCCGCAAGCAGGCCGCTAAGAGGGACCGCGGCGAACTCGGGACGGGGCTCCGCAAGCAGGCCGCTAAGAGGGACCGCGGCGAACTCGGGACGGGGCTCCGTAAGCAGGCCGCTAAGAGGGACCGCGGCGAACTCGGGACGGGGCTCCTTAAGCAGGCCGCTAAGAGGGACCGCGGCGAACTCGGGACGGGGCTCGGCAAGCAGGCCGCTAAGAGGGACCGCAGCGAACTCGGGACGGGGCTCCGCAAGCAGGCCGCTAAGAGGGACCGCAGCGAACTCGGGACGGGGCTCGGCAAGCAGGCCGCTAAGAGGGACCGCAGCGAACTCGGGACGGGGCTCCGCAAGCAGGCCGCTAAGAGGGACCGCAGCGAACTCGGGACGGGGCTCGGCAAGCAGGCCGCTAAGAGGGACCGCAGCGAACTCGGGACGGGGCTCCGCAAGCAGGCCGCTAAGAGGGACCGCGGCGAACTCGGGACGGGGCTCCGCAAGCAGGCCGCTAAGAGGGACCGCGGCGAACTCGGGACGGGGCTCCGTAAGCAGGCCGCTAAGAGGGACCGCGGCGAACTCGGGACGGGGCTCCTTAAGCAGGCCGCTAAGAGGGACCGCGGCGAACTCGGGACGGGGCTCCGTAAGCAGGCCGCTAAGAGGGACCGCGGCGAACTCGGGACGGGGCTCCTTAAGCAGGCCGCTAAGAGGGACCGCAGCGAACTCGGGACGGGGCTCCGTAAGCAGGCCGCTAAGAGGGACCGCAGCGAACTCGGGACGGGGCTCCGTAAGCAGGCCGCTAAGAGGGACCGCAGCGAACTCGGGACGGGGCTCCGTAAGCAGGCCGCTAAGAGGGACCGCAGTGAACTCGGGACGGGGCTCCGTAAGCAGGCCGCTAAGAGGGACCGCAGTGAACTCGGGATGGGGAATCTCAAGAATGAACCTTGACTCTTGACACCTTGTGTTAGGGTGAGGTCTCTCGCTGCAGGTATCTGCCCCAGGTGACAGCGGGTCACTGAGCCCACCAGAATGCTTACAGACATCACCCCCTTTCTCGGGGTCCTGTGTCTAAAGCGACCAGACCCCACCTCACAGTTCCTGGGTTACCGAAATACCACTAGCAAGAAGCAGAGACGTGCCAGATTAGACGCAGACGACGAAGATCGCGGGGCTTCGGGATTCATGCGGCTGGATGCACGTAGTGAAACAGGAAAAACGAGACGCGACAAATACACAGAGCTGCAGCAGTACCCCTCTTACTTGGCGGTCGCCGTGACGATGACCGCTGCAGGCTGTCACGGGCTGAACCGGGCGGCTGGCCAGTCGAATCAATACGGTCATGCGTATGGCTGCCAGCACCTCCCAGGAGTCACGGAATAGAGGAGGGGGGGTGGGCACACTTGGTATCAGGTGCAACATTGGGACGCGGCCTTGCTGGCGGAGATGGCAGGGATGGAGTGACAGAGAAGCTGAGAGTGGGTGACACCGTTTTCCCTTCTCTGTTATTTTTTGCCCATTTCCACTTCGGGGACCAATTTACCGCTTATTTCCCACCTAGTATCAGGAAATGAAAAAAAAAAAAAAAAAAAAAGCGAGAACCCACTATTGAGAGAGACTTAAAAACTTACGAACTGTCTAATGACAGTAATTATAGGCAATTTACAATGGAACTGAAGTCATTTTAAAATTATTTATATCTCTGAGGGCACTTTTCCCACTGCAGCAGGTACTGTACATTAGGTACTTCAAAAAAAGTAGCAAAAAACAACAGCAGTTCAAGGTGTCGGTTTTCCACTGGCGTAAAAACTGGTACCGGCGCCGAATGACATCACAACGCGAGGCAGGGTATTTTGTACTGAATTTCCACAGTATACTCACATCACAAGGACCACGATAGTCAACTGGGTTGAGATCAGACTTTTTCATACCTACATACTGCCCAGACATTATAGCGCCCCCAGCTGGTTTGGTACTTTGGATACTGGAACTTTTGCTACTGGTACTCAATTGGAAGGGGAAAGTACTGAAAGTGGAAAAGTGTCCGGAGAGGCAGCTGCAGGTTCGAATCCCACACCCACGGTCTGTGTGTGAGGGGTTCGTGTGGGTTTCCTGTGGGCACTTCAGGATCCTCTTGCAGTCCAAACACATGTCAATCGGTGACTTTAATTGTCCGTAATTCGTAATTATGTACATGCCCAGTGATGTGCTAGACAAGCACACAAAAGACAGAAGCATTTACCTTCTAACACAAGGGTGCTCATTCAATCCTGAAATACATGGGTAAATTTTCACAATGCTGCAGACCAGGATGAGGCAAAGCTGAAATGGCAATAAAACAAAAATGTCAAGACTGAATACTGCAATAATCGGGGAACGGCAAACAGACTAAAGCCGTGGAAGCCATGGGACCCGACGAGCCGGAAAGTGAATCGGCCAGGGGTTTGAGAGGTCACACAACTCATGCTGTTTGCACAGCCTTATTGCACGAGCTGCCAGAGAACCGCGTGTGTGGGAAATTTCAGGTGGAATTTACAGCCCAAGACCACAAGACCTAGCTGATGCGGAAAATCAGGGCAAAAAGCACAGAATCGGGAGTTCAGGAGGTTAGCCCAGACGGCACTAAATTAATAAACTTGGGAAGCCAGATTTAACGACCGACACTTTTACGAGATGCAGCAGTCAGAAGTCCTCAGTCTAACGTTAACAATGTTCCACAGTTTTTTACTTTGAGAGAGGAAATCTCATTTTGGGCACAAACAAAAACAGCGGCGAAGCAGACGGACTCCAGCATGTCCCTCCTCCTTCCGGTAAAAGGTAAGGGGGTGTGGGTGCTGAAAAGAACCTGAAAAATGGATTCATAAAACCCTTACCCACAATGCAGCGGTGCTGAAAACAGAGTCAGCCGTCAGTTCAATTCCCATCCTTCAAGGTGTTTGTGGATCAGAGCCTCGAGCCTCCTAACAACACGACGCCGACCGAGTCTGATATGAAGAGCCCCCGAGAGGCCGGGAGAATTTCATTACTGCCTCCTCAAAGGCTCACAATCGTGTCCTGACTGCTGTTGGCTACATGGTTCCTCTCGCCAGGAAATAAAGCGACAGTGTGTGTCTGACAGGGGAAGAGAGACCACACATATGATACTTTTCTATAGCCAGAGGGAGGTTCTTTAAGGACCAGGCTAAGCTTTCATTTTATTTTAGTTTTTTTTTTTGCCTGTTCTTGACAAATAGTGAGCTTCGTCTGATGAACAGAGCTATGCAAGGAGAGTTATGTAAGCTCTGTGATGTCTGTCTGACATGTGAGAGACACATCCGGCAGCCGCCTGTCCATCCCAGGAGCAAGATGGGGGTCAGCACACCTCCCCCAGGAGCTCCCCCCCAGGAGCTCCCCCCCAGGAGCTCCCCCCCAGGAGCTCCCCCCCAGGAGCTCCCCCCCAGGAGCTCCCCCCCAGGAGCTCCCCCCCACGCGCACGCGCGTAACGTGACAAGGCTCAGCACTGTTACAGCCGACATACACCACCATTCTTTCCAGCTTTTCTATTTAGGGCAAGAGATTTTCTGTCGGCACGGAAACGGGGAAGGGAGGAAGGGTTAATTCCAGGAGGCTGACCGAGAGACCACATGGGAGGATCTTTGCCTGCAGGGGACGAGGCTGAAGAGTAACCTTATTGGTACCGGGCAACTTCAGCACCATGCTGCTCAACCGCTGTGCACCAAATGGCTACTTTAAACAGGTCTCACCTCAGTGACCAGTGTCCCTATGATTGGTACCTCCGAGTCAGACTCAGACTCATATTCAGACTGAGTCAGACTCATATTCAGACTGAGTCAGACTCATATTCAGACTGAGTCAGACTCATATTCAGACTGAGTCAGATTCATATTCAGATTCATATTCAGACTCATATTCAGACTGAGTCAGACTCATATTCAGACTGAGTCAGATTCATATTCAGACGGAGTCACAGTCATATTCAGATGGAGGCACTGTCCTGAGAGGCACAAAACCGCGCAACTGTCTCCTGGGGCTGAGAATAATGGCAGCCGTCATGCAAAGAGGCCGATGGGAGCTCTGTGCCTGTCAATGCTACTGAAGATAAACAGGTCTCACCTCAGTGACCAGTGTCCCTATGATTGGTACCTCCGAGTCAGACTCAGACTCATATTCAGACAGAGTCACAGTCATATTCAGACGGAGTCAGATTCATATTCAGACGGAGTCACAGTCATATTCAGACGGAGTCAGAGTCAGGCACTGTCCTGAGAGGCACAAAACTGCGCAACTGTCTCCTGGGGCTGAGAATAATGGCAGCCGTCATGCAAAGAGGCCGATGGGAGCTCTGTGCCTGTCAATGCTACTGAAGATGAAACGGCTTCTCGCCCGACTGAACACCGACAGCTTTTAATGGAATTCAGGGCCTCCGTTCAATTATAGCGCCGGCCTGCTTGTGTAACACAAAAGAACATCCAATTTCCAGCACTCGCTGAAAGGGCACTTTTCAGAATCAAATTAGACACAGTGTTAAGCTATTTTGCTGTTATTAAAGTTGAAGAAAGTACATGGAAAATAAATCAAGGCAAAAGCATGTTTATTTTAACATTTAATGTAAAACAAATGAGTTGGAAGCAGAGAGATGGAAGGATAGATGGACTAACAGATGGATGGATGGACAGACGGATTAACATTTTACTCTCCCAAACAGGGCCGACGTTCTTAAGCAGCCTGGTACCACAGACCTGCCAGCAAAAAACCCAGGATCCCAAAATATGATCAACATTTTAGATTCAGCAACTCGCTTTCTACAATGCGACCGCGGTTCAGGACCTTAACCTCCGTGAGTCTGTAAATAATCACGCCAGGCAGAGCCCAGCCCCCTGATGCGGCGCTACTGAAACAGAGACATCAAGTGTCCCCTGCAGGGACAAGGGTCTCCCCAAATTACAGTTACAGAGGGAGACCAGGTCCGAGTCCTGCTGCTTCAACAAAAGCTGAAGATGAATGGCATTCCATGGCTCCGCTGGCCATCACGCACTGCGTTTGTGTGATTGGCTGACACCTTCACCAGCCTATTGTGTGCCCCGTTTTGCACTTACCATCCATTTACGCAGCAGAATGTTTGATGAATCCTCTAGGGGTCTCCGGATCTGAGCCAGCACCCCCCTCTGATCCCCTTAGAGAAAACTTTCCCCTTTCTCCGGAGGGGGGCAGGTCTAGCGGGTCTCATCATTCACCCACTTGAGACAGTGTGGCATGCCAGAGACGGACAGCCGCTCCTTTCCCTGGCCATTTGCCGACGAGGTACGTTCCGATAACGCACTCTAATCCCACGCTGAAAGCCCCCCACCCCCCATAGAGATTTCTGCAGGCGTTCACAGCGGGTGGCCCCACTGCGTGCTCAGGGACCGTTTTAATTGGACCGCGGACTCGTTTTTTGCTCTCTCAATTAATTGCCTGGTGGGGGACCAGACAGGCAGAAACTATCTGGAGGTGAACTTCAGCAAGGAGGAAATCCAAAGCGATGTGTATTTGTACTGTGAAGGGAGCCATCTGAAACCACCCCCCCCCCCCCGCCCCGCCTCCACATGGCTGAAGTAATTTATTAACAGCCCAGCTCAACTGAGCGGCTCACGACTGCTAGGACCTTAATACAAGAACTGGTATCATGTAAAACACAGAGGCACCGAAACTGCGGCAGACTCACTGCTTATGGGCATAAAGCATACAGTCGATCCTAAAAGGGGGGGGGGGGGACACGGCCTAGCCTCCACCCCCCTCCCCGGGGCAACACAGAATGTTGTGATACACACATTTGGCTCTCCCATCGAACCCTGGGAATTAAGGGGTGACTGAAGGAGGTCTCTCTTTTTAAAACTGCCCGCTCGAGGTAACCCACAAGCTAATCAGGTAAAAATGTCCATCAAAAAGAAAAAAAAAAGTACAATCCTCCGCAACAACACTAATTACCATTGCTAACTATATGCCAGAATTGACGGCGCTGGTTAATGGCGGACTGACGGCTGAGGCTGGACAGTCTGAACAATGGCGGGCAGGAAAACTTCCCCCTCCTGGTCAGCAGCGAGACTAAGGGAGTCCAAGCATAGCTCAATCAAGAGGATAATCGCTCCAGTGATTTGAGTCATTTCTAAACGGATCGTGAAACTATTAAGAGCAATTTCTGTGCGCTTGAGAGCGAAAATGAAAAGCAGTGTGAACTTTATGATGGTGGGAGAGGGTGAACGGACCCCTCCCCGGCCAGGCCACATTATCAGGCACTGACATTAGTTACACAAAATGGAGCAATTTCAGCAAAACTTCAACACGGTTTGACCAATGAGATGACAGACTTAAAAACGAAGCTATTCTCTTCATAAATTCTTCAGACATAAACACACCTATAGAACAATGTCAGTCATGACAGCATGAGACATGGCTGGCCTTAGAGAGACGGCACCTATCAAACACACTATCCTGACATTAACACACGTCTCATTAGCCACATTAAATTTAAATCTACTTCCATTCTTGGCCACACAAACAAAGCCTACATAGACCACAAAAAAATATAGAAAATCCGGGTGTATACCCAGTCCCATAAAGGTTTATAATAGTTATTTCTGTATAGCTTTCATCCAGTCTCATAAGGCTTTATAAGAAAGCTATTTCTGTACATTCACAGCGGGCCGATGGGGCAGATTAAGTCACACTTGCCCCAAGGTGAGATTAAATAGATAAATAAGGTCCCTCACTGGCACAAATCACCCTGCCGCGCCGTTATTAGGTACGGTGCAGAATTCACAGCCCCTGGCACCTTGTTTTACCAAGATGGAAAAAATAATAAAGGTCCAGCGGAGAGGAGAAGAGTGAACGCGGATTGGGCTGCTGAGCTTCCTGCCACCGGGAGGCGATAATGATTACGGAGAGGCGGGTTCGGGGCATGGGGGCAATGGTACAATGGTACTTCCTCTCTTCCTCTCAAGTCACGAACAGGCTAATAGCTACACGCAACCTCTCTGAGACGAGGGGGTCAGGGCAGCACGTATGCATGGGTACCAGCAAAATATACCGGGCCTCGGAACCGCACGGAGTTCTGTGGCAGTCACGGCGCGGGGCAGCGAGGCCACCTGTGACATTTAACCGGGACAGTGGCTGTCCGCCATGAAAATCAACCATCCAGGCCAATTAGGGGCAACTTCAGAGTGCCGCCAATGGGGTGTCGCTACGGGAGAGAGGCGCTGACATTTCAGATGGCGAATTCCCGCGGCGTGTCTGCCACCGCCCCTAGAGCGTGACTGCCATCAACCCCCCCCCCCACCCCACCCCACCCCCCCCCGCAAGGTTTTCTGACACTAAGAATTCGGCTTTTCACACCATGGGCATAAATTCGGATAAAGACAGAAACAGGAAGCAATTTTAGCGCCTCACACAATCAACACGCTAAATGCGATCAGCTGTACCGCATGGGCGTCCTCAGTTAGGTCCTCTTAGGGGGCATCACCAATTATTTTCACGTGTGCGTGTTCCTTTAAGGCGTTACGTGGTACGTCTGTGCTATTCCTGACGTCAGAAGCCAAGAACCGGTTTCCAGGAGGAGGCCGAGAAAAGATCCCCCTGGATTAAAGGAACATTTCCCCACGGCGCATGGAAATAAAAATATTCACACGGGGTACAGAAGAGCCGTTCATTCAAAATAAACCACAATGCCCTTCACTAGAATGCAAGCAAGATACACAGAATTAAGTAAATATGAGGATCCCAACTCTAAAGAGTGAATTGGTTGGTATTTGAGCTTCAGAATGGTTTAATATTTAATTTGTGGCTAAAATGTCACATTTACACAACTTACGGCTGTCCTGTTTTGAGAGCCAGAGTTTAACAGAGTATTTACATTTCATCAATTCACAGTTCATCAATATTGACGGAAACATTTGTATACCAAGTGAGATCTGCCTATGCCATGAACTGGTCCTATTTAAGTGGCTTTGTAAGATAGATGGATGGATAGACTGGTAGGTTGATAGACAGATGGATTGATGACTCGGTGGGAATTTTTGAATCAACAGGATACGGTTTAATCTATTAGGGCAACAATAATTCTGCCTAAAATAACAAAGGAACCTGAGCTCTAGGGCATGAATGAGAGCCTCGATCGGGGCCAGAAGTATCTCTGTGGAATGTTCTCACACCAGCAGCAGCCCTGTGAAAGGAACCATCGGGAAAGAAAAGGTGCGTCACGGAGCGAGAGACCCTGCTGGGTCACATCATCGGTCTGCGGACGAGCCGCCACCAAACGTGCAAATTGGCCTGCGGTCCAGTGGGAAGGTCATGCAGCTGGGCTCCCCATCTCCTCCTGCTGCACTACAGCGACACCCACAGGGCAGCACGCAGACTTCAGCCAGTTACATCAACCCCTCGCCGTCTCTGCAAGGGGCCGCTAACCACAAACGGGGCCCCCACTGATACCCCAGACTTATAATGCGGGCGCCGTCACACCTCACTGGCGGGAATTAGCCCCCACCAGTGGTGGAGAGCCGATACTGTCCCATGCGGGCAGCGGCCAAGGTGCCCCAGGAACAGCAAGGGGATGAATCTGTCGCGTGTAGCGTCATACGACACCAAGGGGATCAGGAAGCGAATGAACCGACAGCAACAGTCTGCATCCAAACACACACACACACACAGCTCCCATATTCCTGTTATTGTGGGGACACTCCATTCATTTATATGAAAAAGACCCTAATCCCAGCAAAGACAACTGTAACTGCTACCCGGCCCTGACCTTAACCATGAGTAACCAAACAAAATACAGGACTTGCGTTCTTAGTATTTTGATTGCGTTTATATATTTTTATTAAACTGAGTTACCTATTGCTGGGACCGAAAAAATGTCCCCATAAGATCAAAATATTAGGTTTTAAAATACACACACCAGTGTAGAGCGGGTACTAACTGACACTATCGGATTCTTGTATTTCTGATTCTGTAGTGGCCCTTAAACAGTAACAGACCCTCAAACAACAGTAAATAAAAAAATAAATACAGAAAAGGATCAGCTCATTCAACCCCACTTTCATTAGCATGAATAACACAACTTTTAGAGAAAATACCATGAACAAGCAAAGGGAAATATAACTGCCTCTTAGATTCCAGCACCCAGGCCTCCTTTGTAAGTCCCAAAACGGAAAGCTGCCCCCCCAGCCTCGCGAAACCCACGGCTGCACCCAGACCCAACGTTTAATTAATATCAGCGGAGCGGCACAGTAAACCTCATCCGGGGCACAGGAAGACTGGCGTCATGACGAATTTGCTAATCATTTTATTGTGTGACGTGCCTCAGAATCACGGTGGACAGAACTGAACAGGGATCAGCCTTGTTCAGAATGTATGAATTTCACGATATTAGTCATAACAAAGGGAGCCTCCCCCGTGCCGAACGGGCAGGAATTGGCGGGAGGTCACGGAAAATGCGAGAAGAGCGGCCGTGCCACACAAGACTCATGACCTGAAGCATGAAGGAGTAATTACTGCAAGTAAGGATCTACCGCAAAAGACCAGACTCTCGGTGGGGGGGGTGACCGACAACCCTAAGGGAGGTACAGTCATTTTGTCCTTGCCTCACAAAGAGTTGCATACCATGACCTCTGACGTCTGAATTGACTGTCAGGTGGCTTGAGTTTTCTCCAATCACGATTCGGCGTGATCCTTCAAGTGAGTTCGTGTTTGAGCTGTTTGGAGAGTGGCATGGTTTAGTTATCTAGAAACGCGGCTAATTGGTGGGGCAGGGGAAGGACGTGGAGGGAAGACAACAACAACAAAAACACCAACTGTGAAAAGATGTCAAGGTATTGTACCGATTTTTAATTGGTCTCCTCACTAAGCTTTACGACAGTGCTTAATCGTCAAGGGGGGGGGGGGGGGGAGGCTCCAGGTTCGGCTCCCTGAAGCGCTCATTAGGATTCTGGGTTAAGACAGATGAGCAGCCCACCCAATGAGAACCAGTCTCCCCCAGATTCACTCTTGTGGGAGGAAAATACTTCTCGCAACATCCGTTGTCTTATAGCCCTACCGAAAAACTGCATGAACAGGCAGTACTGCAATAGAACTGCAGCAAACGCTCATAAGATTTGAAGCAGCACCTCCATACGCCAACAATCCCTGGCCAGCTAACATCTGAAACTCGAAGGCAGCCAGACCGTCAGAGAAATGCTGAAACCCCTGTGGTACATCTCAGTCCAGCACCCAGATAACCGGATTACATCTCTTTCTTATGCAGAAAAACCCACTTCTGTGGGAGAAAAGGTTCTGAGGAACCGCAGGCGGGACCCAAGGCCCTCCTAGGCGCGCCGCAGTCAAAGCCGGCGGCGGCACTCAGCTTCCATTAGCGGCCATAATGGGCGCAGACCCCACAGCCCGCCGGCGGGGACGCCGCCACCGGCCGAGGAGAGAGGGTCGCGGCCATAGCAGCGGCAAGGCTTTCATCAGCAGAACGACCCCCTAGCTGACATGAAAGGAGGGGGCCAGCCTCTTCATTATGGAGCCAGACAAACAGAACTTCACTTTCCTGTGTTTTGGAGAAAAACCTCTATGAGGGGGGAGGGGGTGGATAAGAAGTACAACCTGCTGAAAGACTTTTAACAGTCTGCCGTGTTAATTATCACATTTGAGAGCTCAACATCACCTTGACATTAGATAGGAGAATCTCGACTGATGACCTATTAAATTTAGTCTTGCTTAAACACACCTCAACACGTAATGCACTGCAACTATGTACGAGGAAAATAGACAGGAAAAACAAGCAAGCACAGTTTTATGAAGATTTTGGGATTTATAAAGAAACAGCATAAATAAAACATACCCTAAAAAAGTCTGCACATTTATGAATGGTATTCAAAAATATGTTTTGGAAGAAACTGAAAAAACATCCAGAGTTCAGATAGAAATGTGTATCTAAGTTGTATTCAGTCAGTTTCAGTGCTTGATGAAATGCCAGTTAATAAATACAGAAATATTCTTATTATATGACAGGCAACTATCATGCAGCATCCTAGTTTTCTAGTTCAGATTTTGCTTGAAACTAAATCTGATCTTTATTAGATATTTGACTGTGCTGTAAAAAAAGGGAATGTCTATTAATGTTAATATTTTGAGTAACTCAGGAGTTATTTAGTTGGGTGTATTTACGGTAAACTCTGGTATATGACTGGTCATAGTACACACTGGTTACATTGATCGTATGTATGATTTACATGGCATTGATGAAACGTTAACTTTTATGATCACACTTCCACAAGGTAATACTGGTACTAATGGCCTTGTAATACTGTAATCTACCATTATACATTTTAAGAGAATATTTCCAATAATTGTACTCGGTATGTTTGTATTATGAGCTTAATGCAGTAACAGAGGGAATTGGAAATAAAGACCTGCCTCTAAATAAAGTCCTGCCTCTAATACAATTCTGCCTCTAAATAAAGGCCTGCCTCTAATACAATTCTGCCTCTAAATAAAGGCCTGCCTCTAATACAAGCCTGCTTCTAAATAAAGGCCTGCCTCTAAATAAAGGCCTGCTATTTCTGCAGCTTAGGTAAATAAAGGCTCCAGCCACTATTTGAGGACATATAGTACGCCAGCATGGATAGACCGTGTTCATCCATCAATACGTCTATGTCTGGATGGTGTACTGTTTGAACTGGTTTAGGGCTGATTCCGTCCCACGGAAGCATGACATCGTGGGTGCAGCCCTCAAGCTATTAATAAAATAACTAACTCCAACTACAAGCTATTAATAAAAAAGACTAATGCAATGTTAGCATGCTCAAGGGTGGCTGAGCAGTCAGTCTTGGACCCCCAGAGGTTTTTCTTGTTCTTCTCCTCTGTAGTTCTCTAGCGTTCTCCCTTTTCCTATTACCCTGTTTCCACTCTGTATATATGGCTGGTTTTAGAAGCGTCTGGCTAGTGTCCATACCTCCTTGTCCATACTCTCCAGGTCCTCCTTGCAGAGCGTGTACAGAGGCATCGTCTCCGACATGCTGGGCTCCCTCTTCCTTCGCGACGGCCCCGGCTGCTCGTCGTCCTGGCCTGGGGGGGCCCTGTCCTGCTGGGCGGGGGGATGCGCTGGCCTGCACGGCACCACAGACATACGCAAACACGTTACGAACATGGGCAGTCACCAGCCACCCCCCCCCGCCGGGCCTGAGATAGAGCATGGGGCAGAACAGGCTGTGTCCCAGACTCTCCACACTCAGCTCCCGCTGGTCGCACTTCATCTCCTCCAGACACTAAATGTTCAACTAGGGGTTTATAGAAAAAGGCCCCACACAGGCAGGGGAGTGGGGACCACACAGGACCTCTCTGGTAACCATAGCAACTGAAATAGCTTTCCACCGGGAAACGATGGCGAAATCAAGGACACACATGACAGCGCGGGGGTGTTTAATCATGCAGGGCACTTTGCACAGGTGACTGTGTCCCGCGGGAGGGAGTTACCAACTCTGAAAGGATGTGACCCATCGTAAATGAAAGGAACAGTCGGATCGCTCATGGTGGGCAATGAGGAAACGGAGACCCTCTCACAGAAAGTTTCCACTAACCCTCACATAAGCAGCCATGGCTTTGACTGATGTAATGCACAGCATGCTGGGAATTGGAAGCAGGGACAGCACTGAATAGGCTTTTTACCCATAATACCTTTAAAATGGATGCAGAGCCGCTACAGAGCTGGAGTCAGCGCAGGATTTCGGTCAGTATTTATGTGCGCTGATAGGGTCGATAAGACTCCATTTGCCTTATTTCGCTGATGAACTCTCCCTGTGCAGTGATAACCTGATTGTAGAACAAAAGGAAACTGTCGCACCCTTAAACGGAGTCTGTTATACAAGGAGAGGATTCCCAGCTGGCCGCACTTTATGGGGGGCCTTTCCGGACATTAGACCTCGGGCTGTCCGCCTAGCCAGTCCCAATGACACGCACCCCTCAGGGTTGGGCAGGAACCCCCACGTATTCCGCACCCACAGGCCTCATTAAGGTCCCAGCCATTCGGTACAGTGTGTAAGCATCTTAATGTGTGGTCATGCTCATTTTCCATGCCCCATTACCATTACGCTTTGTTACTAAATAAGTTCCTTTGATTTTCCAGTACTGCTTCCCAAGAACATTACAACACAGGTGTCATAATACTATAATACTAACATACTATTGCCAAATACTACCAGTATACTGCCAAAATGAGTGTCCCCGGCCCGGCAGCGGGGTATTACAGTAAAGGGTGAACCAAAGCTGCTCTGACTTTCCCTCAGGTCGTCGTGACTGGAAATTCGCCCTCGCTGGCGGAAGCACGCAGGACCAGGCCCAAAGCGGCGCATTACACTTCAAAATTCAAAGGTGTTTATTAAGCCAACATTTAGCCCAAAGCGTAAACTAACCATGCCGTTATTCGCAGAGTTCAAACAGACGGCTTGAGAACATTTCGCTCCCATGCCGTTGAAAAGTGTTTAATACGCACCATCCCAATAAAAAGGGAACAAGAAGCCCCAGATCACTCTGGATTTTTTTTTCCTTTTAACAAGGATTCATGATCCTGTACTGGTTACAGGAACCCGCTATTTGTCTAGTTTCTGAGAAGCATGAGGCACCTCAGTATCGCCCCCTGTCGACGATGCACGGTAAACCAAAAGGGCTATTGCCCAGCCAGAGGAAAACCACGGTAACCGTGCTTGTCCTGCAGGTGAAGGCTGGCGTTCACCTAAAACAGGGCCACCCACCGATCGAGGGATAAGAGGTCTGGACCCCACTGGACCCCATCAATGTAACCAAAATGTGTTCCTCAGTAACTCAGACATTCACTCCTAACACTGGGGAGCCAGTAAAGTCGTCCAGTAAGGTGGTGTGGTTTTAACACACCCTACACCAGAGTGTAAAGTAATGAATATCTTTCACACGAGGGATTCTGTGAGAACGGCGACAAGCCCCGTTTCCCTGACACTCTCCCAGCACCTCGGCCCGTCGCCCCTGCTGACACAGCACCACGTTTTACACCACATACTCACTCTTCCACGCTTTCTGCATTCGCCACATAATCGGCGTTTTTCTTGCGCCGGAAAGCAGCTGGAGATCTGATGAAAATCGCCAACAGCTGAGGCCCATGATGCTAAATCAGTCACGGTGCTTGTTCCAGCACCAGACATTAATATTTACAAGCAGTGACTAACGTCAGGATGATATAAAGCCTAATTCAAAAACCAAATTAGGCAGGAATTTAAAAAAAATATATATATAATGCTGCATACAGCATTTCCAGGCCAGGGCACTAAATAAGCAGGTCTGTGTCACTGGCAGAGTCAGTACTGAGAAGGGTTCTTACATCACTATTGACACAGTCCATAGCCCTGGAGAGAGACCCAGTGCAGCAGTGATGCTTAAAGGGTGACGTGAAACTGCAGAGAGCGCGGGAACGCGAGGATTCTCCTGTTGTAGGAGGAGATATGGATGGGCCTAAATGATTCAGGTCAAGACATACTGACCTAGAAGAATTAGAAAGAGGACCATGGCTCTTAGGAATGTTCCTAAGGGACCCCTGTGACTATGTCTTATTCGAAGAAGGACCGTGACCCCAAGGGACCCTGCGACTATGTCTTACTCGAAGAAGGAGCGTGACCCCAAGGGACCCTGCGACTATGTCTTACTCGAAGAAGGAGCGTGACCCCAAGGGACCCTGCGACTATGTCTTACTCGAAGAAGGACCGTGACCCCAAGGGACCCTGCGACTATGTCATACTCGAAGAAGGACCGTGACCCCAAGGGACCCTGCTTTGGCATCCTGTGACTATGGTGTATGCAAATGAGGACCAGGGCCATAACGGACCCCCATGGCTATGCCATACCTGAAGGAGGACTGTAGCCCCAGGACGCCGCCCTAAAGGACCTTGCAGCTATGCTGTACCTGAAAGAGGACTGCAGCCCTAAGGGGCCCCCCCTAATGCATCCCCATGGGTACACTGGTACACTGTATCAGAAGGAGGACCACAACTTCAACGCACCACCCTAAGGGGCCCCCAAGGCTACAATGCATCTAAAAGAGGACCACAGCCCCAATGGCCCCCCCTTAATGGTCCCCCACAATTATGCTGTACCTGAAGGAGGACTGTGCCACGTGCAGGGGCAGCGGCAGGGGGGCTGCAGAGGTATTCTGGAAGGAGAGCGGCCGTGACGCCTGCAGGCCCCTCCGGATGAGCTTCCCCGTCACGGGGTCGTACGTCCGCAGCTCTGGGGCCGGCGCCGGCTTGGGCTGGGGCGGCGCTGACTGGAGCGAGGCTGAGTAGAACCTGCCCTGGACGTCAGGAAAGGGGGCCGGGCTGTTGCTCCTGAGCACCGAAAGGCCATATTACAATAGTAAGCATTAATAATGATGTGTCCAGTAAAAGCACGGTGAATGTCTAGTGCAGTGTTTCCCAACCCGAACATCAGGGACCCACAGGCGGTCCACGTGTTTGCTCTTTTCCAGCTGTTTTCGCAGCTAGGGGGCGCCCTCTCACCTCTGCGCCCTGGTGTAGTCGTCCTTCAGTGGGAAGAGCTGCTCCTCTACCCGCTCCCAGCGCTCCAGGCAGGCCCACAGCCAGTCGGGGTTCACCACGTACAGATGCCGACACCCCTGGGCCTGGCGCACCTTCTCCGTGCCTGCGGGGTACGTGGCGGGGGTGGGGGGGGGGGGGTGGGCGGTCAGGCAAAAACAGTCAGACACACAGCACAAAGGCCAGCAGCGTGACGTCACGTGACCTCAGGGCTGACAGAATGCTGGTGCAGCTGCACACGGGTCAGCGCCTCAGTGGTGCCTCAGCCACAGACTTTGCCCTTATTGGCTGAAGAACGTGACGTTGGTATGACGGAAGTTCCGATGCGTTATCTGCTATTTCTCCCGAATATCACGTAAAGCAGTCAGAACTGGTTTTCAGTTAATTTACCTGGTAAAATAAAGTTTAAATAAATTACATAAATGCTCTAACAGTACAAGTAAGTTAGTGGTTTATTTATTGTTAGTTACTGTAATGTTGCACTGCTTTATTTGTTTAATCGTCCAGTCCGTGAAGAGATTATTTTGCCCCTGAGGCTATTCCATCAGTGTGCCCCTCCACAATACCTCTGCGCCCCCCAGTTTGGGAACCACTGGGTTATCCAAATGGGGACCTCAAAATATGTCCCCAAAAGTAGGGATATTTCAGGTTTTACTACACTTTGGGAACAATTTGGTCCTCAAATGTGATCTATGCAAACCCACACACACACACACACACACACACACACACACACACACACACACACACACTCGCTCTTTGCCAGGGCATGTCGAAAAGGGCATGAAGGACATAAACATTACTTTTGTCCGCCACAGCCCAGGGCCCTGACACTTGCAAGCGATATCTTATTTGGATTCTTGGGACCGTCTGTGACTATAAAGGTCAGGACGTCAAGGAGATGAAACCACGGTTAACCAGCAATCTGGATAACATCACCACGAAGGCTCAACTGGGAGCTATAGACGTCACAAGTGTAGCCCTGCATCAATATATACACAAACGCCCAGCCGGCTTGGAGGACACCATGCAGACTATCTAGTGCTGTTTACAAATGGCGCCCCCTTGTGTTTACATACCTCAGCTAAGCCTGTCAATTCATCTTCAGAAATGACCCACTCAGACAAACATATTCGGCAACAACGATCAAACTGGAAACCTTTCCAGATTGCTCCAAAGCTAGCATCGCAAATGTATAGCTTCCATCACAGCCCTGATAAAGTGTTTCCACCCTCCATGAAGGAACACGAAAGGAGAGCTTTCAGCCTGGACCCCTTTACCGGAAGATGACCCCTCCAGCCAATCATGCCTCACGTTAAGCTAATTGGATTTCACTGTCAGGAGGCCTTTATAGGTGCCTCCCACGCCAGCCCTGAGAAGCACCCTCACTCCCGCAGCCATGGGAAACTGCCTCCAGCCAATCGGAATCTAGACCAACCTGAGCTCAGAATGAAAGCATTTGGCATTCAAGAAAGGCCTTAACGAAGGGCCGTTCTGAAGATGTGCATTTACGTTTTTAGTTACTCAGCAGGCATTTTCATCCAAACAGGTACATTTGAAGGTCAGCCAGTCCCAGGAGTAACTAGTGGTTAAGAGCCTTGCTTAAAAGCTTAATGGTGAAATCAGTCCGCCGACCATGGGATTTGAACCAGCAACCTTTGAATCACAGGCACAGTCGTCTTACCCGCTGAACCACACACTCCAGCCCCTCCCCCCAGAACCACACTTCCGGAGAGCGCAAAGCACTCAGCACTGATGTGACTGGTGCCCTCTACTGGGACGATTTGTAGTCGTTATCCCACCAGCACGCTTATGGCAGCTCCCTAATAAACACTGTAACAAATGCCTAATGAGCCAAACCTAAAAAAAAAAATTTGAATAAAAACAAGCAAAATATTAAACTAATAGGTTCTCATTCGCCATGGACTCCACTTGGCTTGGCATCATCATCATCATCATCATCATCATCATCATCATCATAACTGAGCTGGATCAAAAATGCTACGAAGAGCAAAACTCTGCATAAAACATGTTTCCACATGAAACAGATTTACAAATCTTCATTGGTTTTAAATATTATATATGCATTCGTAACAATGGTAACTTGAAAGAGCTGTATGCTGGAATCATAAATTTATGGTTATAAATAACTAATGTAGAACAATTATGAAACAGACGACCTAGGATTTATAACTGCATGTACAATGTATAAGTATTACGAAATAAATGGCAATCAGACAGACATTAAGAACAATCAGCTGTAACAAGGGCATCAGTTCTCTTTTCCAGACAGCTTGGGAATTTCACAACTTGTAAAGAAGCTTTGAAACCGGTGACCCCCCCCAGAATGATGGAAGGAGACCCACAGGACTCATCTGTCACCTGTGCATCTCTGCACATCCTCCGCTGTTTACAGCATAATGCCATTTACAGGGTCTTATCGCTAAACAGGGGGCTGATGAGCCCACCTGATTCGCCGCCTCGTTACGACATCGTTACCCACATCACCCGCTTACATAACCTGACAGACAGCTTCCCAGAATGACAATCCACTGGCACTTCAACAAAACGTGGATGATGTGAACTTCAGATCAACCCCAGAATAAAATTACAACTGTGCAACTGACAGGTCCTATCATCTGGGAGAGAGATTCTGGTGCAAACCGATCCTTCTGCGCCAGCAGAGGGCTCCAGTGAGCAAATCCTGGGAACCACTGTGCGCACAAGGCAGAGGACGCCCCGGGTATGAAGTCAACCAATCACATGGCAGAGTACAACTGACTTAGCTGCATAATTCTGGACTTCAAAAGGAAACTAAATAATAAATCGGAGGAAACCAAGATGAACAGCTTGCACACACCGGTGTGGTGCAGACAGTCAAATGCTGTATTTTATTTAAAGATAGTTTGTCTCATGCGTTTTTAATTATGTTATAGCTCATACACTGCATAAATTGACCATGGACCAAGCATGAGAATGATAAGAAATGGCTGAAATCACCAAAAAGACAAGAGAGAGAACCAATACCTGACTGGCAGGATGATACAGATATCGATTCGGAAGGACGGAGCACGAATGGGTACGAGGCAGGATTATCCAGTGCATTCCGCATTCACGAGGGGACTCACCGGCTCGGGCTGCGATGAGATGTGTCGTCTGGTTCACATCTTTGGGGTTCAGGAGCAGGTTCTTATGGATTCGGGCCCCCAGTGCCTTGGCGTGGTAGCACTCGCGTGTTCGCTCCATGGGGTAGTTGGTCGGGTAGAGGCCGCTGAATGCGATGGCCGTCCCAGCCAAGGACTTGCTCTTGAGCTCGGGGACGATCTTGCGGATGTCAGGCATCTCCTCGCTCCCCTGCTTCAGGAAGGCCTCGTAGCGGGCGTAGTACTCGCTGTGGATGCGGGTCAGGACCTCCTCCAGGTAGATCAAGTGGTCGTCCTGGTCCAGGTCGGGCTCCTCCGTCTCGTCATCTTCCTCGGCGCTCTGGTCCTCCTCCTGCTCCTCGCCGACGGTCACGCCGGACTGCTCGCTGTTCTGGGACTCCGTTTCTGCCTCCTTCCTGTCGGGGCAGCCATTGTCCAGATCCTGGAGACCCTCCTGCTGAGGAGGGACCAGCGACAGCCCGGCATCCCCCTGCCCAAAGTCCCCAACGGCCAGGTTCACCCCTCCAGCACTGGGGTCCTTCTCCCTGCCCTGCACCCCCTCGTCCTCGCTCCCCGAGTGCGATGGGTTCCTTAGGCCCGGCTCGCTCTCACTATCGCTGGAGAGATCGAAGTCCAAATCGTTGCTAGTCCTTTCTGTGACACCCTTGCCCCTGGCAGGGATGGCCGGCGTCACCCCCGCGCTGTCGGCCGGCTCCGTCGCGTCTGCGGTGTCACCTCCTTCTGAGGCGCCCGCCACAGGCCCTGCCCCCTCCTCGGCAACAGGAGTCCGCTCGCCGACGATTTCCTGAGACCCGGAAGCATTATCCCCAGCAGCCCGGTCCTCCGGCTCGGCCGGGCCCCGTCCAGTAGGCCGCTCTCGGCACCGTTTCCGGACGCCATTGCTCTTCTCCTCCTTATTGGCCAGTGGCGTGAGCTCGGCGCCCTCCGTCGGCTTGCCAACGTGATTGGCTGTGAGAAGACGACACGATCAGCTTGTGGAACCCCAGGTCATGTGACCAGCTTGGGCAAGTTGGACACTTAATGTGAGATTTTCAACCCTTTTGACAGGAAAACTTTAATTTCTGAGCTCAAATACAGCCTCTACACAGAACTGATCCAGGATCTGATTTTTACAATATGATCTGAGATGCAGAGAGTAGCTGAGGCTACTTGCAGGCATGTCAATCTACAGGCTAAATCAATAAAGTAATGTCTACAAACCACAGATCTGCCTGCATCCTTAACCTCTGCGCGGCTGGCGTCCCCCCCCCAGAATGGGCCGCACTGGCTGACAGAAACGCCTCCCTAAAAATACCCCCGCAGAAGGAAAGGCCCACTTTCTATAAAAACCGCAATAACAGCAGGCCGGCTCACGCCCCCCTGCCCTGACTAAGCGCACCGAGGTGGTTCACACCGTTTCCTGTGAGGCACCGGCAGCCGGGGGCTGTCAGCTCGTTATACCGCCATCCGCTTACGGCCCAGCCCCTTCTCGCCCACCCCAACCCCCCGGCGGTGATGACACTGCGCATGCAGGGGAAGAGCGGGTCGAGTATCACCAGACTGTCCCAGAAAGCGACATGACCCATTAAGGCGACAGTGGCTTCCCACAGACTTGTGTATCATGCGAGTAGGGTGCGAGTATGACGCGAGCATGACGCGAGCATGGTACTCCACACTTACACAGAGCTCACTCTACAGCATAAGAGATTATCTCCTACCCAAGAAGAGCACTGCTCTAAAGTACCGCGTCAGAATCCACCATGATCTCGGCCCTCCTACGAGAACATCCCCTCATGCAGCGGGTCAACATTTTTGGAACCTTTAAGGCAGTGTTTCTTAACCCAGTCCTCGTGGGCCCGCAGACAGTCCGCAGTGTTGCTCCCTCCCAGCCATCAAGAACATCCTGTAAATCCCTGCCATGCTAGGTACTGCTAAAAGCCCCGGTGCACACTCTCCCACCAGCCGATCCTAAACCCCATCCGATCCTCCATTTCCCGATACAGAACGTAGCGGCCCTCCTGATCACGTGATGCGGCAAACGGAGACGCGCGGAGGAGTTCCCCTACCTTTTTTCAGTTGAGCTTCCCTGGAGCCGGGAGGAGCGTTTATGTCACCTGTCCCTTGGAAATAAGTGTACTTCTTCACCGTAATGAGGTTGGGCGCAAACTTCCACACATCCTCGCGGTCGTCAATGATACAGACCATGGAGTCTCCGCAGGGAAACAGATTCCTGTTTAAAAACAAGCAAAAACCAATCTGTAATCTGTTTTTATTTCAAAACAGTATAACAAATACTAGCATCTAGGGCAGGGGTGGGCAATCTTACCCGCAAAGGGCCAGTGTGTGTGTAGGTTTTTGGGATAACCTTTAGGTCAGCTGTTCAAACCCAGGTGTGAGGACTCTTCAGCCAATCAGTCCTCTAATTAGTAATCTAATTAGGGAGTTGCAGCGAAAACCTGCATACACACCGGCCCTTTGCGGATAAGATTGCCCACCCCTGATCTAGGGATAGAGTATGTGCTATCGGTCAATATGGGGGAAAATTGTCTGACTGCATCAACATTCTGAGCAAAATAAAGGCTTTGGTCGAGGCCAAATGGGCGACTACACTGTAGTGCAGGTAAAAACACTCAATAAGGACCAAAACCTCATAACCAGAGATGCAGTATATATTTGCAATATAAAGGTTAAAATGAATGCCAATATCTTTCCATAACAGCGTAAATATTTTAAAAATATATTTTTTATACATATTTTAAGTGCATTTGCGCTGTTACGGCAAGAAATTGCCACATATATCACTTTATACGCCAAATGTGTACCTGCGTACCAGTTATGTGCATCCCTGCTCAAAACCTAAGTAAGAATGGGGGACAGCCAGGAGAATTACTCATGAGGGGCAAAACAGTGGCAAGGTGGGGGGGGGGGGCACCTGAGGTTCCCCGTCTTCGAGAAGGGGTCGATGCACTCGTCCCTCGAAAGAATCCGGTGGGAAAAAAGCTTCTTTTCAGGATCCAAAAAGCCTGCAGGAAACAGAAGGAGGCTTTCAGGGCTGATAAGAGGCTGGTTCAGGGAGACGGGAGCCATCCTTAAAAGGGATAAATCAGCAAGCACAGCAGCCACATCTCTCACGTGAGCCATTTGTTCATGGGGGGGGGGGGGGGGGGGCTTTTTCCCCAAACCAACCTTCCCCATGGTTTATCTGGCAGCACACTTATCGACTCCCTTACTTGGTCGAAATTCGCTTTCAGAGAATTTATCAAACTCGAGACTCTCGCAAGTGTGTTTATCACTCTCAGAGTCATTCCGCAATGTTCATCTGCAGCAGAACAGAGGGCCAGCCTCAGCCCGGCTCAAAAAAAAAGCACCTGTCACCTCTTAGATGGGGCTCTAAATAACACATTTCAGCTATGGTGCTTTGTAATGAATGCTCTGTAATGCACGATACATACAAATCAGAATGGGATAAATCAGGTACCGAAATCTCAGCACAAGAGCTTAATTAAGTGAGGCTCGGAATCTTCATGAAAAATCGCTTGAAATAAACAATCCAATAGATTTCCTACCTGAATTTTGTACAACAGAGACATTTGTTATTGTTGTGCATATAAGCGCCTAACCACTGGCACACTGCCTACCCTCTGATCCAATGGAAAGCATGCAAAAATGAGTGCAATGCTGCCATCTAGTGGTAGTCAAAGTAAATGATCACATACCGCTACAAGTTAGTAATAAAGTAATGACATAAAATAATTTTACTATAGGCAGTCCCCAGATTAAGAATGTCCAAGTTAGCGACAACTTGCACTCACGAACATAACCATAATGCCTGTATATAAAAAAAATAAAAACTAGGAATGGGCCGATCCACATTTTTTCAGTTCCCATCTGATTCCGAACTGCTGATACAGATACAAGAGCTCTTTTGAAATATTTTAACAAAATAGATGTATATATACACTTTATATATTAATGTTTAATTAGGCTACTAGAAACATACATAAACACTTCCTCCTTGTTTGTACATCTTGTTTTAAGCGTCAATTTGAATATCTTCCAAAAAAGTATACGCAACTGGCGAAAGCTTAAAATGCCCCGGAAGTCACTACGCTCACACCTGCTGAGTGGCAACATTAGCGTTCAGCTTGAATGCTGCAAAAAACATCTATAATGGGAAAGTGCAGACGTACGATTAATTGAACAAATCAATTTAACAAGAAATAGGAGAAACCTCTTTACAGACTGCTGAAAACTAAATAGGTATCGGACATGGATCAGTCACATATGGCCAATACCTAATCTATCTAACAAGTATGGATCAATTGCATGGCTTCAGTAGTTTGTCGGCCCGAGGTACAGAACATTACCGTACGTAGTGACTACTATTATTACTCTATAACTATTATTATTACTCCAAAACTATTATTATTACGTACTGCATTATATTTCCGAATTACCTAAAAATTCGACTTAAAGACAGACATAGGGAACCGATCTTGTTCGTAATCTGGTGACTGCCTGCACTTAAAAAAATTCCAGTTCAAGTCATAATAACATCTTTCCCCATTTTACATCACTCGGATGAGTCCCAGCAACAAATTCATCAGTGAGGGAAGAATATAAACAACAGTGTCCAGGCTAAGCTCATCAGAATCCCCCCTACAGATATCAGCACCCGAGTCACGGGAATCATTTATCATCACCAGCTGGGTTTTCTCATTAGAACTTCCCTTATATTTTGCCATAATTTAAACAGCATTAATACATGATTAGTTCCTCTGTGTTCTTCCCCTGCAGTGACGCAAAGACAAACATTACAAACAGAACCCATTCATTCAAAGACACTACTGTAATAAGGAGGGGGTTCTCAGTAAGCACATGAACAGCATAGTGTCCAGACTATAGAATGTTCCAATTCATCCTTGCTGTGAAATAATACACTAGGCAGCTCATCAGCACAACGCAGCTCATTTAAGGTCAAAATTACGAAACAAGAAATTTCACCACTGACATGTTTCGATATCCTCCCGTCTACCAAAATGCTTAATCAGCAAAACATTCCCGGTTCAGTAACTGTCAGGTCAGTTTACTATTTGGAAGTTACAAAAAAGTTATAGCAGCTTCCTTTTGACAAGAAACATGTAACATATTAGGAATCCATCTTCCACTGCTTCGCCAGCAGAGGGTCACGGTGAGCTTCGGGCCTAACCCAGGTAGTGCAGGGGGCAGGAATGCTCACACACACACACACACACACACGCACACGCGCACGCGCACGCGCACGCGCACGCGCACGCGCACACGCACACACACACACACACACACACACACACACACACACACACACAAAATCGCTATGGGCAATTCCGACACAGCATGTCTTCGGACTGTGAGAGGAATCCCTCAGGACACGGAGAGAGCATGTAAACTACACATTCAGTGAGCAGGGATGACATTCAAGCCTACCATGCCACCGTGACGGCCTCTGACTCTGAACAGACTGCCGCTAGACAGCGGGCAGGGTTAACAATGACCGAAGAGACAGGCGGCCATATCAGCCCCAGAGAGCCGCCCCCTTCGGCCCGGCCGCCTACCTGCGATGGTGTGCGCATAGAGCCGGCTGCCGAAGGTGAAGACGTGCAGCTCGTACAGCCTGGCGATCTTCTCCAGGAATTCACGGCAGTGGGGCCGAAGCCGCGTGTGGAGCATGGGCTCGCCACGGCCCAGCTGGAAGTGCAGGACGCCCTGGGGGGAGAGGGTCGCCTTCTTTACAGCTCCGCCCAAACAGCCTCCACCATTAAACGTGCGGGGGGTCCTGTTGCCGGGAGTACCATCGACGGCAACCGCGCCATGGCCTCACCAACACAGGGAACAGTCAGCAGTTTAAAGTCTTACAGTCTATATTCTAACTAGCATGTGGCTCAGAGGACTAAGCCTTTGTGCCTGTCATCAGAAGGTCGCCGGTTCGAGCCCGGCCTCAGCGCAAGGCCCTTAAACCCCAGCTCCCTGGGTGCTGCTATGGGTGGCTGCGATTTGTGGCCATCTTGCCCTCACCTACATAGGGCAAGGGCGAGGAGGTTTAAAGAGAATTTCCCCACGGGGATCAATAAAGTATCTATTATTACAACAAAATGGTCACCACAAAAGGCTTCATTAGAGTGATGATACAGAGGGGAAGTCCTGGAGCAGTGCTGCTGATTAAATGCATCCATCTGTTTTTCTGCTATGTTCAATGTAATCATAAAATGTGTGCAATGATATTTGGGCACTTTTCCACTGATACCGGGCAACAAATTTCTATCTGGAAAAACTTCAAATGTCTCAGAATCATCCAGATCCAGAACAGTTGCCCTTTCACTCACCTGGCTGGCAATTGCCCAGCAACATTGCTCAAAAAGTTGCCCTGTGTACCATCACTTTAACACCTTAAAATGACACCAAATTCACTTTCACAGGAAACGGGCACCTCATAGTATAACCCTTAACCAAAATCGCCGCTTTCTGGCAGATACCGTGCCACGGTGGAGACCGCACCCCCCCAGGGCCTCATTTCACCTTGCTGGACATGCGCTGGTAGTGCTGCTCCGTGGTGTGGATGAGTGTCTGGTCCAGGTCCACCATGAGCACCAGTTTCCGGTTCCTGTGCAACCGCTGCTGGTCCTCCCGGCCCAGCTGCTCCGCTTGCTATCGGGGGGGGGGGGGGGGGGGGGCGAGAGCACGGCCGTAGCAAACCAATCAGGGAACAGTTCTGCAGACCGCAGCGCAGAGTACAAGGGTTACCAGACGTTGCATCAGAGATCTCACCTCTGAGCTGACCATCAGCTCTGGGACACTGTGCACCATGGAGACGGTAGCTGTGGAGATGGGGACTTGCGGCTTGCCATTCTTGTTCTGCAGCCTGGAAGGGGAAATAAAAATGAATCCCAGTTGGAATCCATGCAAAATGCTGTTACCTCTACCAATTAATTGAAACGCAATACATCTGTGCACGTGTGTTTGTGCACGTGTGTTTGTGCATGCACGTGCTGCACTCACTGCGTAAGATCCTGGCCACACTCAGCACACAGGCCTTTCATCACGATGGGGTGGCTGCACTCTTCTATCCTGGCCAACACGCTCCTGGCACAGAACACAGCTTTACACATCAAGCCCAAAGTCTCACCTCTCAACCAGAATACATCTGCACGAACAGCAAAGTTTGAAATGATCACTGTTCTCACACAGAAAAGCATTTTCAGACTGTTTGAATTATAAACACACAGATGCTGCCATCTGCTGTTAGTGAGCTGTATTGCTAGGCAATCTTAAAAAGCAAAGATGAAAAATCAATGGAAAATGCAATTTTCTTTAATAACTCCTTAATACCACAAAACCATTTTCATTCGTAGAATCAGGATTTAAATGGCCCATCCCCCTCGACAGTGGGTTTGGGAAAGTCTTAAATACCACACGAATCAGCTACTTCCCTCCTATTTTATGATTACATTGAACATAGCAGAAAAACAGATGGATGCATTTAATCTTGTCCCATTTAATAACCTCTTTTACACAATATTTACCATTGGCAATGAAAACACGTTTTATTGCCAATGCAAAAACTTACTTATCACACAGAACACATTAATCATGCCTTTGGACAAAAACATATTTGCTTTTCTTTTTTTTTTTTTTTAATTAAGGGGCAATTTAATAAAAATGGTCTGGACAACACTGCCAGTCTAGGTGGGCGTGGTCGTTCTCTGCCTGCTGCTGCTTTACACCCAGAGCCGCCGTCTCTACTTTAAAAGAGACACTTGCACGTCCTGAAACTTCATTATAAACGCCCTGCTCTTTCACATGAAACCTGCTGCAGCGATTTGTCACTGAATGATGGCATTTAGAGAAGGAGGAAAAAAAAAACACTCGGCATATTTAAAGGGTAACACCCTGACACCTATTTTACTTAGTTTTTAACAAACCTAGTATTTAACAAAAATAAAATCCATTTAAAAATACCCAGAGTCTCTCAGTTACTGAATTACCGACATACTCCGGTAACCTGTTGAGTGTCATTCAAAATTTTTCATTCCTTCTTGCTAAAAGTCAAGGTGCAACAGGCATGCAATGCAGCAAGGATGCTTTTTAATCACAGAGAGGAGGGGGCGTAGGTGGCAGTGGCAGTGCGGGCGGGGGTGGGGGGGGGGGCATTCAACTCTGCCCGGGAGTGTTAAATTATTATTAAAACAATGTCAGGATTATGATTCCATGTAGCCAGTTCATTTGCATTAAACATATGCCGCATATGTACGGCACTGTAAAACCCATCACCTTACTGGTCCCTGTATCGAATGCCACATCCCAACAATGGATGCCACATCCTCTTCTGGAGAACTGGTCTTAAGCCTTTAGCTACAGTGTGGCAGAACAGTTATGTTTGGAATATATATCTACAGCCGAGACTGAAAGAAAGATGACCACCCACACACCTAAAAGTGTGTCCAACACAAGAAAATGCATATAACACACCCCACATAATTTTATGAATTATATTACGACCAAATGAAAACCTAGAGTGTAAATACCTGATCACATACAAACATCAAATCACAAACATGCAAGCATGTGTACATATTTGGATAAATATCAAGGAAACATTGCACTTTCCTCCTATATTCCACACAAGTCCATTTTAATCACTACTTAGCCTATCCCAGGATGTACAAGACAGTGCTTGTACAAAGAAATGTGTAGAGAAACAGTTAAATAGATACAGTAAGCAGACGCCAACTACACACACAGAAGGAATCGGATTCAAACACTGGGGGTCTGGGAGTACAGAGCCCCTCACTGAGCCATCGTTCAGCCCGCCCCTACAGTACCCCCTCACATGGGTGCTCATCCCTTGTCAGAGGATTTTTCCCAATTTTCTATTTTAAAGTGTGGTGTAAAAACAGATCTCAATAATTCATATAATCAGACTTTTTAATTTTAGCTACTATTTCAAATGGTTTATCTTTAACAAACGTCTATCATTTTACCAGGAGTCACAACCCTCATAAGGGTCCAGTCTGTTACCAAAGGGCAGGATTTAGCTCCCTTTCCCTCAAATTCCTGCTTTTTCAGAACAATATCCCAAAAAGATGCTGTCACACAAGTCACTTTGAGCATCGCTTGTGAAACAGTTTGTGTTTTAGCAAACATAAATATTACCAATAGAGACACCCCAAACAGCACAGTTTCTCTTTCAGAAATGAAAGTTACAGAAAGGTACTGACCCTAAACATCATACCAAAAATCACTAGCATGTGCTCTAACAGCAGATCTGTTGTCCACAAACAGTACGCTGTGCTTCATCTAAACCGCTCCAAAATAAATCTTATGAGAACAAACAGCACATCTTAGATCAACAGCTCAACTTAAACGGTTAGGCTATTATAATTCGTAGGTGGGATATATTATTAATATATATGATAATACTAAACCAATACCAGATAAAAACCATCAAGCATAAACTCACCTGGTTACTTGCACATGCTTACTTTAGAAGTAACAACAGTATCAGCTACATCAAAAACTCATAAAAAGCATTTTTCCAGCTCTTATCAGCTGTCCTTGTCTGGGCGACTGCTGTCCTCAAAAAAGCATCAGTTCGGAAAAGGAAAGTCACATTACCGCATGTCAAACTTTCACTACCGGCAACATTAAGCAGACCAACCATGCTGAGCCTATCCTGCATGTCAACAACCGATCACACGCTTACTGAAACTAAAAACGTGCTTTGCATATCTTTGGACATTTTTTTTGCAAAGAATGCGCATCAGGGCGTTAATAATAGGGGTGGACACGCACATGTATTATTATTAACGCCACAACAGCAGGCTAAAGCTAATTAGCCAAACACCGTTAGCATATAAAGTCCCACGAATCAGAAACCGGAGGACCCACGGAAGTGGCCCGGTCCCGGTGCTACTCACCCCGGGGGAATGAGCTGTCCAAGCTGGCAGCACAGCTCCCGCACCACCCCGGCGCGGTCTGACTTCACCTTCTTCTCCGATGGCCTGATCGGCCGCTGGCGTTCCTCTGGGCCGTCCTCCCGCTCCGGGGGCACGGGGGCACAGAGCGCCAGCACGGAGTCCACGTTAACTAGCGATCCGGGCTTCACCTTCCACTCCAGCAGGCGCAGGGGGCGGCTGGCAGCCGGGCAGCGGACCTCGGTCACCACGACCGAGGGCCCCGCCAAGGCAGCGGCACCGCCACCACCAGAGTCCGCATGGTCCTCCATCTGCTCTCGCAGCCCAGATCCCTTGTGGCGGCGAAAAAAAAAAACTTCAGCACCTACTGAAATGTATCAAAATCCCTCAGGAGCAAAAGCAGATCAGCGGCACCGTTACTGGAAATTCAGCAGACAGCAGCAGCGTGCAGTCCGCGGAAGGAGAAAGCCCAGCACTGTGATGCGATCCGCGCTGAGCTATCGTTCGCTCTTCCCGCCCGTAAACAGGAAACACAAGACCGCAGAGACAGCGCAGCTGCACGGCTTCCGGGAGGCGCTGCCAGCGGTGGGCAGGTCACCAGGGGTGCATGATGCTGTATTTACACAAACGTCACTGGGTGTTTTGGGGTGGAAACGGCCTTAGTAGGGGGGTAGTGCATCGGACAAAGCTTGTAGCTGACGCCCACAGCATTCGAGGTGCATGCTACTCCATTACCCAAAAAGCATTCTTTCCTCGCAAAGCCATCTAGTCTGGCCAGTGCAATTAACCGTAACCACAGTATATCAAATTAGTTTTTTTTATTGCAGAAGTTCACTGTCAGGTCCGACGTGAGTTTCCTCAAAGGTGCAGCAGGTGATTATGATGCAATGTGATGTAATGTCTCCATCATATACTACGCAGCGGCAGGTGACCCCGGGGTGTCAGTCAGAAAGCATATTTTCCCTGTGTTTACCCTAATTACATTTTCAAAATAAAAATTCAGTGCCATATATTGCACGTTGAAGCTTTATAAAAGAAGAAGCGAGGCAAACAGACATAAATATTTAGTTGGAATAGCAAAAAAAAAATCCGTCAAGTACACATCGGCAACGAGATTACGCCTTAAATCCATGCTTTACGTCGGAACAAGTGAAAGGGAAGACCTGTTTTACGGAATAAAACAACAAATACACACGCTGTTGCCTTATATACATTTTTTTTTGCATGGTTAACCCCTTTTACGCTAAATTGCGTATACACATTTTTGTGCAACCACAAATAAATGTATAATTGTTAAAATACTTTGTATTTGTGCCACGCAACGACACATTCTCGTGACTAGCCGCTGAATGAAGGCTAACCATTCAGGCGGAGCAGCGGACACCCCGCCGAATCGCCCACACCGACACCGGACTGGCGGTCCATCACGTGACCGGCTGCGCGCGAGCGGGACGGTCTGAGTGACTTTGGGTCGTGGGGACTATGGCTATACCTTGACGTGTTGGCAACGACGTGTTTTATCCTTTTCGCGGCCGCTGCCGAACGGACGAAGCGAAAGCGGCCAGGAGCGTCGCGATAAGAAGGCGAGAATATGGCCGGCGACATGTTAAGCGCGGTAAGGCTACGCTGTCTCTCTCTCAGACACTTCAGGGTCTCCTGTCTCAGCAGCTGAAAGCGGTTTGCGTAACGTGTCACATCAATTGAATGACAGTGTTCGCCAGCTCTCTAGATAGTTAGTTGGTGAGCTTTAACGCCCTGAACGTACACGGTAGTAGCATTAAAATCGTATCGTATGTCCTTGAAGCTGTTGAAAGCCCCTAACACGGCTTTAAACGCCTGTTGTAGAAGCCAATAATGAAGATCTGGTAAACTAAAGTGACAGATTAACAGGTTAACCGTGAACTACGTGTGATCTAAAACTCGTATACTTAGTTTCACAGACCTGCAATTACAGTTGAAGTTATTCAAATAAGAAAAAAAAAAACTACGGGAATACATCAATAATCAATTTCAGTATTATAACGGGTGATTTCAACAGCCTCGCGTTGTTTATTTGTAGATCTTTTTCTCGAAAGCGAACATTTTTGTAAACATTTCAGGACAGATTTTGAATTCGTTGCACGAGTCACTGCAGAATAATGGTAGCCCCCCCAATATGACCAGATATTCTTGTTACTATGAAAATACACATAAAGCTGTAGGATGGTATTTATCCGCATGTTAACTTAAATGTTGGAAGACCATTGAGGAACCCTGGTAGAATCATAATAAGATAATGGTTTTAACCCATAAACTGCAGTGATTTCTCAGATACATCTCAGTAATAACAGTTGTGCTGGCGAATCTTTTGTTTTGCCTGATTGACTTGGAGTTTTTACTCTTTTAGTTTATTTGTGCTCCCTAACCTCCCTGCGCTCCCTTTGGACACTTATTACAGGGAAATACGTTCCTTAATGAGTATCACTCAATACATTTATTTGAATGTTTCCGCAATGTGCCACTCATTCTAAAAATGATCTCAGAAAGGATAATTTACATTTCCCACTGTTGCATAACTTTAAATTTCCCCTGGGGATAGGTCCCTGACACAGTGGCCTAGTCTCTAAATCATCTTGTCTGTAACATGTTGTTCTCTGATATAACTAATGAAAACAACAAACTTGACTGGATTATCTCCCCTGGCCTTGGCACTGAGAAAACATTCGTTTAATTCCTCTGCCACAGGGAGGGGTAGGATTGTGAGTTTTTAAATTATTTTTGAAAATAACTTAATGTTCTTCAGATCAGATCCACTATGTGTGGATAAGATATGCCCTCCAAGACCTGGTTTCCTTGGAGGCTCTAATCTTTGTTCCCCTGTGACTGCCCATTATATTCCACTCACTCTCTGTCGTGCTGTTTCAGCTGCGTCTGTGCCGCCATCACCAGACCCTGTTGCGCGGAGCCACACTGTCTGGGTCCCACGTGGTCCTGCGCAGGCCCTTCAGTTCACACAGGTAAGTGGCAGAACAAACACTGTCTGTCAGGTGAGGCACCCAACTAAGCAGCATGTTTATCTACTAGATGCACTGGTGCAAAATGAACACCTTAATGAAAATCTTTTCATACACTGGTCTTTAACTTAACATAGATTAGCATTTTGAGAGAATCTATGTTTTCAGTTAATGTAACCAGCTATTTCAAAAATGTATGCATAAGGAAAGTAAATATGCCCTTTAACCTGTTGTTAACCGTTCAGAGAGTATGAAAAAGAGAACTGAATGCTTCTGTGAAATCCCTTTGATCGCTGAGTAACCTAAACAGAGTTATGTAAATGTCAATGAAAGTCCAGTTAAAACCTGATATACACAGTGAATGTATTCTTATGGCGTTTGTGTACAGACCTAAAATCGCCAAGTTTACAAATACCACACACTGCAGAATTCTAGTGAGAAATGCTGACGGGTTACTGGTGGAATTGTTGCAGAGATTTAGCAGTATTAGCTGATTGGGTCCGAAGCGAGATGCTACTCTGGTCCAGTTCGTACTGTACAAATGAAGAGGGCAGTCTCTGTGCAGGATGGTGATTTACATGGCTGGCTCAGCACCGGGGTTTCACTCTGCAGACGGGGAAAAGACCGAGGGCTGTTGAAGAAGATGCTGCTCGGCCTGTTGTTTGGCACCCCCATTGTGGCTGGAGTCCAGTACGGCATGTCGGATCCTCGGGAACGGCGGAAGTTGAGGATCTTGGTAGAGGGGATTGGCCGATTCTGTAGGTGGGTTTTGGGCCCTGCATTTTTTCCTGCAAATTCACATGAATTTTAAAACATAGTGAATAAAGTATGTAAAATAAAGACAGATGGAGTATGGTTGCAGAAGTTAGAATAAATGTAAATAATTATTTCAAAATAATTTTGCACATGTTCACCAGCTGCGGAGCTGAATGCCCTGACGTTCAGTACACTTACCAGTGCGTACAGTGGGGGAGTACTTGTGTTCTGGGCATACAGCAACTCTGGATATAACGTACTTTGGATATAATGGACTGTTTTTCCAGGTCCCTTGAAGTCCGTTATAACGGCATTTTACTGTACCTGTTTTTCCCCCACTTCAAGCAGTGACCATTGCAAACACCTATTTCACATGTGTCACTGGTGTAGGTTATGTTGGTCAGCTTTCTGAGTCTAAAAATTCACATCTCACACTGAACTGTTGGTGGACAGGTCCCTATTTGTCGGAATCCAGATTTCAGTTGATTATTGGTGGACGGCCAATGTAATGCTCCACAGCTTGGATGAGGTAAGGCTCATTTACGGTTTTTGATGTCTTAGTTTGTTAGTCAAAAAATAAATAAATAAATCATTTCCTAGCTGTGCTCTTTTTGAAGGACCTGTCCTCCCTTGCCAGAGCAGCCCAGCTTTTAAGGATGGCATGTCGGCCTGCCACCAGAGGGCAGCAGAGAGCATGGTCAGTGGTGCCGTGCAGAATGGGGGCTTGTACATTAAGTTGGGCCAGGGCCTCTGCTCCTTCAATCATCTGCTACCCCCAGAGTACATTCGCACCCTGCAAGTGCTGGAGGACAAGGCGCTCAGCCGGAAGTACAAGGAGGTGAGATCCATTACAGTAGGTCCTTGATGGATGTTGGCTGGTCCATGCAGGACCAGGAAGTATGAAATGCGCTTAGTTAGGGCCATATCCAGATTCATGTTTATTTAGCATGCACTTTTGTCCAAAGTGAAGTGTGGAAAGCTTTTGGTCAGAGAGCAAGTTCAGCGAGCCAGGGTTGTGCACAATTCAGGATTGAATATAGAACGGCTCTGAAATTCTATGGGGGTGGGACACCATGCATAAATTCTGAATTTTGCACAAACCTGGAGAAGTTAAGGGCCTTGTTGAATGGCCCAGCAATCATAAGATCATTTTGCTTGCCATGGGATTCAAACCAACATCCTTCCAAGCACTAGCATAGCACCATAACCCGCTGAGCTACACACCAGTTAACATGTCCTTGTTTCTCATTTGCTTTCTGTCCCACAGGTAGATGCACTCTTTCTGGAAGATTTCAGTACTACGCCAGATAAGATGTTCAAAACATTTGATTATGAACCAGTAGCAGCTGCAAGCTTAGCTCAGGTGCACAAGGCAGAGTTGCATGATGGGACTCCTGTGGCCGTTAAGGTGTGTAATCACGTCTATGGACCAAGACTTTTTTTGAAAATATATATAAATCGAGAACTATGACACAGAAAGATGTCTGGATCTTTTTCCTAGGTGCAGTATATAGACCTGAGAGATCGATTTGATGGGGATATTCGGACTTTGGAGATTCTTCTGGATGTCATAAAATTAATGCATCCCAGCTTTGGATTCCGATGGGTCCTACAGGTATATGTGTGAGACGTTGTCCTCTCAAATAGAGCTGGGCGATACGGCCAAAAATGTTATTACGATAAAAAACAATTAATATTAGTCATTATCGATCACTTTCGCGATAAATGTCAGGTGATTATTTCTCTCCAGTTTATAGGCTGATTTGTACTCCTGTGCTGAAATTGCAGAGACCAGATGGTTAATCATAGTTTTGCAGTTTTATTTAGTCAGAACATAAACAACACTTGCCAAACAGTAGTGATAGCAAAAATGACGCTTCCGGAACAATTTGCTATATTTTCTGACCCCACTAGATGGAGCTCTCTGTTCAAAAAAAGGGCTCAAAGCAGAAAGGAGACCAAAAGCGCCATGGGCTCAAACAGTATTTCACATTTCACAAGTCCAAGATAGAAAATAAGCAGGTTGTTTTAGTCATCGATGAAAAACACTGCTGCTGGCATTCTTCTTATCTTTTCTTAATTCTCTGAGGACTATTACTTTCGGGATTTCTCATGGACTGATTTTTACTGTGGATTTTCCTTTGGGATTTCGCTGGATTACCCTTATTGAATAGGTTGCTTTGGACTTACTTGCTCTTCTGGTGAGTTGCTCGGTTGATTTGACGGTTTTGTCTGTTGTCTGCCTACCTGCTCTATTGCTTTTTGTTATTTGTTCAATAAACCCCCCATTTTCACGGCTGTGTTTGTGCTTGTGCTCCACTGCCGGTCCTGACAAGTACTGAGAAATGTGTGAAAGTGAGGTCATTTTGTGATGCAGAACGCGTCGTCAGCAGCATGTTGCGTCTTAAATTATGTTGAACTTATATCAAGCAATTGGCATATCGATATCGAGGACAATTATATCATGGTAATTAGCATTATCCTTTTATCGCCCAGCCCTACTCTCACGTAGTAGTAGTAGTATTAGTAGGAGAGTTATATTGTGATCTCAGCCATCTACATTAAAGCACACAGTGAGATGTAATAACGTCCTCCATACAGCACACTCAGGCAGATCAACAATGAGGATAAAGGAGTGGAGAATAAATACCTGTACATATGCCTCAAAATATACATATACCTAAAAATAAAGTATCTAAAAAAGACTTTTAGGAGGGGGGCACATCAGAGAGACTGTGACAATTGTAAACATAAAACACTGAAATACGGAGATCATCTACAAAACGCACCATATTCATGATCGGAGTAGCCACTGCCTCCTGTCGCACTGCTATGTAAGCTCTCATATTCAAAGGACCTTCTGTTCATTTATGGCACGTCGCCTTGTAGCCACCACCCGTCTGAATAGGACTAACATTAACACAGAAGACGGTGACAGAGATGCCACTTAGACCTCAGTGTGCTTGTGTTTCAGGACCTGAAGGGGACACTGGCGCAGGAGCTGGACTTTGAGAATGAGGCTCGGAACTCTGAACGCTGTGCAGAAGATCTCAAGCAATTCAGATTTGTCGTAGTTCCCAAGGTTTTCTGGAATCAGTCCAGCAAGGTGTGCAAACATAATCCAAACAGCACAGTGATATGAGGGCCATTTTAAATGGAAACGACTCACTATATCACTACAATTGGTTCCAGCAGCTCCTTAGTGAGGGACAGACTAATCAAACCAGTTTACTTGGCCTTACAGAGGGTGCTCACAGCAGAATATTGTGAGGGCTGCAAGATAAACAACATAGAAGGAATCCGACAGCAAGGGCTTGACTTACGAGATGTAAGTACAGACATTGAGTTTATATTGCTTCTCTAATTGGAGGTTCCAAGATATTGATGATTCGGAGCAGATGACTGAACGTGAAAGTGGGGGCGGCCCTTGATTCTTTCTGCTTGCTACTCAGGTTGCCGACAAGCTGATCCGGACGTTCGCAGAGCAGATCTTTTACACTGGGTTCATCCACGCCGACCCTCATCCTGGCAACGGTAAATGTGTGACGCTCACTGTCTACCTTTACAGGCTGGCCATGCCCAAACCACGCCCCTGATTGGTTATGCTGTTGGTGGGGCTGCCTCATCACAGAATGGGAGGCGAGGTTTTAAAATGCAGCAATTTATTCGAAGGTTAGGATTGGTGTTGACGGGGGAGCCTTTTGGGTCAGAGCCTGCAAACCAGGGTTGGGGCCATTCCGGGATGCATTGATCAATTCCAGTCCAAATCAGGAAAGTTGGAACTTAAATCTCCCTGAAATTCAAATTCAACTCCAATTCTGTTCCCTGTAGTTTTTTTCCCAATCCCAGCTCCAGTTCCATTTCCTGATTTGGACTGGAATTGATCAATGCATTCCGGAATGGCCCCAACCCTGCTGCAATCAGCAGTCTCATGCCTGTCCCTAACAGGTTCTGATCCATTTAGTTACATAAAACACAAGTGGAGAGAGAATCGCCTTCTATACTGACCGACTGCAAGAACGAGACAGAAAGGGTAATGCGCGATGAGATGCTTGACGCTGAGATGCTTGACGCTGAGATGCTGCGCTGAAGTTTCCACAGCTAAAGTTCTCGTACAGCGTACAACACTGTCTGGGTGGTCATTAAACAGGTCAGTCGTTAAGCGAGGAAGTATACTTCGCGATAATATATACTATTAGTATACTGAGTAGTATACTAATTTGATAAACTAGATTTGGTTTAAGGACCATATTCATGTACGTTTATTTTACTGGTCTAGGTAGGTAGAAGCTTAGTTAGAACCTGTGTTGGGAAAGAGTTATTACAGATATTGCTCAATAATAAGCGTTATCGTTGTGAGGGTTCCTTCAGGTTCTCCAGTTTCCCCCCACAATCTAAAAACCTGCTAAGGTGAAGTGGAGTTGCCAAATCCTCCATAGGTGTGAATGTGTGTGTGCCCATATGATGGGTCAGCGACCTGTCCTGGGTTATTGCCTTCCTTGTGCCCATAGCTTCTGGAATAGGGTCCAGACCCCTGTGCCCCCCTGCATAGGAGAAAGCGGGTATAGAAAATGGATGGAGGTTGTTTTCACTAGAAGTTAAAAAATAGCTATTTCCCACATTTCCAGTGCTGGTGAGAAAAGGACCAGATAATAAAGCAGATCTGGTTCTTTTGGATCATGGGCTTTATCAGCTACTCAGCAAAAGGTAAGAGACTAATGGAGCCTGCACACTAAGAGCATGACCCCTCAGTGAGTACTATCGCATGCACATGGGATCTTCCACGAGGTGTGGAAACAATGCATTACTGAACGGATGCCATTTGTGTGTCTACTACGGCCCCAACAGCGACAGAGTGGCCTTGTGTAAGCTGTGGCGTGCCATCATCCTGCGGGACGAGGATGCCATGAGGAAACACTCCAATGACCTTGGGGTCAAAGGTGAGCACATAAATGTACCTCTATCTCGGTGTCCTTGGGGACCAGCAGGCAGTCCATGTTTTTGCTCTATCTGATACAAGGTGGGCAGTAATTAAAGGTTTACACGTCATACACAAGGATTAATTCGTCTTTTTCTAAACATTAAACATGGTAAAAGCGTAAACCTAATTCCATACGTACCTGCTTGTCGGCCAGACTACCTCCTGTTCTCCGAGATGCTGCTGCAGCGGCCCATCAACATGCGTGAGCTGGGTTTGGGCAACATCCTGACCCGCGAGGAGACGTCCTACATGCGAGACATGGCCACGCACCACTTCGAGAACATCATGAGGGTGCTGAAGTCGCTGCCGCGGCCCATGCTCCTGGTGTTCCGCAACGTCAACACCGTGCGCAGCATTAACATCACGCTGGGGGCGCCCGTCGATCGCTACTCTGTCATGGCCAAGAGGTCAGCATCTGTTGTTTCGCCCCCCTACTAGTCTGGAGGCTCTGGGTAGCTGTGGGTCTTTTGCGGTTTGGCTCCTCCTCCTAATCTTAGAAAAACTCCAGACTTACATTATTTCCCAGCCATGCATGGGTGACCCTACATGGTTATGTCACACTCAGTCATTAGTGTGAGGGTTCAAACGGCCATTTAACATTATATGTCTGGCAGTCTGTGACCACCCAGTAATAAAACATGTTCTGACATGAGGCTGTTTGACTGTTCAGCGGCATGAGCAGCCCCATGCCTCAGGGTGTCTGGACCCTGTCTAATTTGCCTGCTCTTTTCCGCTACCTGGTCCTAGTGCTGTGAGAGGCTGGGGCCGCATCCAGGCAGAGGAGGCCGGGCGACTACCCAGGATCAGGGTGCTTCACTGGCTGTGGGCGGCCTGGGAGGGCCTCAAGTTTGAGTGCGCTCTCAGGTACCAGACACCTCCCTCTGCCTCCGTTTGACATGTAACGTCCTGTTACCTTACTTACATAGACTTTAAAATAACACTTCTATCTGCAGGTCAGAGATGGCAAAGATGAGTCTGACCCGCTCATTACTGCGACTTCTCTCCTACTTCGGCCTGGTGACGCTGGATGACAAAATCCATCAGTACCTCCAGTAATTAGTTTTTTTTTTTTTACCTTGACACACAACACAGTGTATGTACCCACTGAACTGAAGCTTAGAGCTGATTGGATGGCTGTCTTTATGGACCAATGAAGTACAGTTTTGAAGAAACAAAGTTAAATTGTTCAAAGTACGGTGGCTCTGTTGGGTGATGCCCTTTCAGGTGGGATACTCTGATCAACATAGGTTATAGATAAAGTAGGAGATAGGTAATGTAAGGGTTATGTGTGGGGTGCCCCCTGCCCCCGATCGAACAGCTGGACGGAACTGGGCATGACAAATCACAGACCTTAGGACATAGGACCTTCTGTATAGAGCACAGATGGTTTCAGGAAACTTTAAAAGACTGATTACTTAAAATATTCAAAGCCAAACTTTTTTATAAAAAAAAAAAAAAACCTGACGGTGCAACACAGCTTGCTGGACTAAAACAGAAATCATGAAAATGTCCATATCTAAGAACTGAATTATGTATCCCAGCCAAATCAGACTTTTTACTTTGTCCTTCAGCATTTTTATGGCTTTTATTGTTTATCTTAACTGAATAAATCAGTCTCAGAATCATAGATTAATGCAGTTTTACTATTCCTGAAACAAGCTGTCTTAAGTTATATTACACCAGTATTAAACGTATATCATTTCTGTTAATGTGAATGTGGCAATGAGCCAACATTTAGGTAGGTAATGCACAGAAACCACACAAATAGACAACTGAATATGCAAGAAAAGGGTTAATTTTCCCCATGACCCCTCTGACCCCTCTTTTCCACACCTCACACACCTGATTTTTCTGTGAATTTACAGACACCCAGATTTGTGCATTACAGTGACACTTTCTCAGTACACTGTACATTGTGTATACAAATGTGATATGATGTGCAGCTGCAATAAACTTGGTGATTTTTACTAATAGGTCTTTTGGTTCAGCTTTATATAAATAATTCGTGACCTTTACCCTGGTATCGTAATACATAGGTAAGTGAACCATGACAGGGAGAGGAGTGCTGACTGCTTATCTGTCACCCCACTGATGCCGGGGTCAAAGTGCAGGAATTGCTTCTAGACAACTCTGGTTTGTTTTTTTATTTTTTTTCTTCTTTTGCTTACAAAATATGGTTCTTTATGAAAAATGATACATCTGTATTCCTCAAACACATACTACAAAAAACACTGAAAACAAGAACATCAGTCTAAGAAAACTTTTTACCCCTTGTAAAACAATCAAAACCAGTAAACCATACAGGATCATTTTGATGAGAAAATAATTTTAAAAGTGAGCTGTCACTCTGTCAATTTCCAGAAGATCATCCAAAATCTGAAATAACGAGGAGAAAAAAAAATGTGATTCCAAATTTCAGTTGTTTTCCTGGCACAACAGTGCAATTGCTAGTCTCTACATGCCATTTGGAAAAAACATGTACACTAGCAGAGATTTACTTAAACTGGACATCTTCCTTCAGTTTGGCCTTAAAGTCATCTGGGCTCATGGAAGTTTTACTTAAGATGTTCCATGGGCAGAACAAAAAATGATTGGTTCAGAGAGATAACCAATCAGTGTTGAGGTGGATTCAGATATGATTCGTTGATCCTGCGTCCTCTAGTTGCTTAAATCCACCTCCTCTACAATCTGATTGCTTATCTCTCGGAAACAATCAATTTCTCATTCTGCCTTCAGAACATTTTTATGTAAGTGAAAGTCCCACAACCATCTTCTGTGGGGTGATTTGTAAGCTCTCATGCATTAACAGTCCACTGAAACGCACACAAAACCAGCTACCTAACCCTCATCTTTTCTAGGCATGATCAGAGCTCTACTCACAATATCTGAGGTGGTCCCGATCTTCTTGGCCAGCTCACTGCGCTCCATGGTGCTGAGGTACAGGTACTTGGTGAGGAGCTCCCCGTCCAAGATGTTACGCACTGGGTTCTGCAACGTGCGCCGGTCGGTGTGAAGCATCCTGCAAAACGCAGAGGTTATTAAATCAGCCTGCATGACTTAATAAAACTCCTCATGGCTCTGAGTGAACGGGGCTCACTCAGTACACACACCTGAATGCTTTGGGGTTGAGTCCCGCGTGGTGGGGCAGCATGGTGGTTAGTGCGTTCTGGAGCATGAGCAGTCGACGGTATGTCTTCTCCTGCATGGGCAAAAGGAGCCCAATGCCTCCATCCAGCGTTGCTGTGCAGAGTAAAAGGAAACCTGTAGTTCTGGCCACATTACAGCCCTTATGTGGTGGGGCATCCTGGCACATGCCCAGTCACGTTTGGCCTACTCTACACTCAGTGCCACGGACTGAGCGTTTGAACCAGCCCTCACTGAGCAATGACCTACCCTCTACAGAGAACGTAATGTTAGGGTGACCATTTCACTTTGCAAAAAAAGAGGACGCCGTGGATAGGTCGCAAAGAGGTGTCAACACAATGCAAATAAGCACATAGAAAATATTCTGACTATAAAGCATATCTCAACATGAAAAGTGAAATCCTGGAGGTTTCAGGCATTTTAGGTCACAAAAAAGAGAAGGAAAAAAATGGACTTATGGTCACCCTAGTTAATGGATTTGCATAAAATGGTGCATAAAATTAAATGTATGCTTCCCCAAATTAACCCATCACAAGATTGGTTAATTACCAGGGTCAGTTAGTCCCATTGGTGGATGCCAGGGATGCCAAATTGCCCGTGACACATACATCCGTAAAAGTAGCTTGTCGTGCCCCTAAAAGTACTTGGACACGTGCAATGATGCCACCTAGGACACCAACCATGTTAATTGCCATCTATCAGTGGAATACATGTAGCCGATCTGCCCTGGGCTGATGCATTGGTAGGAATTTTCAAATTCCCAGTGGATTTTCACCAGCGATCCTGTCCTCAGGCCCAGGACACTCAATTCCCTGTTCCTTGTGAGAGAGAGACGGCTGGGAGTTCACGGCGTACCAAACCAGGTGATGTGCTTGTTGTCCCAGGTGAGGGTCTTCTTGCTGCCGGCCTCCATGGCCCCCCGACACGGCATCCTCCAGAAGGTGTTGACGTGGGCGCCTACGTTGAAGTCGGCACGACGCAGCAGCCGCATCCCCCCAAAGCTCTCCTTGGCTGCACGAAACAAACGCGAATCCATTCGGACATGTGCTCGTTTTTTGGCTACTGCTGTCCACACGATGATTTAAGAGCCACATACCTTCTGGTAGATACATGTAGACCAGCAAATTCTTATCTCGGTCTGACACTGGAATGTACAGAAAAACAAGCTGCCATTAAAGAACCGAACACGCCGCACTCGTGTCCCAGTGTCACAGCAGATCTGCCCAAAAACGTACCCAAAAATCCAAGTTGGTTGTTGTCCACCATGAATTCGGTGCTGTACACCTCCAGCGGTTTGGCGTCCTAGAATCACACAGCCAAAAGTCGGCAAAAGTCGTCAATGGGCAACCAACATGATGGCATGGTAAGGCCTAGTACGACCCAAACCCCGTTCTCGAGAGTCACAGAACTTGACCATTTTAACTCAATTCTGACCAGGTTCTTCACAGAAGCAATTATGTGGACAACAGCTAATCTGTAGATCAAGGACTTATTTTCTGGGTCTGGGTCCATTCTAGGGAGGGAGAGAGAGAGAGAGGGAGAGGGAGAGCGTGAGAGAGCTTTGAGGTACCCTGCTGACGAGCGACAGCGTCTTGCTCTCCTCCTGGTAGCGGAGCAACGAGATGCTCTTCATGACATCAGCCGCCAGGATAAAGTTCTTGATGCTGTACATCTGGTGGATGTAGAGCTGGGTGTCGATGAAGGCCATGCCGGTCAGGTCATTGTCCTTCAGGCTCCACAGGAATATCTATGGCATTATGAAGAGTGGAGCTCACATTTCAGGAAACATATCATTTTGGAGAACTTCGAGAGGTTTGCAGTCCAGGGATGTTTTCCCTCTGCTAAGAACTGATGTATATTTAATATGAAATGAACATTACAAATTAATGGAGGCAGGGTTACGGTGAATCTGTATGGTTTTCCTCTGTGTCTTGGAGTCGTATGTTTAATGAAAAAAAATGTCCCCACCTTCTGGCCAATAGCTGAGACGAGGTAGCCACTGCAGTGACACAAGGCAGTGACAGGGCCCTTCTGCTCCTTCTCGTAGAGGATCTTGAATTTGTTCTTGGTGAGTGGCTGCCCTGGCTCAGGTACCACTTCAATTACATCCAAGATCAGGATCTAGAAGCAAAAGGGAGATAATACAAGTTAAAGCCAGAATCCATATTATAGGACAGGTCCTGGCCGCCGTGGCTCCCGCACGGTGTGGGGGCCGCTCACCCTGCCTCGACATGTGACCTCCTCTCCCTGCATCAGACAGGTCCCGGCAGCTATGTATCCCTTGAGGCCTGACACGGTCTCCTGGCTCTTCAGTGCCACCGTCTTCATGCAGGTCACGTGCTCCCACTCCTCCAGATCGATTCTGCCAAGGACACCATGCATGCACACTTCCATTTCAATGCTTCCGTGTGCAGAAGCTATTTAAACTGTCCGATCCTATCTGTTTATCTGCATTACTCCTTTTGGGGTGTCTTACACATCCGGAATATGACTATTGTAAATATTCCAGTACCACATGGTTCATATGATCATTAGACTGCAGAACAGCTTTGGCACCTTGATAAACAGCACAGATGGGGCCTGCAGATGCACTGCTCCACGCCTACCTTGTATTGGGGATCGCCTCCCAGCTGACAGGAGAAATAAGCTGGATCGAGAACTTCTCCTGCTGAGGGTTGATGTACCGCTCGTCTGAGGGCATAAACAAGGACAGGCGGCCCCATTAATGAGGAGACTACCTGGGGCGCAGTGATATGGACAACCCAAAATGCATGACAGACAACTCCCACTGCCCCCTATCACTGCTACCTGCAAGACACACGGCAAACATAAGGCTGCAGATGGCCAGCGAGGATCTCACCTCTCTCTATGGACTCGTACTCTTTCTCCTCCCCGGTCATTCTGGGAATACGTGTGCAGGGCTCTTTCACGCTCAGACATACTGCATACACCTGACGGAAGGAAAAAGCATCGAGCTGTCTTTAGAAACGCTTATCGGAGCGCTTTTAGAAATCCATCACGGATGGACAGAAGCTTCTGAGCGTGTAATGAAATGAGCCTCTCACCTTGGACTCCACGTGGTACGTGACATAGTGGGCGGTGCACCTGAGGGGGATTTTCCTGACGGGCCACGGGGCGTCGTATGATAGGTAAGTCGGCAACACGCTGATCCTGAGCTCACCCTGTGCAAGGGAAACCAGACACTAGTTTCACACTACTAACACACACACATACGTGATTTTTAACTCCATGTTTGAGTCCAAATTAGTTCATTCCTTGTCATAAAGCTAAGTATGTTAGTAGGGATCGGCCGATCCACATTTTTTCAATTCCGATCCGATTCCGATACAGGAGCTCTTTTTACTTAATATTTCAATATAATAAAGATAATATATATTTACACATCTTATTAATATTTTGAAACTATTAAATACAAATGAAAATCTTTAATTAGGCTATGACACCTTTGCTGACAAGAAAAAGCAAAAATACCAGTTATAAGCCAACCAGATAAAGCAGACTCATCCTGGTCCATACCTGCTTGTTAAAATAGAGGAATCCTTTGGGACAGTTGATGTTGTGAAAGGGGGAGAAGGATTCAATGGGGCCATCGATGGTCATGGGGTGAAGCCTCATCGCTCCACGGGAGGTCACCATCATCCAGTGAGGAGAAGGTCCGCAGATGAACACCTGTAGGTCAGACGGGCCATTACACCAGGTAGTAGTGTTCACAGCAGTGGATTTAGCTCTGAATATGAGCGTTAGAGCGACAGACGGAAAGGAACACCTCACCCCTGAGTAACCAGATATGTCTTCAAAATACCGGAAGCGAGCCACCCGGCCTCTGGGCCCCAAGCCCTCCTCCCCAGGGCCGCCCTCAATCTTTTTGTCCTTCTTCGACAGCTTCATTTTCTTCTCACGGAAGTTGATGTTATGAGGCATCTGAGGACAAGATAAATGAATACGTGTTCCCGACCAAAATGTGTAAATATGTGGCAAATGGCTCCTGAAGGATTAATCTCTGACCTTTTTAAACCGCACTTTTAAGTTGCTCTGTGACTGCTGTTGGTCATATGGAAAGGCTTCATAGATTAAGAGCTCCTGGTCAACGTGGACCTGACAGGGACAAAAACAAGGAAAACAAAATTTTTGACCCTTAAATATAATTTAAAACCATCTCTAAAAGTCTATAAAACCTGTCAATCAAGCAATAAATTCACAAGTCAACTCAAAAACTGACCAAGAGGTAAGGTCGCGAATGGTTGTGGCCCAATCCCACCAAGGCCACCTCTTTGACCAATGGGATCTCTCCTTGTCGTGTCACTTCCTCTTTTTTCCCCTCTCCCTGTGCAGCAGACTGCCCAGAGGAACTGTCCACCAGCACACGCTGGCCGACTGGGAAGTTCTTCACCAGGAAGATGAGGCGCCATTCCGGAAGCTGGTAAATCTGGTCCCAAAAAGCAACATGAGCATTATTTTATGCAAAAAGAATCGACAGAAGCTGTGGTGCTGCCCTTGTAGAGATAAGTGGGACTCGGGCTGTGAATGGAGCACATGGACATGGCCTCACCTCCATAACGCCGTTTTCCCGCACCACCATGCACCAGTGGGTGGGCTCGGCCTTGTGGGCTGCCCCTTCCAGCCCGGGACAGGCCATCCCCATGTTGCCAGTCGGCTCCTCCTGAGTCGGACTGAACAGGGGACTCGAGTCTCCGTAGAGCATCTCCTCCTCGTCATCCACCGTGTTACTGCAGGCCACATGCAGGGACGCACACAGGAGGATACATCTCACACAATTGGAATCCATTCCTGATGTCATATTGCGAGAACTAAGACTATCCAATAGGAATTAGCAAACAAACTCACCTACGCATATTAACAATTCACTCTCAGTAAACTGAACTTTAACCACAATGCTTCACATCGTCCTTAGAAGTACATCTATCATACTACATCATGGACACAAGAAGACCCCCAGTTTAGGCGGGGTCTGGGGTCCCTGCTGGCGGCCTTACCTGATGTCATGTATGATGGTCTGTGTCTCAGACTGGCTCCTGGAGGCTGTCTCCTCCCTGGTGAGGTTGCACACCTTGCTCTCGGTGGTGAACATGCCACTGATGTCCCGGTACGCGCACAGCGTTATCACCCGCGATTGCTGTCCGGGAAGCATGGACACAGACGCATTTTTATACACTGCTACTCCGTTTGGGCATAGTACAGTCACTATGAATGCTGCATCTCAAAGTGATTCAGATCTGCTATGTTAGAAGACAACTTCAATGTGGAAAATGGGGGGTTTTCTCTTCTGACAGTGAAAGATAAATGACAGAGGTGAATAGGATGATCCCACTCCTTAAGAGTCCCAGTAGGACAGGGCTATTCAACTCAGGCCCTCGATTCCAAATCCAGGCCTTGTTTTCAGTTCTCCCAGGTAGTTAGTTTAATAATTACTGATTCTGATTGGTCAGAGGCTTCACACCTGGCTCACAGGTGAAGGAAGGCTGGAAAACCAGCAGTGCTCGGCCCTTGAGGACCGTGAGTTGAATAGCCCTGCAGTAGGAGCTACCTTCCTACCCATGATCTTGATTAAATGGTCTCCATGTTTGTAGCGTGTCAAAGGACACCATTAGTCCACATCACGGCTAGGGGAAGGAGCTCTTTTGAAGACAAAGGCATGGCGAGCGTGGCCACTCACGGTGTGCAGCTGGGGCTTCTGCAGAGCCAGCCGGTGCGTCTTGCCCATGTAGGAGTCGTTCTTGAGCACGAACATGGTCACTACCCCCTCGGCCGTCATGATGACCACGTAGGGGTCGGCGACCGCACACTGCACAATGGGCGAGCCCAGATCCACGGGGACGAAGTGCAATTGCGTCACTTGAGAAGATATGGGACAGAGAGGACCATGAGCTTATTATCATCGCATGCGGGGTAGAGCTGGAGGGGGGGAGAAGGGTGGCTACCTCCTTCCAGGAGCCGGAGGCCCATAGGTGACACCTGGATGATGTACTTATTGTCACCGATGTTGCCAGCAAACACAGTGGGGCCCTGAGTTGCAAACCCACTGGTGTCGAGCTCCATGATCTCCTGTCCTGTCTGCAGGATCTGCACAGAACGCAAGATACGGGAGAAATGAGATCCAGAAATCCCAACGTTATGGAAGCCAATTCTGAGATTTCTATGGAAGAGAGAGTGGAACAAAACAAAACCAGGCAATAATCATGTTTAATAATAGTAATGAAAAGAATCTAGAGTCGCCAGTAACCAAAATCCTAGAGAGCTCCCACAAACCCTATATCTACAGGTATGGGAGGCGAGTACCATGGTGGAGTCTTCTCTGCTGAGGATCAGGAAGCCATGCTTCCTGTTGTCATCAGTGGGCTCAGGTGGGGGCTCCATGGAGGGTTCACCCTCCTCCTCAGGTGGTACCTATTAGGGACAGCTTGCATGTTGGATCTGTTCAGTACTTTAGCGGAAGTTATCCGGGAAAGCCGGCCACACCCAATCCCAAACCCAACACTCATAATCCTACCTCACACAAGTGTCCAATCTCACAGTGTGCACAATGGTCACAGAAGCATTGCTGTGATATTGTACTGCTCCATGTGGCAGTGTATGGCTAAGTCGGTTAGGATGCTGTGCCTGTGATTGGAAGGTTGCTAGTTCGACTCCCAGGGTAGACAGACTGGTTCTATCATCAGTGCCCTAGAGCAAGGCCTTTAACCTCCAATTGCCCCTTGGACTGGCTGACCCGCTTTCACAAAATGCTCATCACTGGACAATAGCGTTTGTTAAATGTGTAAAAAGTACATTAAATCTTTTTGATATCAGGCACATCAGAGCATAGACATCTTGTAAGACCTCTGTCATATCTAACAAGCCAAGAAATCAGGGAATGTGAACAAGAATCAACAGTCATTTAGGCACTTCCTGCCTGGAAGTTATGCCATCACACTGAACAGGGAGGGGTGGCAGTGTGGGATCTCACCTCCGCATCCTTCTTCTCAGAGGAGATGACCGTCCACATGTCATGGCAGCCCGGAAGCTCGAAGGTGGTGACCACTTGTGGTCGGATGCTCCTCTGGAACAAAGCCACGGTCACAGGGGGGTAAAAGCCCAGGGTTTTTTAAAGCAGCAGCCTCACACCCCGCCCCCCCCACACAGCAACGCTCCCTCACTTGGGTACCCCCACCACCTACACCCCCTGTGCCGCGAGTGTTTCCAGGCTACTCCATGAATCTCTGAGGCAGCCCTGGTAAACCCCGAAATCACTGTCGCAGCACTGCGGGGCCTGTGGCAGACTGGCCTCACTGTCACAGGACTGGAACAGTGCAGCGCTGCGGCCATCGGGCGTTTGGGCACATACACACACACACACACACACACACACACATAGGGCTGGGTACCAAACTTCTGTACTTTTGCGGTAATGACCACAATGCTTCAATCATATCGAGGATCAGAAAAATGTATTCTTTCGTACCAAAATTCTGATACCCAAACAGTAAATCTCAGCGTCTGTGAGCTAATACAGTGGTACCTCAGTTCTTGAACTTATTAGAACTCGAATTTATTAAAAGTAGAACCAACCAGTTCGGGGGAAAAATTACCTAGTACTCGATCTGAATCTCAGAAGTCAAACCGTGAACGCCGACCTTGTACGCGCGGGGGGAAATGAGTCACGCGGCACGTCTCTCAGCAGAAACAAAGGGTAACGCTTCAGTCTCAGCCTCGCATTCGCTGTGATAGCATCATGTTTACACTATAGCTGAATACATATATTTAGACAGTAAAAATACATTTAGACAATGATAGACAAAGATTTCTTACTAATTATTTTAATATTAATAATAAACCATTAATACATTTAATATAATAATATTGTCATGCCGAGTGGGGACAGACCGGAGACAAAGGCGCAGACGTCAGGGTATCGGGGAATACGGGGTTTAATTACAGGTAAGGCAGGCAAAACGCAGACGGACAATACAATGACCGAAATGGGGAAACAAACTGAAGCACGGACGACATACAGAGGACTAATGACAACAACCAGAAACAGCTGATCACACGGGGATTCCACACGGGGTTAACGAGGGGGTGTGGCACACGGAAGGAGCGGACGATCGGGGCAGGACATATTTTTAATTTTTTTTTTAAACTTTACACATTGTTTGGATACATTTATTTTCTTACTTTACAAATTACTGTTTTGATAAATGTCCTTAGATGTGTTTAGTACAGTATATGCTGTTCTTGTTTAATCCGGTTCATTTTGCATTTAAATGCTAAAAAAAACAAAAAACAAACATATTTAGGTGTAATATTTTGGGGCCGGGAACCAATTAATTGGTTTCCCATTATTTCTTACGGGGAAAATTCGATCAGAACTCGAACTTTTTAGTATTTGATCTGGAGTTCTTAACGGATTAAGTTCGAGCTCTGAGGTACCACTGTAAGCACGCAGCATCCTTGTGTAACTACCCAAAGTCGCTGGTGATTGGCTGTCTAATGTAACTTTATGACGTGGCTCGTGAAAAGGCTGGAGGTTGTCGTTTGCCTGATAAATCAAAAAATGTGGCTCCACAGGGTTCCAGACTGGAACCATTTAGTCGCATTCTGCAATCATTTTTGGATACAATGCAACTAAATTTTATAACCATGTCTACATATCAAACAAAAGATCAGTACTGTAGTGTTTAATGTATTCTTGTGTGTGAAATAGACTTTAAAAAGCATCGTTCAGGAACTGGTATCAAATCAAGGTATCATTCTGGAAATGGTACTGAAAAATTTTGAACGATGCCCAGCCCAACATACACACATGCAAATGCACACCACAGCACGCTGCAAAGACACCGCATGCTGTTAAAATAACGTGGAAATCCAGAGAGATTTCAAAGAGATTAGTGAAAGGCGCTATATAAAAACTGAATTGGATTTCCTCTGTTGATGGTATTGCACAAAACAATAATATAAATATCGCCTGGTCTGGCAGAAAACAATCCCTATTGCTCTAAGAAGAATGACAGGACATTACAAGCGCTTCTGGGCAGGTCAGACTCGGACACGTTTTACCTGGAGCACGGAGAGAGCGCCATTCTTTCCATAACCTGAGCAAACTACAACCTCGAGGTCTGGCTCTGGGTTACTCTGGAACTGAGGAGAAACAGAACAACCACATTGCATACATCACACCTCCTGAAGGGCTTTTAACAAAGCATTATGTAATAACACCACCTTATGGTAAAACTCCACAAAATGTAACAAATTTTCACTTCATTATGTAACAGTGCCTGCATTTTGTAATAATCTGCTGCATTTTGTTGCAGACAGCTTAGAAACAATGTTATACATTTCCCTGCTTTTCGTCACCATTTATTAAATTTTTCGGTGGTTATCACTAAATAGATTGTATTTTTTGTGATTAAAATGCAATAATATGCTGCATTACGTAATAAATGACCAAAATGGATGTCTTCATTCACATAATGCGGGGGTATTACATAATGCGTTGTTACAGGGATACCAGTCCCTGTAACGCAGTAGTAACGACAGACGATAATTATCATGTACCTCCTCCGACAGGAAGGCTGGTTCCCCCATGGAGGCGCTGGCACAGGGGCCGATGTTCAGAATGCTGTCACACACCTGTACACCAGCGTGAAAGAGAAGCGTCTTACCGCCACGTTCAGCCTACGCGCCCGCACTGGACGGGAGACCAGCTTGTGAAATGGAGGAAGGGGAGGCGCAGGTGTAATACCTCAAAGGTGTAGGTGGCCAGCTGGGTGCCCGATTGGGCCTCGCTACCGTACACCTCGATCTCGTCCACTTCGTCCAGAAGCGGGGCCTTCCCACCTGCAGCACAAGCGGATGAAATTAAATACTCTGATAACTGCACTAATAGAATGCCTCTTGCGCAATCAGTTTTCTTGGTCGGAACTACCTGCATAATATAATATAATACTATAATATAATTTATTTAGCAGCCAGTGTCCCTGGAGCAACTGGGATTAAGGGCCTTGCACAAGGACCCAATGATGACATCCCTCTCCCAGGCATGGGATTTGAACCAATGACCTTTCAATCAAGAGTCCTGACATGCAGAGCCACACATTGTTCCTAAGGGTGATGAGCAGGACCATTACTCTACTGACCTGTCCAGTTGGCCGTAGAATCCACTCTCTTCTTTTTGTTGGGTGGTTCTTCCTGATGTTTGAAAGGAAATAATTAAGATCACAGAGGAGCCAATTCCTATTACTGTATTGGCCCAAATATAAGATGGTGTTTTTTTCCAAAAAACTTTAAATAACAAGCATGGCCTTTCTGACTCATCAGGGCACCGTAGCAGGAAGATACCATATGACAATTTTAAGGGGGAGCCAGACAGGCTACCAACATACATGTGTGTGCGTGTGTCACCATGACGTCACACCCGTACCTGCTTCTCCTTCTCCCTGCTCTCCTCCATCGGCGTCTCCTGCAGTTTTTCCGTGTATTTCAAGACCAGGGAGTTTCCCAGACGGGACCCGAGGAAGAGGTATCCCGGCTCCATCGTCATCATCTGCGGGCAAGGAGCAGGTCATGTGACGAGTCCCTTCCAATCACTTTAGGTGCTGGGGCAGACTCAGACTCCCAGCCTTCTGCACGGCCAATCACAGCCCAAGACAGGCAGACGTGACACCAATCGACTGACTTATCAGCAACTCACACAGGTGGTCAACACGCTGGCAGCAGCCTTGTCGAAGTGAAACGCTCGCACGCTCCTCATCCCGTCTGTGATTAGCGTGAGTACATATCTGTACGGAGAGACGGGGGCGTTTAACACGGGAACAGATGCTACAGGGACACGGAGGCAGCGAATCCTTACATTTCACCCCCTTTCAAGGAAATAACCATCTTATCAGAGGCAATGAACGCTGCTTGGGAACAGTCCAGAGTGATCTTCACTTCCTCCTGCACACCTGCAAGACGACAGACGATGTCTTGGAAAGAGGGACCATCACGGCATGCGACGAAACATGAAACAAAAGTACAACGGATGAGATGAAAAGACATTCCAGCGTAGCTACCCGATTGTCACGAAACGCTATAAAAACAGCAATAAGGTCAAAAGCTAATCAAAAATGTCGACTCAACTGCCACGTTTTACCGGCTGGCCGAACAGGTTAGGAACCCGCACACCTGAAGTTTTCCAGAGTTTCACTTAATTTATATCGAATCACAATTAAACAGCAATGTTTTTGCTTCTGGGTTCTCCCAAATGCAGGCGTTCCCCCGGTTACGACGGTCTGTGTTACGATATTTCGACTTTACGATGGGTAAATGTTTTTCCACTTTCAGTACATTATTCAATAAATTACAAGAACTATTCAACACTTTGTTATAAAATAGGCTTTGTATTAATGAGTTTGCCCAACTGCATGCTAATGTAAGTTTTCTAAGCGTGTTTAAGGTAGGCTAGGCTAGTCTATGATGTTTGTTAAGTTAGGTGTACTGTATTAAAATGCATTTTCTCCTTACAATATTTTTGCCTTATGACAGGTTTACCAGAATATTACCCCATTGCAACCTGGGGAGAGGCTGTAACCTAAACGAAGGTAAAAAGTGTCTGGGTCTCCGGCGGCGGGGGGGAGGGGGGCACTCACGTAGGGGGAATGCAGTCGTCCCGTTGGTCTGACTATTGAGCGATACACCGTAGGGCGGCACGCTCTGGTTCAGGTACAGCAGGGAGTTCACAGCAAACACAACAACGCCACCTAGTGACGGAAGAACAGCCCACATAAACACCACCGGCATGTTACTGGAGAAGCGGTATTATCCACGAGCCACAGCCCGGGTGCCTCAGACTCACCGATGGGCTTGGGCACCGCCATAACCTGCGTGCAATCGAAGGGCAGATTGGACAGGGACCAGATCACCGGATGCACCTTCTGCATTATGTTGAGGGAGATGGCTACAATGCAGCAGGTGTCCTGGCGGACGGCGACGCGCCTGTGGGTACACAAGAGCGTGATTCACCTCCAGGCTCAAAGGTCAACAATACGGGTACAGCGACAGGGCCACCCCGACCCCCCCCCCCCCCACCCTAAAACCAAAACCTGAGCTGCCCTGCTCAGGAGATCAGTGTAAACTGGAGCTCACCCCGGCCAGGTCTGGTTGGGCTCATACAAGATAAGCAACGTGGGCTCATAGTATCCGTGAAGAAACTTCATGTCAATGATGTTGAGGAGCTTCTCGTCCAGCTCTCGCACATCAATAATGTAGCTGGGCAGAAAGCTCGATTTTTGCCTGAAATAAATGGTGGGAACACATCCTGAATGCAGTTATCAAAAGAAAAGTGAAAGAAACATGATTTGCCGAAACCTGGACAGGATTTAGCGAATGAGCCTAGACAACCAGTAATGTTACAATAGGGTTACATGCAAAAAAAGGGTTTGAGACCAGTCAGCGGTGACCCCCGATAACCACAGCCCTCACAATCTCTGCTACTTCGGTCTGACGGGTCAAACATTTTTTTTTTACAAATCTTACAGTGGACTATACCAGAAAAGCTGGCAATTCATAAAGGGCATGGATGCTGCTCTCCATAAAAGCTTCCATCTATCTATCCATCCATTTTCTGTAACTGCTTGTCTTATTCAGAGTCGCGGGGGTCCGGAGCCAATTCTGGAGGCTACGGCACAAGGCGGTGAACAAACCCAGGATGGAGCGCCAACCCATCGCAGTGCACACTCACACATGCACACCTATGGGCAATTTTGGCAACCCCAATTAGCCTCAGCATGTTTTTGGACTGTGGGGGGAAACCGGAGTACCTGGAGAAAACCCCACGATGACACGGGGAGAACATGCAAACTCCACACACATGGAATCACGGTGGAAACTCAAACCCAGGTCCCAGAGGTATGAGGCGACAGTGCTAACCACTGCACCACCGTTCCGCCTCCTTAAAAGCTTATTTGCAAAATGTGTTTTCCGATTAGATGCCGTCAATCATCACCGTCAAAAGCAACAAAAGCAGCAACAACGATGCACAAAAGTGTAGCCACTCAACACAGTTAGAGTTTGGGTAAATATGGCTGTTCACTGGCAACTCACCCTTCTCCCACTATACCCTCCTGCTCGTCCGTCAAGGTGTCCTTCCTGAAAGGCAGAACCACCAGCTGGGTTCCGTAGACCAGCATGACAGCACAGCGGTTCTCTGGATCCACACGGACGATGGGAATGTGCACGTTCTGCACAAAGCCATCCTGCATACAGGCGTGCAGAGACCAGGTGTGGAACAGAAGTTCAATATCCCTTCCGCGTCTCTTATGTGAAAAACCTCTAGCATACGTGATATTTGCGTCTTTAAATGGCTACCTAGTAACATCTCTCTGACATTTTGTGTTCAAATACATACCGGTATATACTGACGACAACACCACAGTAAAGAGAAAAATCTTTGTAGGCTACGATTTATTACAGCTTAACAAGGCAATCACACACTCACCCTCAGCTCTGGTTCCTCAAAAAAGTGCAGGGACAGAGTTTTCAGGTCGTGTGTTCCTGGATCATACTCCACTACTGACAGCTGGAATAAATATTTAATTGTAAATTTTCTGACTATGGAAAAAGAAAAAAGGCTTTGAAGTGTATTAATGAGACTGAAAGACATTTCCAAGTAACCCTAATGTTGTGCCATACGTCAGAAACAGCTACTGAGGGGTGCGTTGTGAAGCATGTGGGGTCGCTTTGCTGATTTTTTACCTTGGCATCTTTGAAGCTCAACAGAAGAGCATCTCTGTTGGTCCCTACGAGCTGAACACTGGCCATGGACATGACGTTGCCGAAGAGGGAGAAGGAAGCTACCTGCTCCAGCTTCTCCTTGCGACTCTTGACATCTAGGAAAAATTCCAGGGCATACTGGTGAATTATTAAGACTGCAGCTGAATATTCACAGTAACCAACATACCCATCAGGGCCGGAGTGGGACTGAGTTTCAGCTCAGGAATATCATACCTTAGACAGGCCTCCTGGCTGGGGACGGTACGATATTCCGTTTGAGACGCACAGTTAGACAGTCACTGAGTAAGCTATAGTATTAACTGCATGGTCACCAGCCCACAAACACGGTGCCCCCCCCAGGGAATTCCCACGATTAGCCATTCCAGCACTGATATCAACCTGTCTTCCACAGACCCTGGACAGGATGCCAGTTCATCACAGGGCACACACTCACAGTCATACGAGAGGCAATTTAGAGACACCAATTCACCTAAAAGCAGGTTTTTGGACTATGACAGGAAACCAGAGTACCTGGAGGAATTCTGCAAGACACAGGGAGACCAATCAAACTCCATATACCCAGAGCATGGGTTGGGATTGGAACTCCTGGCTGGAAGTATAAAGCCACGTTGCAACTATGCCGCCATAACCAAAATTATGGAAAATGGAATATTTGCTCATACCTGATGACTTCTCCATCTTTGCAGAGCTCTACAATAAAACAAGGAAAAATTGTAAGAATTTCATCCCATGTGTACATTTCATTAACACGGTACAAACAACACACACATAAGAGTAACACAATATTGTACGGAAGATGCGTGTCACCCCCCAGAGGGTGTGAAATACGAGAGACCTCGTACCTCCACATCATGAATGATTCTGTAGACGTAGAGCTGTGAAGTGCCGGCCACAACAAGGTTTTTTTCTTCGCCGGATATGAAATTGCAGTACACGGCGAACTCAACTGCGGTCGGACAGTGGACTTGCCGGTAAACAGCGTACATCTTGCTAGCACCCGGTCAGGCACGCCTTCACACCTGATGAATGAATGAAGACCAAGAGATGGAAAAATGTTTTCGATTCTCTTACACCTAGACACACAAAAGGACTAGAACATCACAAATTAGTCATCCCTGAAACAGATAAGCATCGTTTATATTCATGCTCACAAATGGCATAACAACTTGCTTGGAGGGTAAAACATGCGAGGAATGTGAATTGCAGCTAATGTCTGTTTATGCCGTTAAATGCTTTATTATACAACGAATCCGCACAAAGATAAGAAGTTATACGAGCTACGCAATATGCTACAGAAGACGACCAGTGATGGACCGTTCTTCAGTCCACCAGTCTACACAGATTATCACCGGACTGTCAAAATGGATTATGGGGTCATTTCGGCGTCCAGAAACCGGCATTTTTAGTGAAATAGCATCTACAACGTGGGAGATTTAAAAGCAAATATAATGAAGCTAGCTAAGCTGTGGAAGATGTCAGCAGCGGTAACATTATACTGGTCAGCGTGTATCCGACTTAAATTCAAAATAAAATTATATACACACCGATTGCTCACTTTCCTTAATTTGGACTTCCTCCTTTAATAAAAACACTTATTGAATCTCTTAGTTCATGTTCCCTCATTTAAATTTTATCCAAGATCCACGGCGCTTTCTACTTTTCACCGGCCCATTCACAGCAGTTCCCGGCATGCACCGCGCTGGTGGGAGAACAAATATCTGCCGGAGTGAAAACAAGAGCTGTGATTGGGGTTCCCAAAGAGAACCAGTTCTTGTTTATGCAGTTTCATTAGAGGGAGTGGCGGGTATACATAGAATTTGGCTTCATTCACCCCCTGCATTTAGATTTTAAAGTTGTGCCCTGCAATATCAAACACTCTCCCAGGTCCTGGTTTAGAGAGCACATTTAATTTGAACAGCTTAAAAAACGCTATTTTTTTTTTTAGCGTACTATTAATTTGTTACAGACGGGCTTAAAGAAAAAGGGAAGATATAATGAGAGGTTGTGTTATTTTCATATATTGATTCATTTGACTTATTCAATGAATTCCACATTGTCCCATATTTGTATTTGGTTGTAGAGAATTTAGCTCTGACTGTATATCCACAAAAGAGAGCACATTTCAATTTTGTGCTAAACGTTGAGTCTATTCCAGACTGCTAGTGTATCATGGGGCACACGCACACATAAAATGGGCAATTTAGCAACACCAGTTCACCCCACTGTATATTCTACTACTATTGGAGGAATCAGACAACATGAAGTAACCTTTGCAATCATGGGGAGAACAGACAAACCACACTCAGAAGCGGGATTGGAACCCTGGAAATGAGAGGTTGCATATTTCATTCCTCTCCCTGTAGCCCTACATATCTTACTGAATGCATCTCATAGCTAATTAATAATGTTTCTTAATATATAATCAAAAGTAGCACATATAACAATGGAAAATACAGAAAACAGAATTAAACTGAGGATATGCATGTAAGTAAGCTTGCTTGGTTACTGTCAATTTGCAAACTTAAATGTCACTAGGCATTAAATAATGTAAATCAAAGGTTTTCAAACGGAAACAGTTGATGTCACAATGGTGGGGTTGTGTGTATATTTTTATTTGAATAAAGAGTACTCAAAAACCACAAAATCTAAATTTTACATTCATTGTCACACCTAAGTGTGTTGAAAGAAAATCTGCAGTCATAAACAGAGGAAGCCGTATTCTCAACAATTACACAGCGGACAGAATCAAGTAGACACATTAAAAAAAAAAAAATGTTAATATGAGCAGTCATCCGTGCATGCGGTCATCTTGTAAGTGCATGTCCTGGTCAAGGTTCAGAAAGGATCACAAATCCTATCCCAAGAAACACAGGGCAGAAGGCTGGGGTACATCCTGGATCAAATATAAACCTTTACATAAAAGAAAGTAGTTCTATTGCCAGTCTTGATTAAATATAAGATGCATACTGGAGGACATTTGTAATGTGGTACATCCAAAACAAGTCATTCAGCACTTATCAACTCAAAGGAGGGTTTCACAGTAACATCAAACAGAATGAAAATCCAGTATCCTAAGACAACTGATATACGTGTGTGTTTTCCATACAGTACCTGCAGCTTAAAGCGTTTCATACAGCTTTAAAATAACATGTTTATTTATGGGAATTAATCTATGCAGTATGTACAGAAAAAACAGAATGCATGTTTCCAAGGAGGAGAGAGACTGCGCCAAGAATGCAAAGAAGTGTGTTTAGGGAGAGAAATGCTGATTTGTGAAAAATGGGTTTAAACTTGGCATAATATTCCAGAATTTGATTTCGAACTAATTCCTGGATGATCAAATTCAAAAAAGGAAATGTTCCTTCCAGTATCCTCCTATCAGTAAACAAACACACTTTATTTCAGTATGTCTCCTTCTGCTATTTCTGAAGGAATTATGTTGTTGGAGTTGGATCATGGTGATATTGCCGTAATTAATCTTTCACCCGTGGATTTTCTGGCATGTGATAAGGTACTCTGGATAGGCTTGGGTGTCATTGAAGATGACAAATATTGTGGGAGAGTCTACACGGTCCACCACACTGTGGTATCTCAGGGGCATCGCTGAGCCTTCTTTCAGAGGAGTGGTCTTCATGTCATGGTTGCCCTTGGTGAAGTCCCCTGTCAGAACTTTGGTCACAAACACAAACTTGTGGCCATCAGCGTTGGGGGGTGAGTACTGATCCTGGACGGAGACGGCCGAGCTTACCGCAAAGTAAACCCCCTGGCCATACACAGTAGCTGTAGGTATAAAGAGCAATGGGAAATGAAGTGTTAGAACAGTGTGCTAAGCTGAAACTAACAGGTGAGGTCAGGTTGGGGGGCATGTCCTGCTACAGCGCCCACCACATGACACAACAGCTCAGGATCCCAGTTGGCGACCCCCCCCCAGACTGATGCAAGGTCCAGTCCCACCCTCTGGAAGTGCCCATCTATCTGCTGCAGCCAGGTGTTACATGGGCATCTCCTTGGCCTGGTCACCCTCAGAGAATCGCACCACAATTAATTAAACTATTATTATCTGCTACATCCACCTTTTAACTGTTTATCCAGTATAGGGTCACACAGGGGGGCAGGACCCCGTCCCAGGCAACATAGGGCACAAGGCAGGGACACCCTGGACCCTGGGAGAAATGCCAGTTCATCACAAGACAGACACCACGAGAAACACAAAGGCTTCAGTACACCTAACTACACATCTTTTGACTGCAGGAAGAAACACCTGCAACATGTGGAGAGAAAGCAAACCAACCACACACAGAAGCAGGTGGGATTTAAAACTACAACCTTCAAGGTCTAGGGCTTCAGCGGGTTCTACAGTCACCGTGCTGCTCCATCTCTGTTACAGAGTCAAAACAGTTTTGTTTTTTTAAACTCGTGCTGCTGTTCAATGTACTCGTAGGTCTCTTCCTCACCATTTTTTCCACAGAAGCTTCTGTTGAACCCATGAATGCAGATCTCCTTCACACTCATTTCCCCTGTTCCATGGTACAGCGTTCTCTCTATCACGGGTTCAGTGCAGCTCTCCGTAACACTGGCCTTTTTCAACTTGTACTGGCTGAGTAGGAGATTATTTGTAATCTTTTCCACCTGTGAAGCAAAACACAATGTCCATATTTTCTTGATAATATCTAAAACCAGTGAGATTATTTGGTAAAATTGCTTTGATGGGGTACCACATGAAATTGATTTTCTACATTACTTGCACATTTCTGGGCTGTGAGGGTCCAGAGAGATACGAGTTTCTGCAGGCTGGAGTAGTAGGTGGGTGTATCGATAGGTGATGCGTGCAATACAGCAGCAGCGCCAAAAGCTTATTTCTATTGGCCAAAAATGCTGTTGGAAATTTTACTTGATTAACAGATATCTACAATTAAATGCCTGTTTCATATTTGTTCATGAAGCATAAGACCTGTCCTACTATTTACTCTTACTGCCTTACTTCCAGAAAGAATGTGTGTGGTTCCACCCACTTCTCCACACTCTTGCTATTGACACACCCACCTTTTGACTTGCCCACTCACCTTTTGACACGCCCACAAACCTTTCAAGGCACCTTTATGACACGCCCACAAACTTTGACATACCCAGCTTTCAACATGCCCACAAACTTTTCAACATACTCAAAAATCTTTTCACACACCCACCTTTCTACACGCCCAAAAACCTTTCAACACACCAATTCAACACACCAACAAACCTTCTGACACACCCACCGTTCAACACACCCACCTTTCAACACGCCCACAAACCATTCGAGACTCCCAGTTCTCAACACACCCAGTGCTCCAGCCTGCAGAGACCTAAACTTGTGTCCAGAGCCTATCCTGGACACTAACACATACATTTTCTCTAAACAGCATGCAAACAAATCCTCACCTTTATGATTCTGATCTTGTTGTGGTATTCCCTGATGGTTTCATAAAAATGCTTGACAACGTCAGAGAATTCAGTGGAGTTCTCGTCAACTCTGGATGCTTCAGACATATTTGACAGAAGACTGTAGTCTTCCTCTGAGCAAAAAATGAATACAGGCATAGACAAATGTGAAAATGGGACCCAAGGATAATACTTTTTAATGTCACAGCACATAAATTAACTAAAATGAATGAAAAAAAATAAATTCATAAATACTGAAAATATATCTACAATCAAATAAACAAATCATATATTTACTGTAATGACATACAGCTCTTCAGAAATATTTCCTTGTCAGCAGTTTTACCTGATATAGTCATATCCCCTGGTGTGAGGATTTTTCTTCTGATTGGAACTGATTTTCCTGAGCTAATGCTATATTCTTGCATTGTTTCAAAATTTATCATGTAAGGCTGATTATCAAATATGATATCAATCTTCTTTAGCTTCATTTGCCAGGAATTCTCTATGAAAATATTGGCGTTGCCAGGGTACGGTACCGACTGCGACTTGGCATCATGCCACACCCACTGCACAGTGCGCAGAATTTCTGAGTCGGATGCCGTGTTTGAAATCCACTTCAGCAGCTGCTTCAGCTCTGAAGCTGCACTCTGGACATATTCCCTGAATCCCGAGATCATGGCAGTAGTCCCTTGAATATGGATATCAACTGCATGCTTTCTTCTGAGGATGTCTATACATTTCCTCTGGTGTTCACACAGTTTCTTAAAGCACTTGTCCTCGACTTTTTCCTCGCACTGCCGTACGTCAACCTTCTTTCCAAGGGCAATGTCTACCCTAATAAGATCATGACCGTAACGTGCAAACACCAAAATCTCAGCATTATTCGCTGCTATAATGGCATCCTGAAGGGACATGCAGATGGCTCTTTCCAGTTGGAAATCTGCAGTGGGACCCTGTTCCCTCCTGGAAAGTTCTAAGACCTTTTGCAGTTCATCATCTTCAGCTTCTGCCTGTCTAGTGCTGTTTTCCATGGAGAGTTGTATTGCCAGACAGAGTTTAGCATCCTCCTCAAGGTCATGATAACTTTCCAGAAAAAGCTGGGCAGCATGGCCCAACACTGTCTCATCATCTCCTCCTGTTGTGGTCTGCAACGTGTCTTCTACACTTACATCATCTTCTGCCTGGTCTTCAGTATTTGTGATAGCATTACATTCCTCTGCACTGTCCTGATCTGTGGAGCCTGAATCCATATGGATAATGGAGACAAGCTTTTTAGCCTCTTCTATAATACCTAAACAAGGACATTAAACAGAAATACCTTAAAATAACAATAACAATAACAATAATTCTTAGTTAATGGGCTTATATGCGTCCATATTAACAAACCTCCTTCAGCAGCATTAATGCCATTAACAGGAGCATCAGCCTGATTTATGGAATTTCTACGAAAGTTTTGTTGTGACATCATTTTCCATGCTGATTCCAAGATGTCCTGCAGTACAACAAACAGCAGGTTAGAATTAAATCAAATCAAATCAAATCACTTTTATTGTCACGTACACAGATACGGTTCATGGGAGCAAAATGCAAGGTGCAAAGCCTCTCAAAGCAGCCGCAGTATAACACGAATTAACAATCAAAATACAAGTATAAATATATAAAACATGGAAAAGTGTATAAGAACATAAGAACTATACAAACGAGAGGAGGCCATTCGGCCCATCGAGCTCGCTTGGGGAGAACTTAACTAATAGCTCAGAGTTGTTAAAATCTTATCTAGCTCTGATTTAAAGGAAACTGTTATGCGGTTGTGCAATAAGAATGCACAGTTATTTAATGTGCAGAAGAGCATCACATGCAATGTGTGCTCTTATGACATTGTAGAAGTATTCTCACAAGGTACAAAATTCATCCACACATTTTCCATAAACACTTGCTCAATAGGGCCTTAGGAAACCCAACATAAAATATAAAATAAAATAAATATATAAACAAACAAATCCTTAAAGTATGCTCTTGCTTTCAAATCACTAAACTACATAAAGCGTAGTAAATCATGCAGTATTAGCAACTAATGGCTGTAAGCACCAGTACTGTCTATGTGGATTCATGGCTGTAACCTCTCTTGTTACTCATACCACAGGTTGCTGGTACTAAACCATATTTCATAAGCAGTTGCTGAAATTGGAAGGAGCTCCGAGTCACCTCATTTTCCAAGGGCTCCCAGTGAACCTTGTCCAAGCTGACGTGGACCTCAAATTTCTGCTCCATTTCCTTCAGTATTTCAACTCCTTCCCCATGGACCAGGAAGCGAGCCACTCCAGGCTGGTTTAATGTGATAGTCTTGGTCTGAATAGAGGTCATGATGCTACGCAGGAAATCTTCTGCTGCCTGGCAGGCCGTGAAGTTCCCGTGTATCTGAGAAATGAAACCGAATGTTGTAACTTCAAGAAATGTGGAGCGATTTGAAGCAGGACTGTAAAAATACATTTTCTTTAACATGCAACTTCAAACCAAAATCAAAGCAACATAAACATACTCTAAATCCAGAGACATCCTTTGATTCCAAGGGTAAGATTGAGAGCTGGTCCATGTCAGCCAGAATCTGGTCATAGTAGGTTTGAATGTATCGTAGCCTACCGGGCTCCATAGGGATTACAACCTCCGTCTGAATCGGCGTACTGAGAAACTCGAAAATTTTACTCCTCTTCTCATCCTCCATACCTTTGACTGTCAAAACTTCAATTTTATCACCCTTTTTGGGAATCGTCACTGAACAGAGCTCTAGGGAATTTATGAACGTTGGCCACTCCTTCGAGTACAACATGCACTCGATGTCTGAAGAGACCGCTATGCTAAATTCAAAAACTGAAGACTTTATAATGTCACAGGCTTCCTCCACCATACTCAGAGACAGTGCCAAGACCATCACCGTGCAGTCTGTTACACTGTATATGCATGCTAGATCCTGTTGTCTTAGATTTTTCAGAATTGTATCCTTGACTTCTTCTCTTGAGAGAAACATTGCCTTTGTCTTTTCAAGAGTCACACAGGCCTGAGCAAAGCCAGTGAAAAACTCCAGAATTTTGCCCTTCAGCTGCTCCGTTCCCAGCTTGTTTGGCCCAGCAATTTCCACCACATTGCCCACAATGCTAATTACATAACCATGATGTGAGTTTTGAAGGTCTTTGAGGTAGTCGCTTGTTTTAAATAGGCTGAGTTTCAGTGGGTCAGAGAGTGTAATACCAGAGAAGAACGTGTCAGCTACAGTATCCTTTATCTCCTCAACCAGTCCTTGTTCGGGAATAGGCAAGTAGGTATGTGTATCTGTGACAGGAGTAGTCTGGGTTTGTTTTTCTATGTCATTTTCTGGTGGCCCAAGACTGATATTTTGTGCCAAGTCAAGAACCGTGTTTTGTGTTTGCGTGACACTCTGAGTCAGTGGGATTTCTTCAGTCTGTAGAAAATCAAAGTAAGGCTGAATTTTCAAGTCCTGTTCTTCCAGTTTGTGGGATTTCCCAAGGACCCGTTCCACACCTGACGAAAAGTATTTTTCTTATTAATATTTATAGAATGGTTTATAGCTATACTGTATTAACATAATATTTATCTGTATACCAGAATTTCACTCATATTTTTCATTAATTAATCACTGTAATATATTGTGCCATACAACCAATATCTCACCTTTTAAGTCTTCAAAAGATAGCTTGGCCATTCCATCTTGTATCATGACAACTTCCTTCACTTCTGTCTCACCACCACGCCTGCTTTCAAAATAAAGCTTGAGAAGATCATCTGAGACACTGGGAGCCAGGTTTTGCACCAAAATGGAGTCTGTCTGATGTACTTGTTCAGGATGAATGGTGGCACCATCCAAAGTCTTCATTTTAATTTTCAGAGAAACATTTTGAAAATCTGCCCAAATATATATGAAGGGCGAAAAATTAATAATACCGACAAATATAATTCACCAGCAACAATTAGTTTCAGTTCGTTTTTTACTCACCATTCACATAAAGCTATAAATCTATTAATACAACTGCATAATTTTATATATAAACAAACACACACACACACATATATACATATATATATATATACATACATACACACACACACACACATATATATATATATATACACATACATACATACTTACACACACACACACACACACACACACACACACACACACACACACACACACACACAAACCTTGTGGATTTTGGAAGGTAAAGAGCGCCAAGTCTCCTTTGACAGAACGGATTACGGAGTATTCGTCGGAGTCTACGTTTGTCACATTTTCCACATACAACTGCACCATTTCCAAGTTGGTAGTAGGGTTTATCCCGCGGAGTAGTAGTCTTTTGGGGTCATGTGGCGCTTTCTTCCCCACTAACAGTGTAGTATTCTGCACAGTATGGCTTCCTTTAGCCAGAACCCTTTCAGCGGCTGAGAACAGATATATCCGTATATGTAAAACAATATTTAAGCAGTCTGTGCTGTGAAATACTTATGAAGTACAGGAATATGTTATCAAATGGTGATTTGAAATTAAACATTTGCCACATGTATATTTACCTTCCGATTCTTCAAACACGAGGACAGCACAACTGCCATTCTTTTGGACAGAAACAAGCGGTCCTCCTCCTGACCGTCTTTTATTTTCGAAATATAAAGTCAAAAACTCGTCCGTAAAGTTTTCAGGAATCCCGGACACCTCCAAAGTCCGGTTTTCCAACGTAATGTCAGACATACTAAAACGAAAGAGAAAGAAAAGAACAATCAGATGGCTGTAGAGTCGCAAACATTATTTTAAATAAACGATATTCTCTTTACGGTGGTTAAATACACTATTTTCGTCATTTTTTTTTGTTGAAGCAAAATAGCTTAAGTTCTACCTCACGCAGCGTCGCCCTAACCGGACTATTTAATACTTCCGAAATTACCCAGTGCCATATACTGTACCATCAATAACCCACGACTATCTACATTAAGTGCAATAACATTAATAAAAGTGACAAAACCCTAACCACGCTACTAGTCAAGTCTGAAAAGTCACGAAAAGAAAAGTGAAACCAGCAGGCGATCATTACAGGCAGCCAAAAACAAATATTATTATTAGTGCAAGACTTATTACTTGAGCTGACGAGCAGATATAAATATGATCTTAGGAAGCACAGGCAATGCGTAGCAAAGAAATTTGTTCTGACGTTGCCATTTTTATTTTTACCCGAATTAATGCCGGATCGTGAAATCCGACATGTCAGTGCCCCTGGCTGCGTTTACACGGAAACGTTTGCTGCGCTTACTTCCCGATCCCACGCAGCTGCGCACAAGCAGGGGTGAGGATGAGGAGCGAATGAAATGCGACACGGACGGGACGGGCGATGTCTCATGACCGTAAAAATAAATCATAATGTAAATGTTTATTACCCCGGCACACATTTAAACATTCGCAGCTGTGGGTTTTAACGTGTACGTATTTGTTAACCTGATTTTGTGGATGCGTAGTGTTGCATTTATTACACTGTCATAGCTAAAATGTAAAAGCTGAATATCATATTCTGTTGTCGCTTCTGAAAATATACTGCATTTTCTCTGCGTTTGTCCGTCCCAGATTAAGTTTTACGCCATTAATGTGTTTATGTGACTGAGTCAATGGGTCGTATTAAGCTGACGTCATTGTCCAAGGTACAGTACGCATAAATGAAAACGAGGCGGCGGCCATTTTACCGGGGTGCGAGTGACAACAGCAGCAAGAAAACCCCGAATCTAAGTTTCTTCTGTATAACTTCGGATCGTACAAATCAAGGCAAAGATACCGAAAAGCTGCCGGAAGGCTACAGAAAACTTGGCTAAGGTCCATCGATCGAAAGAACTTAAACGACGATTCTGTCAAGAACTGGCACGTTCTGAGAATGGGCAGTATTTCAGTTAAATGCATAAAAAATACGTATCCATTTCCTTTTGAGCATTTTGTAATTCGTATTTTGCTGGACGGAAAAAATCAGATGTATGCTAATTTGAAACAAAATAGGTTGAGAAATTGTATTCTGTGTATTTAAAATACTTCATAAAATTTTAAGAACGTTTATTGCTAGGCTTACAGACTTTTAAATACAGCCTATCGCTATCCTTCGCATTATTCCAAGGAAAGAAGCTGCTTTGGTGATCGGTGCAAATTGCCTATTAGTATATGCAGTAAAATATAGGCATATATTGCTGACTGAATGTCAGTATCCTCCTGAGACTCCACCCATTCATTTATGTCCATTGTAGTGGACATCTTTTCACCGATGTAAGGAAACATATTTATTCCTGTTGTACACTAAAGAGGACATGCTGTGGAATTAAAAATAAAAATAAATTTGAAAAAATCTAAATTGTAAGATGTCTTATTTCCTCCAAAGACAAATAACCTAAAGTTGTAGGACACTTTTTTCCTTGGGTCTCAGGAGGATATAGGACGATGTTTGCACAGTACTGCAAACAGCAGTACTGTGCTCTATAGTGTTAATTTCGTCACCTATTTTTAATTTAGTCTTAGTCTTAGTCTTGTGCCAAATGTCCTTGTTAGTTTTAGTCATATTTAGTCATTCACATATCTTTTTTTGTTAGTCAAGTTTTAGTCGACTAAAAGTCTCGTCATTTTAGTCTAGTTTTAGTCAAAAGAAAACTCAAGGTATCTTGGTCAAGTTTTAGTCGACTAAAAGTCTTTTAATTTTAGTCTGGTTTTAGTCAAAAAAGAACTCAATATATTTTAGTCTAGCTTTAGTCAAAAAATTGTAGTCTTTTTTAAAATAACACATTATTACTGAGATTATTACTGATACACATTTCAGTAAAAAAAAGTGTTTCACATATCTCAAACATTGGTTAAATGTCATAATTACCTGACAAAATACACTTGTTGAATGATTTTTGTTGAATGCAAATGTTAAACGTGTCTGGTTTTCAATTTCTGATTTAGGAGACACATTCACAAATGATTAACCTGTTCTGAAGAGCATTTTATTTTAACCAACACAATTCAAAAGCTGCCCCACTTTCCGCGCCCGTGATGTGAAGACCCACACATGCATGTGGCAAAATAAGTTAACATAAAATATATATAACCTGCTTAATGTGCTAAAACACCATAGCTAACTTAGGCTATTTGATTTACAGCGTAGATGCCTAAAATCAACATTAGCTTATGAGACGTTAATTTAGGTTAACTTACCTGAATGTGTGGGTGGTTAGCCTTTAGATGTCGTTTAAGGTTGGTGGTGTTTTTCCCCGAAATTCTTTGTCCGCAGTGTTTCCCGTCAGTTATGATGACACATTCTGACTTTTTGTCAGTATCATTGTACTTAAAATGCGACCAAATATCGAGCCTCTTCCTTCGACCTAGCATGTCGTCGTCGCTCGTCACTCGTGTTCGCTTTGTGTGTTGTGTGTTCAGCAGGAGTATGAGACCTGTAACTTGAGCAACAGCGCGAAGCCGCGAAATCGTTCTGAATATTTTAAAGCCGTAACAGCTGATGAAAAAGCAGAGACGATTGTAGACGAAAATGAAGAGAGATTTTATCTTAGTTTTTATTTTATGCAAAACATTTTCGTCTCGTCTTTTTTCGTCAACAATAATCCATGTTAATTTAGTCTTAGTCAGCGTTTTTGGACAGTGGTGCAGTCTTGTCACCGTCTCGTCTTAGTCATGAAAAAAAAGGTCGTTGACGAACATATTTCGTCTCGTCTGACGAAATTAACACTAGTGCTGTAGAACTTGTAAATGAACTCGCTAGCCTCCTAAGGCTAGTGGCATTCTAAATTAAGTTAATTTCAACAGACATGCTCAGGCAGTGGCATCAGGGACGGTTTACGGACTGGGCCAGCGGGGCGGCTGCCCAGGGGCCCTTGGGGTGCAGGGGGCCCGTGGGGCCCCTAGCCCAAAACAATTTGCAACGCTTATCAACAATGTATTTTCGTTTGTCTATTTTAGAGGGCCTACATTCTTTGATCCTCTGCCTACAAGGGCATTGTGGTGGTTGTGGTGGTGGTGCTGGTGGTGGCGGGGGGGGCACCTCGCGAACGTTTTGCCCAGGGGCCCACACAACCCATAATCCGTCCCTGAGTGGCATCTTGTGGTTTGTCATATATGGAAACCTTCATTAGCGATAAATCAGGCTAGCTAGTTTTGTTCCTAAGGACAAAGTTAATTTCTATCACCAAAACGTGGGAGTTTTTATAGCCACTGATCTTGTGTAAAAGGGAGAACCGACTGGTGAACTTGACGTTGCATATTATCTGCGTCGCAGTCGCAGGTCCGGTTTGTATTTTTTGAGTGTATATCTAAATAACAGTTTCTTTGACTTTATGTTCGGCACCCTACTGTAAGACAAAGCTGGGAATTCACGCATTACGATCATTTAAGAAAGCGTTACGGCACCTCATTGCGCCTGCATTTACACTTTATGGTTGACTGTGTGGTAGATTACTTCCTTCAAATGATACGAAGAAATGCCTCAGTGCCATTTACATGAACAAAATACAGCTTTTCACAGTCCTGAGCACTCGCTATACATTTAGTTTATATGAAACTTTCTTTAACATTGAAAAGAAATACAGAACTTTATACATCTGTGCGACGGATGTCTCCAACATTCCCTGGTAAAATGGCCGCTACGCACAAATCGTGACGTAATACGCATGTAAACTAATACAACCCATTGCTAAGAAGGGAGAATACCTTCTTACATAGTACTGCTTAGAGGCGGGTGGTCCATAGAGATAAAGAGCAAGTACCTTCTCTATTTTTGAGATTAAATTATGAAATAACCTATTAGTAAAACCTTATTGTAATTTTAAGACACATTTTCTGTCAGCCAAGAACAGTTGTAATATTATTAAATGTATTGCAATGTTGGAAACAGTGACACCTAGAGGCCAGAATGAATGGGCAGGTTTGGGGTGGTGCTGAGAGCCAGGGGAGGTTAAAGCTGAGCTACCTCAAATCAACCCCTACCCCACCCCCCGGGGTTATTTGGGCATAAGGCTTAAAATGGCCTGCCAATACAATTATAGCTCCATTGTGAATCAACAATCAGAATGATTTCCAAGCTTTATCTTAATGTGTTTTTCTCTACCATAGCAATGCACATGCATATACACCGACAGGCCAAAACATTATGACCACCCCCATGAGAAATGAATAATGTTGAGTATCTTGTAAAAACAGTGCATATTAAGCTCTGAGATGTGTTAGATGGTAAGCTAACATTTGGTCCTCGTGGTCAACATGTTGAATGCAGAAGGAATGTGTAGGACCACATCATTATAGTCATCTGTGGTGAGTACCTATTGAGAGTGGTCCAAGGGGAGGAAAACTATCATCCTGGCTATCATGTCTGGTACAAACCAACAGAAGGGTTACTGTAATACAAATGGCAGATAATATTGGTGATGCTCACTGGAGTAATGTGTCACGACAAGCAGGGTGCCCATATTTTGGTGGTAACTGGATTTATTCGATGCAAGATCTTAAATGGGCTGATATATCATGAGGACCATTATCTGGATGGAAGGTGGAGGCAGATATCTTTGGTGAATAGCCACACTCTTTGTCCTGGTTGGAGGAATGGACCACGGTGACAACAGCAATCAGCTGCCCTCTTCTGTCTTCAGAATGTGTGTTTAGCAGACTTTCTCACTTCATCTGTACTAATCCATTGCTGGTATCTTGCTGGGTTCTGTCTCTCAAAGGAACAGTGGGGATTGGTGACCTAAAACACACTGGAAAGGGGTACAGTGAGTTCTGGGCATACTTGGCCCATGGCAGAAACTGGGTCCAGTCTCACTGATTGTTAGTCGAGTATGATTGCAGAAATCCATCTGTCTCCTGATTCAGTCTCTCAGACTGAGCATTCGTCTAGGGGTGATATCCCGAGGACAAGCTTAAGGAGAATCTCATCCACCAGCAAAATACCCACCAAAACCTAGCCGTACACTGGGGGCCCAGAACGCTTATTATGTCCTCAGACAATCCATACATCCAGAAGACATGGTGGAAGACAACCTCTACCAGTTCCAGTGCCAATGGCACCTTGGTCAGAGGTACCAAGTGGCACATCTTGGAGAACCGATCATTAATGATTGAGGCCACGGTACAGCTTTGAAATTTGGGCATGTCAGTGATGAAATCCATTGAGATATATCAGGGTCAGCGCCTGAATGACCCCGCCCTCTGAGGGTTCCCTGCGTGGCCAACAGCCATTGCTGGCCATTCTGCCTTCCCCCATCTTCTCTGTCTCTTGCTTTTCAACCCTAGTGTGTTTTCCCTATTCCCCAGACCCCTGCGTAACCTAATGGGTTGCGCATGCTTCTCAAGGATGGAGAGCCCTCTGGTTGTGGGTTCTAGCCCAGCCTCACCTGTCTTGTTTGTTTTCTGTTTTTTCCCCCTATTGCTTATTATTAGTGATCATTGCTTCCCAGTTTTGAGTTAGCATGCTGTTTTATTATCTTCTGCTTGTATTTCTTTTAGTCCATTTCCTAGTCTTGGTGTTTGAGTTCGCTTGTCCAGTGCTCATTTATTTTAGTTCATTCCACCTGTTGCCTGTTGTCCTGCTTTGTTGTTTGATTGGTTGTTTTTGATTATTTACACCTGCCCTTTGTTAGTCCTCAGTATCAGTGTATTTAACTACCAGCCTTTGTTGATTTCCCCAGTCAGTCATTGTGATCTGTTCTGCAAGTGTCACTCTGCCTGTCTCCTTAGTTCTAGTTTCTATATTACTTGTTTGCCTGTGAAGGTTTGTTTATGGTTTAGTGTGCAGCGTTTTCCCCTTATTTCTGACTCCTCGTGGTCTTTGCTGTTTTTTTGGTATTTGTTCCCAGTGTGTTTGGTTAGATCTATTCTTAATAAACCTCTCTGTCTTGGAGCAACTAGTGGATTGTCACTTCATTCTGCCTGCACCATGCCCCGAGTTCATAAAAGATGTAGGACCAGGGGGTCTGATGTGCTTGGAATAGACACAGATGGGGCAGAAGGAGACATCTTCAGGCTTCTAGAGACTGCCACCAGTAGCACAGACTCACCAAATCTGTAGTTTCCAGATTCTTGGGTGCCTAGAGCTCAGTGAAGAGTGGGTCCACTGCATGACCTGGACTGGATGAGAGATACATTAAGCAATACGGTGGCCCTGCTGCCCAGAGTAGAGACAGACCCTGCTGCATGCAACTCTGATGCCGCACAGGAGTTAGCGGAGCTCTGCCTTGTTGCATGTATACCCTAAATTGTGCATTGCAATTTCATTAGAAGACATTTACAAAGACGTTTCTCCCTGACTTTGAGGACAATCTTGCCCGATCTGACTCCCTGGAATTTTGATAGCTGCCTTGTTTTTGCTTTTATTACTGGTAGCATGAAACCAGGAGAACTGGTTTCGACTTGTCAGACAACTGGGCGCTTTTCTGCCCTGCTCTTCTTTGGTTGTGTCCTCTTATGTGCTTTTGCATTCCTGTTCCCCCAGACCCCTATTATTCAAATCAAGGTCCTCGAGGTCTGAGCACTGCTGGTTTTCCAGCCTTCCTTTACCTGTGAGCCAGGTGTGAAGCCTCTGACCAATCAGAATCAGTAATTATTAAACTAACTACCAGGGAGAACTGAAAACAAGGCCTGGATTTAGAATCAAAGTCCAGATTTGAAGAGCCCTGCCCCAGACCCTGTTTTCCTCCTGAATGCTCATCCTGACAACCATCTATGTGTGCCTGAGTTTTCTACTTTTCCTGCATCCTCACACGAGTTTGCCTGTTCGCTCACTCCCCTGGTTAGATCACCAGTTAGGGCTGAATGATTTGGGGAAAACGTCTAACCACAATTTTTCTGACAGATATTACGATTGCAATTTGATTTGCAATGTAATTTAAAAAAAAATTCTGTTCAATATTCAATGTGTAATAGTTTTAAAACATACAATGCAGCATTACCATGTGAGATGCCATCAAAATATCAATGTACACCCTGGCAGTAGAGGGTCTCTTTGTTCCTCAGTGCCAGACTCTTGATCTGGCATCTGCATACTTTCTTGCAGTTGGGTCTTCTTGTGTGGAGGAGCTGCATAAGAGTGGGAAGCACAGCAGGGCTCAGGTTGCCAAGCCCGCAGAGTCACCCAGTGTGAAATAGGTGGAACGCAGGCCACTGATCATCCAACCTGAAGGCGGAGTTAAAAATGCCTCCCTGTTCGAATTGTATGGCGGCAAGATACACCATACACTAGGTCAGCAACAGCAAATCCTTCACCATAGCTGTGGATCAATCTGGAAAATCTGCTTGGCGACCCAAGAAACCCAAGGTGAACTGGAATTCCTTAACTCATCCTCTGCCCAGGTCAGATTTGTTGGTTCACCAATGAACACTTGGGTAGAGGATAAGTAATGAAATTCCTGTTCCATCTCGGATACCATCCTCTGCTGTACTCAAAGTAAGTCTACAGGTTGTCTTTGGGTTTTGAGTGGATGAAGCTGTGGTATCGTTCTGAACACCATGCTCTGGAACCTGTGTTTATCTGCACAGTAACATCCTTTGGTGTAGACTGGCTATATCGACTGGGTGCCAAGATATCATACACCTGATTGCCTTCCGCAACTTCCTGTTCTGTATAGAGGAGTCATTTGTTCATGGTGAATAAAGCTGATTGTGTTTCATGCATTCAAGTAAGAATTGAAGTTCAGTGTCACTTTAATTCAGTTTTAATTTCTGGGGCAGACCTTCTATGCCTTTATGTGTCAGGAACTTCAAAATATAGTTAAATAAGAGTTGAATCACTCTGCAGCGTCTTGGATCACAGATTACCTGTACACTGTAAGCTGGAATAGTTTAAGGTTTGTAGTATGACTGCAAATCCAATGAATGCAATCCATTCATCTCTAACTACACCCCTGGAATAAACACACAACACTGACATATTTATACTTTAATTTTTTTTCAGGAACCTTAATGTATGGACAATAAAATATAACCTATAACACAAAAGTGGACAGTTTTTAAGAGCTCCCCCTAAACATCAAACCCTGTTGCTCTTAATATGCCTCAAAAGTTTTTTATTGTATGAAAACTGTTGTCACTGACATTTTAGAGGGTGCCTTCTGTAAATCGAGAGAGAGAGATGGATAATGCCGCTTCTTTCAAAAAGATTTATGACCTAAAGGTCAAAAGGTTATGGGTCAAGAGTTCACTGGGGGGGGCGTGGTTAGGTTGGAGCCAGGTGATGTCACGACAAGTGTTGTTGCGAGATGGGGTTTATTGCGGGGTGGTTTTTGTAAATTATTTATGTATTTATTTTTTATTATTATTATTTATTTATTTATTATAATTATTTTATTTATTATTATTTTATTATTTATTTTATTTTTATTATTATTTTATTTTGACTAGTGGGGGAGAGTGAAATGAAGTTTCAGTGGTTTGTCCGAATAGCCCCGTGCTATGAGGGTGACGGTGCTGAGTGCGGAGCGTGTAAATGTTGGTCCGGTCCGGAGCGTGTAAATGTTGGTCCGGTCCGGAGCGTGTAAATGTTGCGGATAAGGACTTTGGACATTCTGCAAAGGACTCGGAGATTGTGAGAGCGATGTTGGAGCTTATCCCTGTGTTGCGCGAGTCTGAAAGAAACTGTGTGAAAATGAGAAAGTTGAAGTTGGAGCTAAGAATGAGAGGAGGAGGAGGAGGAGGGTCTGATGCTATCCTCCAATAAACGCTTAGCAGCAGCAGTTTGGCCATGTGTCTGTGAAAGCTGATCCCCCCCCCGCCACAGCAGCAGTTTGGCCATGTGTCTGTGAAAGCTGATCCCCCTCCCCCCCCGCAGCAGCAGTTTGGCCGTGTGTGCGTTTTTTTCTTGTTTGAAGTTTGGGTTTTTCTCATGCACCCGTTATTTACATCCCCGTAGGTCATCCCGGTCAACTTTATGGGCCACACATAAAATTGGACATTTTGTCTTACAGTATATAACATGTTTTTTTGTTTGTTTGAAGTTTTGGTTTTTCTGATACAGCCATTATTTACATCCCCGTAGGTCACCCCCGGGTCAAACTGTAATTGGGCCACACATCAAATTGGACATTTTGTCTTACAGTATATAACATGTTTTTTTGTTTGTTTGAAGTTTTGGTTTTTCTGATACAGCCGTTATTTACATCCCCGTAGGTCACCCCCGGGTCAAACTGTAATTGGGCCACACATCAAATTGGACATTTTGTCTTACAGTATATAACATGTTTTTTTTTTTGTTTGAAGTTTTGGTTTTTCTGATACGGCCGTTATTTACATCCCGGTAGGTCATCCCGGGTCGAGCGTATCGTCTGCGCATAAGTACAAATATGAGTTAAAAGAAAAACACCGCGACGTACATCAAATAGACATAATTAAGAAAATAAGATAATCCTCGGTATCCTAAAACTTGACAGGCTGTATATTTCTCATTAAATAAAAGTTAAAAACCTGCCGCCGATATTTTTATTATGCTGAGCGGTCACCATACGGGTTTTCCTCCTTTGCTAAAGAAACACCCACTGGAAAAAGAAGAAAAAAAAGAAAACTACACGGGACTTCCATAGAGTGAGTATATTATTTCTTTTATACATGTTTTATGATAAACGCTATACATTAAAATAACTTATTCTAATAATAGGTATTCTCTGTTTTTTTTGTACGAGAGATGGCGCAGACCGGTCAAGAGAAAATCTACGAAAGACCTGAATCAGCAGGTATGGATAGAGCATCACCCCCTCATATACCCGAAGCCTTATTAGATGAAATCGGCAACATCAACAACGCTAATAATGAAAATGCTGCGGTTTATCAAAACTACCTCGCTCAACACGACTCGCCACCCGCAGCGTCTAGTGAAGCGAGGGTCAAAGACCCCTGTTTCCTACTGTCCTTAGAGACATTATTAACCTTCCTGTGCTGTTAGGGTCGGCACCGACCTGTTTTTAAGTTTAAAATGCATAAAAGCAGCACATAGATTTATGCACACTCTTAAAACAAAAGGCTCCATATTGAACCGTTAAGGGTTCTATAGCTTGGTACATATATGACACCTTCAAAGGTTCTATATAGAACCATTATAGAGGGTTCAATTAAAAGAAATAGCACATTTTTGAAGGCAATGGTTCTATTTACTCTGGTTAGAACCCCTATAGTTCTATATAGCACCCCCAAGAACCATTTTTTCTAAATATATACTGCATCAAAGCTTTTTGACTGTCAGGAATCTCTATTTAAACTAAATAAATTAAAACAAAATCAAGGTAAGGCATGCCCATACATATAAGGTAAGATAAGACTTCAGTTTATGTATATAATTCACTTGAGGTTTATTTTATCATTATTTTTTTTATTGAAAACGAGAGGAATGCTCTCAAAAGAAAGGTCCAGAAAGCCACACCAAAAATATTAAAACAATTCTTTTCATGGATAAGGAAGCCTAACAAGGTAACCAAGAGATAAGAAACAAATTGGATGATAAATAATTGTTTTGAGGGTATCTTATCAGCCATAAGATACCCTCAAAACAATTATTTATCATCCAATTTGTTTCTTATCTCTTGGTTACCTTGTTAGGCTTCCTTATCCATGAAAAGAATTGTTTTAATATTTTTGGTGTGGCTTTCTGGACCTTTCTTTTGAGAGCATTCCTCTCGTTTTCAATAAAAAAAATAATGATAAAATAAACCTCAAGTGAATTATATACATAAACTGAAGTCTTATCTTACCTTATATGTATGGGCATGCCTTACCTTGATTTTGTTTTAATTTATTTAGTTTAAATAGAGATTCCTGACAGTCAAAAAGCTTTGATGCAGTATATATTTAGAAAAAATGGTTCTTGGGGGTGCTATATAGAACTATAGGGGTTCTAACCAGAGTAAATAGAACCATTGCCTTCAAAAATGTGCTATTTCTTTTAATTGAACCCTCTATAATGGTTCTATATAGAACCTTTGAAGGTGTCATATATGTACCAAGCTATAGAACCCTTAACGGTTCAATATGGAGCCTTTTGTTTTAAAACAATTCTTTTCATGGATAAGGAAGCCTAACAAGGTAACCAAGAGATAAGAAACAAATTGGATGATAAATAATTGTTTTGAGGGTATCTTATGGCTGATGTAAGACACGGCTTGGCAGCGACCCGTCTAACATAAGAGACAGGAACAGAAAGCTAACATAGGCCGAAGGTTAAGCATGTTAAATGAAAGGCAGCTGGATAATTCCCTATAATGACGCACTATAACAAAATCAAACGTGACGTGAAAACGTTTCACCTGTTTAATAGACCTCGATAAAAATGTCAGGGACGTCTACGACAAACGCAGATTGTTGACTAGTGGGGAAACTCTGCCTTTTGGGTACTGAAATGTAAAACTAGCAGTTTTACGTCTTTAAAAATATTTCATCGAATGAATTTGTTAATGTAACATGAAAGTTTTTTCAAAGTAAGATGTACAGATGTTTTAAAATGTAACATGAAAGTTTTTTCAAAGTAAGATGTACAGATGTTTTAAAATGTAATGTGAATTTTTTTTAAAGATGTACAGATGTTTTAAAATGTAACATTGAAGTTTTTCAAAGATGTACAGATGTTTTAAAATGTAACATGAAAGTTTTTCAGAGTAAGACAAAGATATTTTAAAATGTAACATGAAAGTTCCTCAAAGTAAGATGTACAGATGTTTTAAAATGTAACATTAAAGTTTTTCAAAGTAACATGTACAGATGTTTTAAAATGTAACATGAAAGTTTTTCAAAGTAAGATGTACAGATGTTTTATTTTCCAGACACATTATACGAAAATGTTTTGCTACGTGTATACAGGGCAAGCCTGTTTGTACAAAGTTTTATGCATTCATTTTGCAAATCAGTTTTGAAATCTAATATTAACGTGGGTTTTATTTTACAAAAACAAAGTTGTAAAAAATTTGTAGGCTTTTTATCAAAGGAGATTTTGTTAATGTAACGTGAAGTTTTTTTTTTTCAAAGTTGCACAAGTGTTTTAAAATGTAACATGTATACGTGTGTTTTATTTTTCAAACTTGTGCAAAAATGTTTGTGTACATTTATCAAATGAGTTTTAAAATGTAACATGTACAGGTGTTTTATTATTCAAAATAAAAGTTGTACATATGTTTTGTTATATGTAACGGTCATGTTTTTAAAATGTACTAATTTTTGGGGGGTGGTGGTGTGAATAAAGCGTATTTAAAGGGCTACCTCTCATGGAATCTACCAATCTTTACCTGCTTTTGAACCCTGAGCCACACGGGGACTGGGGCTATTAACTGTGAGACTCGACATCTACGCATTAGATCCTTACTTCAGCAATGGTCCCCATGTACCCAGTGTAGGGTCAGGTCCATCGCAAGAGAATGTCTCCGCAGTGAAAGAACGATCCAGCAGCATTTTCTGTATCAACGAATCTGTAACCATTCTTTCCATTCATTATATGCTGACTTTTCCAAAATAGTTTTTTAGCTGAAGCATAAAAAGCTGTAACTTCGAGTGCACCTGGTTAATAGCATTTTATTTTATAACAGTAGGAGCTTGTAAACTGCATTTAGCAGTCACATTAAAACACATTAAAAACTTTAAAGAATAAAGCCTTAGTTATTTTTAATAAAGACGCAAATTTTTCGGCAAATGGTTTTCCTACAAGGTGACCCTGCGGCCTATGCTTAAAAGGCAGACACTGAGGCCGAATTTAAATTGGTCACAATTGTATTTTTTGTTCTGCAGCTAGAAGTGTCGCCTGAGCCTGATTTTAATTGGCATGTTGGTGTAGGATTCTTGCAGTAGAAGCTATGTAGTGCATTGCGGTACTCTGGAATTAAGTGATACGTGTATTAGGGTGCTTTCACACCTACAGCATTTGGTGCGCACCAAACGTGTTTGGTCCCTTGGTTCGGTTCGTTTGCGTTGATGTGAATGCAATCTCGGTACTTTGGTGCGCACCAAATCAATCGATCCGAGACCTGCCTGAAGGGTTGGTCTCGGACCGCTTTATCCGCTCTACTTTGGTACAGTGCGTCTGGTGTGAAAGCAACCAAACCAAATCTGACGAAATGGTATAGTTTAATGCACTTTGGGTATAAGAGATAGGGGGTTGTGGGTAAAATTCTTTTCACTTCCTGTTGACTCCATTAAATTTTTCAAGCTATCGACTGGTTTGGAGTCACAGCCGCGAATCGTGTTCGAAATTAATTATCTGAAAATAATGATTTGCACGTACAATGTAGTGCGCGAGGATCAGCGCCATGAGCGCAAAGCAAAGCTGTTCCTCCATGATTATTGAAAGTGGCGCGATTTTCTGAAAATAGTCTGTTCCCGGTGCCGATGGGCTTCGCGGTCTATTTTGGTTCGTTTAGAACTCTGCATATGTGAAAGCAAATCGTACCCACGTCTGTTTACTACATTGTAACATTTTTCTGACTGGTGCGGACTAAAGCAATCGTACTATAGGTGTGAAAGCACCCTTAGAATCGTGAAGTGTCATCTTCCTTTGTTTTAGGTTCACCCCAGGCATTTTTATGAACTGTACACTATGTAGTGCGCACTGGAAAGGGCATACTCAGTCCTATCCAGTTGTGTGCACTCGATAGGGCATACTCAGTCTCTCATAGTGTACTTCGTAGTGCGCACTCTAATCCAACTGTAACCCTACTGAGTATGCCGTATCGAGTGCACACAACAAAGTGTGCACTACGTAGTGCGCACTACAAAGTGTACACTTCGTAGTATGCCCTATTGAGTGCACACAACAAAGCGTACACTACGAATTGTGCACTACATAGTGCGCACTACGAAGTGTACACTATGAAGTGCACACTTTGTAGTGTACACTTTGAAGTGCACACTTCGTAGTGTACACTTTGTAGTGCGCACTACGAAGTGTACACTACGAAGTGCGCACTTCGTAGTGTAAACTATAAAGTCTGAACTTCGTAGTGTACACTTCGTAGTGCACACTTCATAGTGTATGCTTTGTTGTGTGCACTCGATATGGCATACTACGAAGTGTACAATTAGAAGTGCACACTTCGTAGTGCACACTTCATAGTGTACGCTTTGTAGTGCGCACTACGAAGTGTACGCTTTGTATTGCGCACTACGAAGTGTACACTTTGAAGTGCGCACTATGCAGTGCATTGCGTCACGACCAGAATGCATTGCTTCAAGCCAGCGTTGTAAGTGGCTCAGTGTTGCCAACTTAGCGACTTTGTCGCTATATTTAGCGAGTTTTTAAAAAAGCGACACAACAAATCTAGCAATCTTTTTCTGGTGTTGTTGGAGACTCTTGGAGACTCTGACATGAAAACACGTATCGTTCTTACTCTTCTCACCAAACAGTGGGTGTTGCCGTGGGCTCATCTACCGCCCCAAAGCACTCACAGGCGGCCAGTCGTCGCGCAGTAGCCCCGCCCAGCTGCAGTCCGAGCAGGAGACGTTCATCCTTCTGCGTCCAGACTGCAAATGAAGCGCGCATGCGCGAAGCTGCTGGCTGATTCTGCCCTGGCTGTCAAAAACAAGTAACTTCGCCAGAGTAATCAAGACATAACTTATAAACGCAAAACACTTTATACTGGAAGATGGATTGATAATGGTTTTATTTTACTCATCTAGTTCCTGAGGATTTGTTTATAGGCAATATGTTTCCTATTCTGAGCAAAGAAGCGACCAACAAACCCATTAGACATATAATTCAGAGGAATATGCTGCAGTATTTTACTGGAATAATCTGTTTGATGACATAGATTGGGAATCTACTTGGATGTTACCTAGGACTTTCATTATTACGAATAAGGGGTGGGAGGTAACTTTAAAGATTCTTCACCGTTGTTATCCAGTGAATTGTAAGATTACCAAATTTAAAAGAGATATAAATGTGTCCTGTTCTTTTGGAGGCATGGGCGTAAATTACGGGGGGGATGAGGGGGTTGTAGCCCCCCCAACAAATCAAAACCAGCTAATACAACCCCCCCAATAATCATGTTTCCCCCGTAATGGGTGGAGACCTCAACCCCCCCAATGTTCCAGCCAAAGTTACGCCCTTGTTTGGATGGTAAATGGTAAATGGTAAATGGACTGCATTTATATAGCGCTTTTTACTACTCTTACGAGTACCAAAGCGCTTTACAGTTATGCCTCACATTCACCCAACCACACTCACATTCACACACTGGTGGCGGAGGCTGCCATGCAAGGCACCAACCAGCTAACCGGGAGCAATTTAATGTAATGCTGATTCATTTATTTTGAGATTGTAGATACAGTAAGATATTCTGGACAGACCTCAATAATTAAATAAACATAGTTGTTGTTGTTTTAGTTCTCTTCTACCTTTTATATCGTCACAGTGAACTATATCCTAACATGTGCTTGTAAAATGTTTGTATATAGTACAGCATTAATAAAAATAATCACAAGCCCGGAGGAGGGTTGGAATTGTGATTTTATATATATATATATATATATATATATATATATATATATATATATATATATATATATATTATGATCTAATTTTCCCCATAAGAAATAATGAAACACCAATTAATTGGTTCACGACCAATTTTTTTAGCATTTAAACACAAAATGAACCGGATAAAACAAGAAGCATATACTGTACTAAACACATCTAAGCACATTTATCAAAACAGTCATTTGTAAAGTAAGAAAATGTATCCAAACAATGTGTACTGCCCTGATCATCTGCTCCTTCCGTGAGCCACGCCCCTCGTTAACCCCGTGTGGAATCCCCGTGTGATCAGCTGTTTCTGGTTGTTGTCATTAGTCCTCTGTATTTAGTCCACGTTTCAGTTTGTTTCCCCAGTCCGGTCATTGTATTGTCCGTCTGCGTTTTGCCTGCCTTACCTGTAATTAAACCCCGTATTCCCCAATACCCTGATGTCTGCACCTTTGTCTCCGTTCCGTCCCTGCTCAGCCCGACAATATTATTATAATTAAATGTATTAATGGTTTATTATTATTATTAAAATAATTAATAAGAAATCTTTATTTTTAAATGTATTTTATTATATAATAATAATTACTGTTACTGTCTATCATTGTCTAAATGTATATTTACTGTCTAAATATATGTATTCAGCTAGTGTAAACATGCATGATGCTATCACAACAAATGTGAGGCTGAGACTGAAGCGTTACCCTTTGTTTCCGCTGAGAGACGTGTGGAAACACGTCTCAGCGCGCGTACAAGTTATCTTAGGTCAGCGTTCACGGTTTGACTTCTGAGATTCAGATCGAGTTCTAGGTAAAAAAATTTTCAAACTGGTTGGTTCGACTTTTAGGAAATTCGAGTTCTAATGAATTAGAGAACTGAGGTACCACTGTATTATTTTTGCTGAAATGTCTTTCTGCTGAAGAAAAAAAAAGTGATTTTGTGTACTCTATAGTGCTACCAAAATAAAGCATTTGTCAGCAACCTGTTAGTTTTGCTTATAACAAGTGGGTAAGTGGGTTGCTGTCTTTTATGAAACCATATCTTATAATTTGCCATTCTTAACTTTAGACTAATTGTTTAAGTTATTGTGTTATGTCTTCGTTAAGGGAGAATGCAGGGTGGGCAGGAGTGAAATTAATGTGATGTACAAGTTGAGTTCAGTCACAGAAAGTCCATTATGAAAACCTTGTACTACTGGCCTATAAGATTAGCATGTTAGTCCGCCCAGTCCAGCCAAAGGGTTTTATTGTCCTTATTTCTGATCCCTTAGGGAAAGATACCCTTCAGTAGTGCTGGCAGACAGTACACACACACAAAATACAAAAGGAAAACTTTTTCTGAAAGTGAACTTTAATCAAACGACCCACTAAATATCATCAATCAGACAATAATGATCTAAAAAAAAATAATGAAATTTTTGAAGCTTCTTTAGGTCTATTGTAATGTTTCTACTGTACAATTGTACAGATTGTATAGAATCCATGCATTCATAATTTCATTTTTAACTTAAATATATAAATTATATTAAAGACATAGAAAATTATTAGAAAAACAAAAACTACATACAATAATTACCACATGGTGAATTTAACATAAATATTAATATTTTCTTTTCTTTTAATCCTTTTTATTGTATAACATTTGGAGTATTGATTCATGTTTATTCGAGGGTTATCAGTTTGGAGAGAGAAAAAAGAAACAAATTTATAGTAAAATAAATATAGAAATGATTCGTGACAGTTTGAGATGGATCTACATATACCAGCAATGTAAAATCTTACATGAATATGAAATGACACAGTTCTTCTCTTCAAACTTCTCTTCGATATTTACGCAATGTAGGATTTCTTATAACTGAACATTTCATGTCACGTTGCATTCATTAAATGGCAAACCAAGGAAAATATACACCGATCAGCCGTAACATTAAAACCACTGATGGATGAACATTGGTTATCCCATTACAATGACACCTGTCAAGGGTGACATTATATATTAGGCCAGTGAACAGTCAGTTCTTG